>NC_066592.1:336250-672500 GCF_905475345.1 Vespula vulgaris
CTTTTCACCGATCTCAAAACTATGTGTTTGTAGAGAACAACGACAGTGATAAATGGTAATCTGTTTTGCGGGCCAACTCCGGCACAGAGAAGTTCTCACGGAAATTTTCGTGGCCGAGCTGTTCGCTCGGAAAGAACAGCTCGGCGCTTTGCACGAAACAACGCTTTTCGCGTGACCCGATATTGAAATATTACCAGCTTAAAATTCATTTCTAGCTGCTCTAGGAAATAGTAAATTTGAAAAAATTGTCCGTCCATTGGGGGAAACCATAACGTTTTCATGAAAAATCGTCGCAATAAAAACTCTGTCTTTCTTTTCATCTCTCCTTTCTTTCTTTCGTTCGAAGAAGAAGACCGCGTGCGTGGTTTTTTATTACGTTTACCAACGACGTTACGATATCTAGCACGAAAACTTTCCTATGCAAATCGCGGGCTCCGAGAAACTCTTGTCTTGATCCTTGACGAACGTAGAGGCGAAAGAAGAAAGAAACGAATAACAAAGAGAGAATAGGGATCGAAGAAAAACATTTCTTAATGCTGCTTAAATAACACGCTACAAATGTAAATAGATATACCTAAGTGAAAAGTCGATTTGTAAGTGACAACGAAAAGATCGACCGTCCCTCCTTTCTTTCCTTTGTAAGGAAAATTCATCGAAGGGTCGCGTAAAATAAGATTTAGGCAAAATTAAAGACGCGAGAGACTCGGAAACATGCTTTTGCGGTATAGAGACGGAACCTTCTCTTGCGATCTTTTCGTTTGTCGAGCGAGAGAGAGAGGGAAGGGAAAGAAAAACGTGGAACGTTAGGACGAACCTTCCTATACGTTTCCGCTCGACGATATTTCTTTACAAAATACACGGAAAGTTTCTGCGGTCGGTTCGAGCAAACACTGAGAGAAAAAGAAGAGAGGACTCAGGGTGGTCTAGCACGAAGGTTAAAATGTACAAAGACCTTTACATACGATGTCACGCGGCGAGAAGCTTTTGACCGAAACCTTGAAACGTTCGGTTCGTCTTGTGAATCGTGAATCTCGTTTGGTCCAAAGAGAACGTGCCGTACACGCAAGGCGACAAATCATTGTACCATTCGAAAGGAAAAATCAATATTTGAGCGGAATTATGTAAATATGGACGACGCCGAGTAGTTGGCGAGGCTTAAAAGCAAGCGAGGTAAGAGTCGAGAATTCTCACGTGTGTCTTCTTCTATTTGAAGAGAAAAGAAAGCGAGAACGAAAGGAAGAGAGAAAGAATTTCTTCGGAGATTCGATCGAGCTCGAGCGCAATAAATTTTAATACGAATGCCGAGACCTCTTAGATCTTTTACGAAACTGTTGTCGTTTCGCAGACTGTTCGCTGCGTGTTTATCGTGCTACTGTTTTGATAATAGGTATGCGGGTATGTATCTAAATATTTATGCGGCTTCGAGTTTATCTGCAATGATAATCGCGTTATCGAAAAGATTATTTTTCTACCTTTGCGATGCTTTTCTCTTCTTTTGCTTACGAGCGAACATTGAAGTATTTTCCACGTAAGAGATTGACCGAACCATTAATCAAAATTCTCGGGGAATGAGTTTCGAGCAAATTAATAAATATGTTAAATATCCGGGAGAACGAAGGAAACGAAAGGAAAGATTTCGCCGACGGAATTCGACGGTCGGTACGATACTCGGACAAAGAGAGAAAAGCTCCCGCTCCGCGCGATTTTCCGTGACTATGCGAATAACGCGCTTTCCCGCATTCTTGACAATTTCAATTATGTAGCTCTGATATTTAGTACCGTGATCGGGCGCCGGTCTCGTCGCGACGAAACGTCTTCGTCGTCGCTTCCTTCGCTTCTGTTATTCCGATCGAAAGTTCCATCGATATCGTTCCGAGTGGAACGAGATAATCGTTCTGTTTACGCGTGATCAGCTTGCGAAGGAGGAAGAAAAAGAAAAATGAGCCAGGAAGAAACGACCGAGAAGAAGATGGATCTTGCGGATTGCTTCTGCATTGAGCTAAGGACGTCCCAAGAGAATTAATCTTGCGACGAGATACAAACCAACGTTGCACGATTTCTCGTGGAAAACTGGGACGCATAATTCATTTTACGAGGTGACATCTGCGACGGAATCGTCGTTGAGTCGCCGATGTACGCGTATATGTAAGACCTTTTTAGACGAGAGTATGGTATGTAGACGCGTATTACACACGTACGGGATCACACGGTCGCGCGAGTTCGTCCGTATAGGTACATATATCGCGTGGTAACACGTCGAATCATAAGTTGGAGAAGCACCTGCCACCGAGGCCAAAGGGCACGGGTAACCATGACAACGGCGATTCGTCCTCGGCAAATGCCACGAGACGACGGTTAGCGTCTTTTCCTAACGAGGAAACTCGTCGCCTTCGCTGCTTCGTAACTCCCAGTAGTCCCGAAGGGCGAGAAAACGTAGAATTTATTTGCGAAGGTGGCTCGGGAAAATCGGAAGGAAAAAGCCGGCGGGCGATGCGAGAGCGCACCTCTGGAAACGCCGATGATTTAAAGGAGAACAAAAGCGATTCGAGCATTTGGGGAAGTTGCTCCCGGAAATACCGGGAAAGTTCTTTCGACTCGACGAAGAGGACATTCGTCGTATTTCATCAAAGAAAACGGGAAAAATGTAAAGGACGAACTTGGACGTACAGTCGTAAAAGAAGTAAAGGGAATGACAATCCGCGTCCGGAGGATGAGCGAGATTTAATTATCGCAGAAAAATCGATCGTATCTCTCTACTAAATAAGAATTTGGCTCGCCGTCTTCGGTTCTCTCTTCCGACCAAGAGATCCAACGATCTCGTAGAAAAATAATTTCCCCGTCCTAATATTCGTTCGGCGACGCGTTAAAATAATTTGCAAGTTTAAGCCTCTAAGGTAAAAGAAAGGCACGGAATAAAAGGGATGCCTATCGCGTCCGTGGAATGTATATAAAAGAAGTATAGAAGGATAGGAGAGAGAACGCTCTTCCACGACGCTTGGCTTCTTCCCCTAATGAGGAAACCAATGACGAGATAGCTCGAAGGATGCGAACGGAAGGATCTACTGCGAGCTTCGTGTCTCTCGGTGGAAGGGATAGATGGAAGGTTGAGATAGGGTGCGAAGAGTCCCAGGGAGGGTGGTAGAGGGTGGTACGAAGGTAGAGCAAGGGCGGTAACGCGAGCACGATTGCGTTGGTGATTCGAGGGATGAGCGAGAAATGAGAGAGAATGAGAAGCGAAGAAAATAGTGGGAGGGGTGGAGCGAGACGACGAGGGGTGAACTGTTTTGCATAATGCCTCTGCCCGTTCGAGCGCAAAGCGTAAGCTGTTTTACCATTTCCCATCGACAATAATCCCGGTAAAATATTATTTTAAAGGCACAGACATCGAACGAGAGAGATACCCTGCCACAGGGATTCCATCGCGTGCACCTACGTGAATGTGTACTTCGCGTTCGTGTAATTTCTCGCATGCGCTTTTACCTATATGCGCGTGCATCTACCATTTCCTCGAATACAGAGCGAATCGGGTAAACGTTTCCCTCCTCGCTTCGATACAACTAAAGTCGTATTAATTCGTCAAGATATAACAACGTCAACTCCGACTTGACGTAACTTTTGGAAAAGTTATTTTCACATCTTTCTTTCTTGCTACTCGAATCTTTCGAGCGAACGACGAGAATGTTTACTCGATTGGTCGGACGTAATATTTTCATTCGAAGTCACTAGAGAAATCAGATTTCGAGCGTGTAACCGCGTTTCACGTGACTCACCAATAGACAAGCAACCCTATCGTTCAAACGTAGCCGCGACTCTTTACGCACGCCCTGGGGGCCAACTAGGAAGAAAAAGAGAAGGAGGACGCCGATGAGAAATTCTACGCTCGCCCGAAGCCGAGTGCGCGTGAGCTCGGTAAACGGAGGGAGAGAGAGAGTGTATGCAAGAGGCTCTAGAAGAAATAGAAAAGAGAGCTAGCTGGTGTACTAACGTTACTCGCGTTAATCTTCCGACTATAACTTCGACCGTACTATCGTTAGATATCCTGATAATTGAAGCGTGCGATTCCGTTGCTTTCTTTCTCCGTCCGTCTATATATCTTCTTCTTCTCGGTCAGATCGATCACACGGATCGAGAAAACCTGGAAGAAGGGCTGCGAGTGTATAGAAAAAGATAGAGAAAGAGCGAGTTGCTGTTCGGCCCTAGAACCGAAAGTAGCTGACCTGTAAAACGGGCTTCGCTAGAGATGGATGTGTTGGAGAGAAAGAGAGAAGGATGGAAGGAGGTTGGGAAAAAGGTCGAGTCTTGCGCTTCCCTGGTTAAAGGGGTCTTTGTGACGGGGGATGGTTCTAAGAAGGGTGAGTTTGAAGATCGAGAGCCATTGTCGGAGGATGTGCCATCAGTTTCTGGAATCGTTTCTTGTTTCTCTGAAACTTACCTCGTTCGTGATGTAACGCGACGATAATAAATGTAATAAAAATAAATGACGAGTAATAGATACGGGATATATTTTTTGTACTTTTCGATCAACTTAAAAATTATTTTTCTAGCGTAACAAATAGGCCGTTCTATCTATTCGACGAGTTTGGATTAGAATGAGGTAGGAAGATCGAATGGGATAGATCGAGTTTGTACTCGTAGAAACGAAGGCTCTTTTTTTTAAACGACGAGAAGGGATCCAACGAGCTCTCGTGAAAATTCAAGACTGTGACGTACGACGTCGTTCGAACCTAGGATATGAAACTGACGGAATAAAAGTGGAACCGTTGTAGAAATGATAAATGATCGGCGTAAACCGCTATATTGATTAACTCTCGGAAGACGGGGAAATATTTCTTTGGCGGGCCATTCCTATCTTTATGGACTTAGTTAAATTTTTGGAACGACGAAAGTCGTATAAAAAATTTTCCTTGATATCGCAAAAGATAGAAGAACATTTTCTACTTTTTTTTAAAGAGGAACGATGATTTCTGACATATAGGACGAGAACAGGTAGCAAAGAACCGATTCCGATATTTCTCTGTAAAATATGAAGCATACAAATTTAGAAATATGGTATATACGGATACGTATAGGTATCGCATTATGATGCATCAGGTCTTTCTTCAAAGAAAAGCATGTGTGTAAGTTTAAAGATGCGATCTCTCCGTCGTTTTATACAGAGTAGACGTTTCACATATGTATGTCAAACGTACGATATGGTTGTACAAAAAGAAAAATTTCTTCCTACCGACAAACGTGATACGATAACATATTTACCCATGTAACGATGAGAAAAAAAAAATTCGAAATATTCCTCCGGATAGAGAGAAAGTTGAAAGAAAAGTCGAGTATAATTAAAAAAAATTGAGTAGCGAATGAGATATACGCTACGAATTTTACTTAAATTTAGAGATTTTTTCTTTATAAACGTTAGATCGCGATACGAGGATTATCAGTCAACGTCATCTAGCTGGCTTCGAATTTCGCGACGATCAGCAAAGTAACGCAATAAAAGGCGAATGAGATGTGCCTTCGAGAAGAAGATAATCCAAATCGATAATCGAAGGATAGGAAGCGGCGTCGGAGTGAGGATCGAAGGCACGTGGCGAGCATCTCCGAGGTGAATAACGTAGATCGGCCTGGTCGACGACTTTAAAAAGCGATTTTTCAGCGAAAGGAGGACCCTTGAAATATAAACTCTCTTATGGGATGGCAAAAGACGCGAAAGATTCTCAAAGAGGCCGTACAGGAGGGAGGAACGAGCCGAGATACGCAGAAAAGAAGTGAGGAGAAAACGAGTACGAAAGATCGAGGTGGAAGAAAAAGAAGAAGAAGAAGAAGAAGAAGAGAAGAAGAAGGAAGAAATCGAAAGGAGAAATCGTTTCTGTCAAAGAGAGCGTTCGAAGGGTTGAACGAAGGTTTGGCTATAGAAGAGGTGGATCAGAAAATCGGCTGCATACAAATAGCCGAGTAGAGAGATCCCACTGTCGGCGGAAGTACATTAAATCTAGATTATTTGAAAGAGATGGATGAAGCTGTTTTGTATTATTTCGCATGTCGTTTCTCTCCTATGACCATCGAGAATTTCAGGGTCATACTGGTGTACCTGCGTAAACAAAATAAAGCTATAGAAACGATTCGGCTTATATTCGAAGATCCTTTGTCAATAAAAATTTAATAAAAATATATTGTGAAGTTCCGAAACACATATATCCTCGGAAAGAAGATAGAAAGAGCAATATCAGTCGATATAACTTGTCGACTTCGAGTCTACGATCGACCATCCTGAAACCGCAATTTATCTTAAAATATCGAAGGCAACGTCCAAAGGAGATTCCACGCTCGACGAAAGTGCATTAAACGAGAGGGGTTCATCCATCGAGCTGGTAATAGGTGAGCCTGCTCGACGAGGCGTTTATTGTGCCCGGCACGTCTCGCCTTCTTCCTCCTCCTCTCTTCCGCCAATCAAGACTACTTACTAGGGTCAACCCTTTCTCAATGTTCTCTCTTGATCGTCGTCGTCGTCGTCGTCGTCGCGATATTCCACTTTCTACGATCCACCTCCTTTACCTTTCAGCATCTTTCTTAGGGAAAAGGTTAGCATAGAGTGTCGCCGTTTAAAGGTACCAACCTAAAGCCTTTCTTCCGTCCTAACATCATCCGATGAATCTCTATGAATAATGTCGGAAGAAGAGAAGTGCAGGTACAGTCTGTGTACTCTCTTTTTCTCTCACTCGTTATTGACCCTCGGCCCATTGAAAAGCGTAGGGAGACCGTACTCCGAACCGACTGTAAGGGATCGTTTTAAGGAGGATTTAATATAGAAATATTTATATTTTCCTTGGCGATGCACAACGGAAAGAGACTCGAGTCTCTGTCCTTTTCTTCCTCTCCTTTCCTCGTTCGTGCAACAAAGAGTGGGAGAGGGAGAGAGAGAGAGAGAGTAAGAGGGGATGAACGATACATCCCTCGAAGCGATTGTACCAAGTTTATTATTTATTCATGTGGTTTGACGAGGGAACAATCGCACGTATTTACTCCGAGCTCCTTTCACGCTGGACGCTCTACCATCGAGGCTCGTTCGTCCCCTTTTAGAATTTTTCTGCGCGAGTAAACACGTGTTTACTTCGTTTTTCGAGATTCACGAGCGGAGCAAGAGTTTTGTCGGTCTCTCTTTTACGGAAAAAATCGTCGGACATCTGCTCTTCGAGGGTAGCATTCGTCCGCCTCGATTCTTTCTCTTCTTTTTCCTTATCCTTTCTTTTCTTCCTTCCTAAGACGAAATACTGTTAGCGTGCGAAAGAAAGGAAAAGAGAGGAACGCGGTAAAGATTCGATGACGCCGGAGAAGGCTCGGAAAGTCGAGGAAAATTAATTACCGGAGGGCCTGGCTTTTGTTATTTCGTGCGATAAGAAGTCGACCTAGTTTTACTTAAGGTTTCAACATGGCAGATAATGCCTAGCTTCTTGCCTCGAATTAACATCGAGTATAAGATTTCTGGATAAATTTCAAATCCGAAGATAAAAAAAGAAAAATCTAAAAATTGAATTAATCTTGTGTAACTCCTCGTTGCCAGGAAAATCGGAGAGTTCAAAATGAAGACCGTGCTCGGAGAAAAACTTATTTCGAGTATCTACTCACGAAGAAGAGTGCATTTCGCGCGAGAGGAAAAGTTCTCGTCGTAGTCTCGAAGGACCATTTTTGTTAGTAAAATGAAGCACGTCGAGGCTCTTTTTCTCTTTTATTTAAAATTAGAAAGGTAGAGGGACAGAGAGAGAGAGAGAGAGAGAGAGAGAGAGAGAGAGAGACAAAGAGAGAAAAGGATAGAAAAAGGTTCAGCTTGATTGGAAAGAAAGCAGTACGCAGGGAGACCCTTTCTATACTTTCGCCCGCGGATATATCGCGCTCTTGCTCGAGTTCTCTTCTTTTTCTTCGCACTGGTCACGATTCTTAAACTGGAGCACCAGGTGGAAGGTCGTCTGTACTCGGGTAGATGGAAAAGAGCCGGCATTAATATTCTGTAAAAGACGCGTTTCTCTTTTTCTTCCTCTATGCTCTTCCTCTTTTTACATGCTCAAAGGGATGACGATTTGAATGAGAGGAAAAGAGAGAGAGAGAGGGAAAGAAGAGTAGGTGAGTACCATGAATATTCGCACGCACAAGAAAAGGAAGGTAGATAGAAGACGCATTTGTTTTCATAGAAAAATGTCATAAAAGCAAGGTGCAGCGTAGCCTCGAGAATCTCAGAGGTGGAAGAAGCATGATTCTTGATCTTAAGACATCTCATATTCAGAGGAACATTATCATTACTCATTCCGCTGGTACAACGCGAATACAAGTAACGGTGATACCTGTTTTCGTGAGGTAGCAACGCGAGAGAATCCGAACTTGTCTTTTTTTTTTTACCTTGCAAAACATTTAATCTGAAAATTTAGCGAAATCTCTCTGAAAAAAATGAGAGATAAGAGTAAATGGGTTCGGCGATGAACTTTTTCGAACATATTTTGCAAATGGCACTTGTTTTGAAATTATCTACGTTGTAGATTGAAGTAAGGTTTAAAAAGATTTTGAATGACTGCGAAGGAATTTAACTCGTGTATAGAAAAATGAACATATTATTGTGACTCGTATAATAAATTTGTCAAAACTAAGCACATAATTAAGCGGAAGGTGTTAACGAGCCTATTAAAAGTATCTCCGAAAATGTTCACTCCCTCGACTGATTGTGAGATCTGTTTGCTCGGTGGCAGTCTTTATCGCAAAAGAGCTCGGAAGCTAGACGAATTCCGGTAATAACGACGTGCGGTAGAGAAAGAGAGAAACAGGGTTGGTAGCGCGGAAGGAGGGATGACGATCGAAGATAGGAAGGTACTTGACTCGGTATCCGTGTGCAACGTCGTTTTCATACAACACTACAGTGCTCCTTCCTCGCCCACACGTATTTAGCTTCTCTCTCCCTCTCTCTCTCTCTCTCTCTCTCTCTTTCTCTCTCCGGTAAGAACGTTCGAAACGTATCCGACGATCTCGAAACGCCTCGCATGCGGGCAAATATATCATTACTCATTCCCAGGCGACACCTTTTGCTCGGTCGCCTGGTTATAAATCTGCAGATACGCGCTTGCGTCCTCTTCGTAACGCCTTTGCACGAGCGAGAGAGAGAGAGAGAGAGAGAGAGAGAGAGAGAGAGAGAGCGAGGGGAGAGAAGAGAGGGAGAGAGAAAATCGTTCGAGTCTCTTGTTCAAAGACACGCGCCTTGCTTCGAAGCAAGCTTCGGAATTTGAACTAGTGCAAGAACGCTTTCATATACACCGGCTATGTAATATTAATCGTTTCTTCCTATCTACCTTCCTTCCTTCCTTCCTTCCTTCCCTCTCTTCCACTTCCTTCGTCCTTCTCCATAACATTTTATGACCAATGGTATGCTAAATTTCCGTAAGAAATAGAATGGGAAAGAGATTTCAGTCTTGGTAAAAGTGTGAGAAAGAAAGATGGCCAGAAAACATCGTCTTCCGTTGAGTAAAAGTACACTTAATGAGCTAATGAATGCTTGAAGAAGTATGACGATCGTTAGAGTCACGAAGCATGTGATTTTTACGATGTGTAATTTGAGTTTTATATATGGCTCTGTACTTAGCATGCTTACGTCCTTTAGCAATCTCCTCTTAAAACCTTTTTCATTCGACGATGTTTATCGTCCTGGATATAGTTTTCGTAAATCCTAGTTCCTTTTATTCATATACGTCTGTTAAATTTTTTTTCTCGAAACGCATCGTTATATTCCCACGTGTCATTTATTCTCGATAATGCGAAATTGTAATCAGATGAAATTGATTAAAATTTTATTCATTAAATCTCTCTCTTCCCTTCTCTCTTTCTTTCTCTTTCTGCCTGTCCTCTTTATTTCATGTTCCTCGATTCGAATAAAATGTAAGAAATGTGTCAAGAATTTCAAAGACACGTCAGCTCGTAGACTCGTGATAGTATCTGTTCGGAGATGAGAAGAAAGAGAAGGAAGTAGATACCGGTGGCTTTTTTTATCGGCGATCTTAATAAAATTCATGAACACGAGCCTGCGAGCGACGAAAACTTTTCCTCTCTACCTTCTCCTCGATGGTAGACTCGCGATAAAAAGCAAATTACCGGTTGCGACGCAAAGTCGAATAGTTAAAGAACGGCAAGGGTTGAGCGCACGAGGGGTTGAGCTGCGAGGGTGGTGCTCGACGAAGAAGAGAAAATGAGAAGAAACGTAAATGCATGGTATAACGAGTGGAGGAGGAGAGGACTAACGAAACGAAGCCACGATAAGTAAATTGTTATTTCGAATTAGTTCGAGTTAATGAGAACGGACAGTGGCATTTAATGCACTAGCGATTATTCCGATAAGATATCGCGCTTTACGCGTAAGGAAAAAATTATTGGAGAATTTAATAGATCCTTTTAATTCCCGATTTTATCCAGCGAATATAAATATCGAAATGAGTATTACCATACGTATTCTTTTGAAATATTTCAACGAAATTATCGAAGGATATTAGATACGTTCGAAAGAAGGAATGATCTCGAGCTTATATAAGCACAATGAATTTTTATATTTTCAAAATTGATCGATATTTGTTCGCTATACATATATTGGCTACGAAAGCTATGCGCGCGTTGTCGGAGATAATTAATTAGGTTCTATGTAAACGGCTAATTTTGTAGCGGCGCATGTTTGCATACGAAGGAATTCCAAATGCATTCCATGTTTTAGTTGCGTCGCTTGTGTTTCATTGTTAAGCATAAATAGGGAACTGGCGAGAATAAAATGACAAATCGATTTAACTATTGAGATAAGAAATAAAAAGATGTAACACGCGCATATCTGCGAGCGCGCGCGCACACACACACACACAAATAATAATTGACGACGAATAGAAATTTTGTAACGATCGTTGTTTCCGGTTCTTTGCTTTTTTTTTCTTTTTTTATTTAACACGAGCACGGATACGTTCGGTTAAGATTCAAAGGGTTTTCCCTTCCGAAACAGAGACTCAAAAGCGTATCGAGGTCGTCGATCGCTTCTAATCATTTTCCAGAACGTTGGAGGTTGGAGAATCGAGTGGAAAATCGTTAAAAAAAGCTTTCCTATTTGCAACTCGGAAGAAAAGAAAAAGGAAACGAAAAAGCCATGGACAATTTCCGAGAAGCATTAACGCTTTTTATTCCAACTCATATCTCGACAGTTCTCTCTCTCTCTCTCTCTCTTTCTATTTCTCTTTCTATTTCTCTTTATGTGGATCTCACTCTCGATGTTTATATGGCCCTTCCTCTTTCTCTCGTTTCCTCCTTCTCACGGTGCTTGCGGCTAGCGTTTAAGCTCGTGAGCTCCTCTCGCGAAGCTTTCGCCATAAATACTTAAATTCGCTTTCACGCCGAGTTTAAAAGGAAATGCGCCAAGTTTTTGTACGCTAGCGAACTTTCTCTCTAACGTATTAACATAAACTCATTTTGGGCTTAGAGAACCACTTAAGTCCTTAATTCGAGAATTTTCAGTCGTTAGCAACTTTACAAACGGGTTCTTGGATAGAAAACAATGCGTATTCTCGAAACTACGATAACCATAGACCAGAGATAGCATTTCTTTTGAAATTTCGTTTGTATATCGCGGATCGCATTAAGGATACCAAAAAATAATTCTGCAGGAGAAAGAACATTCGCAACGACGAGTCAACGACAAAACACGAAATTCGAGTCTACGCTTTTATTTATTCTTGCCGTCGCAATTACGTCGGAGTCTCTTTAACAAACGCTCGTACACTCTCGTTCTATCTCTTTCTTCCTCATAGTGACACACGTCGGTACACGAGAAGAAGAGAAACGTACGTAAAATTAACTACGAGCTCGCTTGATTTAAACGCAAAGAGAAAGAGTTAATTTCGTCCACGGGCGCGCTCTCTACCTTATTTTGTTATTCATCGCGCGAGCTACATTACCCCGGTCCGAGGATAGAAAGGTCGTTACGCGTTGACCCCAAATTCACCTTAATATCTAGTTAGTTAAAAATAGTCAAAAATTAATAAATTAATTAGAAATTGATCGCTGTCGGTCCTATACCTTGGAAACGTCAATCACGATTATATCATATGAAAACGAAATATATAATTTAATTACGTCGAACACAAGTTTGAAAAAGAGAAATTTTTGATCGGAATATAGCAAACGCTTCCGTAGATGCTAAATTCTCTGAACGTACTTTCCAACGAAGCACCGCTATTCGAATCGTATTGAATATTACTGTTACAGAAGGTACAAAAAGAGAAAGAAGAGGAGGAAGAAGAAGAAGAAAAGGCAGAGAAAATACTGAACATTCTTTTGGATCAAAAGACTGACAATTTGAAACGAAGACGACACCACGATGTCCATGCTATTCGTCGAACGTTGGATTATGTCAGGCAGGGTCCTGAGAAACCTTGCACGCGTTTCTTCCCCTCTCTCTTTCTTTCTCTTTCTCTTTCTCATATATACAGACACATACTCATTTCTCTCTATCATCCCTGGCTCGTTGAATGCCAGCTGGTGTCTTTCTCCATACACGTCCCTCACCTTCATCTCCCTCGCATCCATCGTTGCTTTAAAGCTCAGACTATGAGAATGGGGTTCGACGATGCCACAACGATGCTGATGCTGGTACCACGGATAAGTATGACGTTCCTTTCGGTGTGTCGGTGGGCTCGCGTTACATAAGTATAAGCCGGCAAAGACATCCTGTATATACAATACAATGCCGATGCTGTCTGGATAGACGATGCCTTTGTGGGGACTAGTATCCAACCAGGGGTTCTTCTCGCCCATTCCAAAGAGAGAGAGCGAGAGAGAGAGAGAGAGAAGAGATACCCGGTATTCGAGCAACGAGATGCGTTCGCACAATAAGGTGTTGATATTAAACGCACGCGACTACTCGGAAACTGGAAATGCAACGACCAGAAATCGAGGGTAAGTGTAACTTTTATCTTTCTTTCGTAACTCCAACTAATGCTTCCGGTCGATCGAACGATCAAAGATTATTGATCATTATCGATTTTTTCTAATCTTTTTTAATCAATTTTCTTTTTAAACAAAAAATCTATCATCCGTTGGATAGAAAAAAAAATTGAGAATTTTTCCTATCCTCTGGATAGAAATTAAAGGAATGTTTTTAACGATTAAAAATTAAGTACTTGAAATGGCTCGTTGAAAAAAAAATGTATTTCGCATATCAGCGATAAAAGTTTGACAAACAAACAGAAAAGTATAGAAAGATATCGTCCGATATTTTAGCAACACTCCTATCAAAACGGATCCGATTCAGTCGTTCCAAGACAGGTAATCTGATTCCACTTTCCTCGCTGTAGTACCAATACGTCGGCTTATATAACCGTTTGTTGTATCTACCCTTCTCTCACCCTCTCTCGCATAGTTCCCCCCATTCGTTGTTCAACTAGTAGGTACGACACGATACTACGATACTTGCACTAATAGGTATCATGTTGTAGTAACTGTTATACCGTAGTATCGTGATCACAATATGATACTGGACATCGTGATGCTTCGATACTATATCAATGGTATCGCGTTTTCAACTTATAAAGAGCTCTCAATGTATCCTCGAATTTACTTACGAACGTGTTACGATCATTGTCAAAGAAAACATTTTCTTCTCATAAAAAAATTTGGATAGATATTATATATATATATGTGTGTGTGCAATCAATGATTATATATACATACATACATATATATATATATATATCATTGAGTACAGACTGAAACAATGATCTACGAAGATACGAAGGTTTTATTTGGCCGTGGAAAAAACTGCGGCGGGAAATAGAAAAGCCCTTTGGAAAGTGAGCGACGAATGGACGTAGACGGATGAACGAACGGATAAAGTCTCGGAGCTGGAGCGATATTTCAAGCGTGCATATAATCCGGTATCATGACCACCGAAAGAAAGAGAGAAAGAGATTGAAATGGAAAAAAAAGAGAAAGAAAAATACAGAGGAAGGAGAGAGGCTTAACTTCGACACTACGGACGGAGTGTTAATCCCCTTCTTCCCCTGCGAAACCAAAAGTGGAAACGCCAGAACGTTGTCGCCGAGAAAAAGATTTTGAACGGGCCTATGAATGAGAAGAAGAAGAAAAAAAATATATAAAAAAGAGAGAAGGAATACGTAAAACGAAGGAGAAGCCCTATGGCCCAGCTTCCAAGAGATTACGTTTGCTATAATAGCGTAACCTCGATTCGATGGTTCTGCTTCTTACGTGTTTTTGTGTGTGGATATACGTGTACTTGTGAGACGATGCAGGATGCAAAAGACAGGAAAGAAGAGCAGGAAGTGCGATGAAAATTGAAAAACGGTTCTTCATTTATTCTCACGGCAAATCTTTTCGCGTTTGGCCTCACGAAGACACGCCGAATTATCTTTGAAACGTCCTTGCACTCCCACGCTCTTTTTCTCATTCTGTCCGTTTGATCTCTACCGGAAATTGTATTTCATGCGAATCTCGTCGCGATTATTTTTCAAGCGTTCCTTTTGGAAAGAGAAAACGAAGAAAAGTGAGGTAAGAGAGAGAGAGAGAGAGAGGGAAGAGGGAGGGAAGAAAAGCCTCGAAGAAATCTTCTCTATCCGTGTAATTCACGTCTAGAGGATAAAACGACGTTAAGAAACGACGAAAAATCATATCGCTTTGGTCTAACTGGAAATAGGAAGGAAAGTCTTTCGATGGTGCTTGGTAAGAGGAGACTCGTTAAGACAATTAGTAATGAACGTAACTAGTTTTCTCGCGAGGAGGAACCTACAAGAAAAGTAGATGAGAAAGAATTGCGTAAACAAGGGCTATAAGAAAAGAAAGAGAAAAAGAAGAAGAAGACCTTTCGTAAAAGACGCCGAGCTGGAAACGCGTTTCTTTGAAATAAAGAAGAGAAAATCCGTACTGCGTATCTCGAAGCCACGAAGAGATAAGAGATACGTGAGTATAATTCACACGAAAATATCCCTCTATTAAAGGCACATTAATGTCACGGCCATCGTTCTCGAGCTGTGGTACCTGCAAGACGCCGAGTAAAATAACGTAGAATTCGCATAATTGGGGCTCAGCGATTACACTGACAAAGAGAAGGAGAGAAGGAGAAAAGGAGAAGGAAAGAGAGAGAGATTTAGAGTCCTCGTCCTCGCGAAGAATTTATTTCCGAAATCCTTCTTCTTTTCTCTTAGCTGATGTAAAGTTCAATGACTATAAAGTGTTTTCTAAACGAGTTCTCTTTCTTGTATATATAACCTAATATATATATATATATATATATATATATATATATATGTTCCTGTAATTATATAAGTAATAATTCTTAACTATCTCATTAAGTGTCTTATTTTTGTATTCCTATATTCTATTCTACTTATCCTATTCTACTTATTTTTATAATTTATTAAACAAAGGTTTTTTCCCTCTATACTTTCCTTTTTTTCCTTGCGGAACTTTTCCATGCATCTAATCGTTTTGTTTTTAACCGAGTCTCCGATCTTACGGAATATACGATTTCCTTGAGTTATCATTTTTATTAGCTCGTTTGAAAGCACAACGAAAGCAGATAGCGTGCAGCTTCAGTAGGATATTCCATGCGGTCGAAACCTGAAATTACTCTGTGTGTGTGTGCGCGCGCGTATACATGCATATATCCGCCTCAGCGAAATACAGAGCGTGGAAATAACTATAATATTATACGTGCGTTTTCAATACCAACTTATGTACATACATATGTAAGTACATACAGTTCAACTACGTATACAGAAATGTTCTCTTTACTTTTCTGGATAACTATGTATCAATTAAGCATTATATGTACCGACTTCAATTACGCCCCGTTTCACTTATTTCTTTATTTTTGCTTAAATTACCTGCTCATTATCTTCGGTATCGTTTAATCGTTTATTTTTGATGAGTCGTATTCATAAATATTATCGTTACGAACGGACAGGTCGATTTGAGTAACAAATTTAACCAATCCTTTATTAATGAACAAAAAATCATTTTCAACGATTAAATTAAAATAATAGTACCAAAAAAAAAAGAAGAAAGAGAAACTTACTCGAAGAAAATAAAAATGAATGTAATTTTGGATAGGTACCTTTCATCTCGGCAGATTCGAAATCATCTGCGTGTAGCGGATTGAAATATTAGCAGTTCGTTTTCACGACCACGAAGTCGAGTCGAGTAACCGAGCTCTAAATTGTTCGGGCGTGGTGCATGTGCTTACGAGATGGGAAAAGGGAAGACTAGCATGTGCGAGTGCGCAAGAATGCAAAGAGATTTACAGTGGGGACGCAATTTCGGTTGACGAGTTTACAACAGCGAAACGAGCCGTATTCTAAAGAGAAAGGAATATACGTATAGGGAATATATAGAGAGAAACGTATCCTTGGTACGACGCATCTTGATGGAAGGAAATTAGATCTCCGAGAATGAAACTGCTTAACTCTCGGGAATTTGTGGTCGTTCTTCTTATCCCTTCGCTTACCCTTATTTCTTGTCCTTAAAGTTGAACGAATGCCAGACTCCTGTCTCTGACGTACCGAATGTCAATGATCACTGGTTTTCTATCAACTCGAACTTTTAATAGCAAAACTAGTAAAAGATCTTAAATTCTATCTTAGGAAGGAGAATACTCTTGAGAATTGCCATTGATAACGAGATAAGTATAATCGTTCGAAAGGTAAGAAGTTTTTCATTTGCTTCATTCGATCTTTCCAGACGTATCTTTACGCGTATAAATAATTCGGAACAAACTTACATACTGTGTAGTAAATACTCCTTAATACGGTAGGAGGATATTATCTCGAAGCTTACCTGTAACACACAAAAAAAATACATTTTAACGAACGAATAAAATCGCATATTGTATTGCGCATGCATGATAATACAGTGAAATGCTGCTCGCCAATTTTTTTATGAAGTTTGAAAAAATTTTGAAAGTAACGTTAATGATTTGTTTACTCGTCGGAACGAGAAAAAAGAACTTCAGAAAAATGATTCGACGTTTCATACTCTTCCCTTTTATCCTTCTTTCTTCTCCAACGAAAAGTCACAATCGTCTTGAATTTTCTCTGCCGTATTTACCAGAATATTCGCGGAAATGAGTTTACTTCGTACAAAAGACAGATAGAAGAGAGAAAGAGAATACAAAGAGTTGGTCCGTGCTTGAAAAAAGGCAGCTTTCGTCGATGCAAATATGTAGTTTTATGATGGAACAGCACCGATAAAGTTATGCGACTTTTCGCTTGTGCTGCCTCGATAAAATAAATTGTCGGTAGGTCGATTTTATCGATTCCATTACAGAAGCGTATCATGATTACGATCGAATAAAAAGATGCCACTTTTGCGTAGACTTCCCTTGGTATCGTTGCAACGTAAAATCTACAAGTATCTTTATTTCATTTTATTTTGTTTTTCGATTAACGAATCATCGAGATCGCGATGAAGTAGTTGGCGATATCGAAGAACCGTTTGAATTTCGCAACGATACGTGATAATTTCGAAGCAGCGAAACTACTCGACTGCATGATTGGACAAAGTTAATATCCAAGCGAGAAACTCGCCTGTGTTTCCCACGCTTGGGTTTTCACTTTCGCGACAATGAACGTATACATCCCCGTTACGATCCGCGAACGTAGACTAAGTTACCGTGCAGTATCGCAGAAATTCAGTTGGTTCAAATCTCCAGATTTTATGCCGAGAGGCATCTGTTCAAACTCTACTCGAATTAAATCCTACGGTTATTTCTTTTTTCGTGACTCGTTGCTAGCGAAATTACCAAAGGAATTGCTCTACAAAATTTTCTACAATTATTCCATTTCTACTTTTAAATTCTTCCCATGTGATTAAAGATATTACGACTACTTTGTGGATAGAAGAGTTTGACACGAAGATAGATGTTAATATTTCTTTGTTAAATCAAGTAATCGTGTAAATGCATGCGATAAAGAAAAGGATGGGAGAGAAACAGGCAAGGTAAACTCGGAGGAGACAATAAGTGGCATTTCATGAAATTATCTTACGTGCGAGGCATCTGCTTCCTCGCAGGACTTGTGGAAGAAACATAATAGGGTAATATGGAACGACTTGCAAAACTACCGAGAACGGCTTTCCATAATTGGTCATAACTACTCTACGTACCATTGCCGATCGGGACCGAAACACAAAAGCTGACTGCGCTTTAAAAGGTAAAAAGGCTTGGACGACCCTTTCTCGCCGTACCGAAGATCGGAGAGCCTTTCCAAGGAAAGAATCGGGTTGTTTAACCGGAACGCTTATTTGAACGAGATCGGTAGGGTCGTCAAATTTAAAATTAACGCTTCCCATTTTCGCTCTGCGTAGAAAAATTATTTATTAATGGAATCTAAAAGATGCTAACTCTCGATCGGCTTACTTTCAAACATTCATGAAATATTATTTTAATAAGGTTCTCGTTTGAAACAATTACAAGGTAAAATGAAATTCAATTTTAGTGAAAAATTAATGAACCTACTAATGGATCCTCCTAATCGATAATGCGTTGGTTAAGCAAAATGTTAATTATAAATTGCGATATTGTATTATTTTGACGGCGTTGTATTATTTTGACGTTATTGTATTATTTGAATGAAACGTTACAATTACGTACCTAATGCATAATGTGTAAAATGAATTTCGAATTAGCCAAGGAGGAAAAAGCACAAACGCAGTACGCTGTTCTTCAATCGTAATCGATCAATTAGAAAGAACGAGGAGCGATTACTTCTTCACGACGATGTAAATTTCAGGCTGACGAGCGAAATAAGTACGGTTAAAAAGGGACTTTCTGGTCGCGTGTATATATCTCTTTCTCTCTCTTTGTCATACCAATGGTCGAGGATGGTCGCAGAAGGGACAGCGGGAATTTTAACAATACACGAGGTAAAAGAAGCGAACACGATAGCGCGGGATATTATTTCAGAATGAAAGAAGACAATGGAATTCCCCGGTTACGAATACAATGTATCCTTCATGCGAGAAGAAAATCGCGCCACATGGGAACCTAGTTTCTTGAATATAACACACAAGCTGCCTACACAAGGAGAGAGGACAGAAACAGACAGAGACAGAAAACAGAGAGAGAGAGAGAGAGAAGAAAGAGAAAAGGGTAAGGGTTTGTGTTTTACGCAGTAGTTCGCAGTTCGGCAGTAGAATTCTAGAAGAAAAGTGTTCTTGGGGGAAAAGAGAGAACAAAAGAAGAGTGGGACTTCTCATTCAAACGCAAAAGAAGGCAATTTTTCTACGACCCGTTTTCCTTGTACGTTGCAAAACGCTCGACGAAAGGAATTTATGACTCTGAAACAGACTGAAATTTTTGCCATGGACGACGCCGATGGGAAAAAGTAAAATATTGCAGAAACTATTTTTTATATACAAACGCTCACATATGTAAATCCGATTAGATTAGAATATATTTGTACAGATCGACAGAGCAAACGTGTGAGAGAATGTAAAATATTCTTTGCCAACTACGCCATTGGAATATCTGTCGTCATTGCAACGAGTAAATATTTATTTATTCATAGAAAAAACGGGAAAAACAGGGAAAGATAAATAGGGAGCCTAGCGAGAAAAGCATAACGAATAAAGGAAAACTTATAAGTAGATTTACTGCTCCTGGTACTCGTTACAATGATTGGAAAATTCACTCCTTTTTATTCACTCCGCTCTCTTCCCTTTATTTTCATGAAAGAACAAGAGAAACAGACGCGCGCGTGCGCGCGCGAGAGAGAGAGAGAGAGAGAGAGAGAGAAGGGAGGAAAAAGTATACGGAACATCTCGATGAAAGGTGACACTGTTTTCGCGAGAGGTCAAAGTGTAGTGTCCACGGTTGATACGAAACGAAACGGAGCGTTTTATGTACATGTGGTTCCACCGTCTCAAGAGCCATTCGATCATTCACAATAGATCGGACGGCGTAATATCTACGTGCTCGTAATATCTCTTCTCTTCCTGTCTCGAGAATCGATCAGTTGCCATTCCATCTCTCTCTTTTTCTCTCTTGCTTTCCGACTTCCACTTACTCTCTTTCTCTTTTACTTCGCATCGTCCTTTCTTGCGACTTGTGCTTCAATACATAAGCGATATAAAATGTAAGCATGTAAGATCGAAACGAGAAAGAAAGGGAAGAATGAGCGAGTGAGCGAGTGAGCGAGACGAAGAAAGAGGAGAGAGGGAAGAGGATCGATTTTCGCGCATCGTTATCAGTAATTCTTCGTGAGGACACGCGCGCCAGAGAGAAGATGGATGAATCGTCGAGCAACGTACTCGTATTTCTCGTCCGAATAGCGTCGACAGGGCCGTTGCTGTAGCTGTTGTTGCTTACAAGCCGTAAATTTGTCCCTAATTTTCCAACCGCTATATGCACTCGAGTGCTAGAACAAACGACATAAATATGCTATGGCAATATATTCTCGTCAAAGGAAAATGAGAGAGAGAGAGAGAGAGAGAGAAGATCATGTAAACAATTAAAAAGGGAGAGAAAAAGAACGTGGATCGGCGCATTCGAAGAGCACGCGACAGTGATTCGAATTTCTGACGATATTTGATTAATGTTAAAGCTCCGTTGTGCCTTGAATGATATGATTTTTTTTCTAATAATTTATCTGCTCGTGTTATGCGCCAAGAAAATGCTCCACAACAGACGTGTCTTACATGTTCGTTTGAAACTAATGAAATTTCGAAGAAAAGTACGGATATATTTGTACAAAGTTTATACGTACATAACTATAAAGCGATAAATGTATAAACAAATTTTCCTTTACATATGACGAACTTGTCGAGATACGTTAAATATTTTTCAAACGCAGCGACGAAATATTCGTTAAAGTAGAATAGGATTCATTATCGATTCGAGGATAATGCGGGATAATCGAATTTAGGTCAGTATGTCGGAGGAAGTTAAGAGGAGGATTCAAGATCCTTCAACGATGATTACTCGGTTGCGAAAGATACAATTACTTGGCGTTAGGAAGATCGCGAGCGTGAAATTAGAAGCACGCGATCGAGACAGACGATTAAACCTTAAGCCGACTGCCGGTGTTGTAGTAATAATCTTCTCGTTTGCGTATACCCAACCATTGTTTTCTCTCTGTCTTCCTTTCTCTCTTTGTATTATTCTCGATTTGGTTTAACTTCTACTAATAAGTCGACTCGGCCGAAAATCGGCTATAACTCAATATTTATCAACAGCTCTTTTAGTCGAATTTAACAAGCAACCAAGTTAATGTCGAAAAATCGCTCTTGATTCGCGGCAAACCGCGGTCGAACGATACACACACAGAGATATATATTTATATCGTAAAATTCACAATATTAAAAGTCGATTGAAATTTCGAAAGTATTTGCTTCCATATCGATTCTCGGAACCGCGAATGCGACAAAACTTTTCGAAAATATTTCCGATATTTTTTAACATTTACGTTGAAATACGATGAAAAAAATCGAACGAGAATAAAATGCTTTTTATAGAATATCGTTGATTTTTTCGAATACTTTTATTGAGCATATCGGGAAGCGAATGCATTTTATCGTGACCCCCTTGAATTTTAGCAACATTCAATATTTGTTCAAATATTATTGCTTAATTTATATCGACATCGTCGATTTTACGATTTTACGTCATCAAAGAGAAAAAAGAAATAATAAAAAATCTAATCATGAGGAATTTCAATCGAAATCCCATTTTGGCAATGGCGATTTAAAAAAAAAAAAAGAGGATAAAATTGGTCCGACAATAATCGTCAATAATTTTACGTGGAACGCGAGTTGTTCTCTTGGAACTCGTAAAGAACGGATGCTTCGCGAGCCGAAACGAAGTAAATTGCTTCGAAGACGACGGATATGATCGATTTCGTGAGTGCCTCTCCTCGGAAAGGCTCGTCGTCCTCTACTATTCTCAACTTTGTGAAAAACAAGAATAATGTGAACAAGGATAATGGAACAACACCTGAGACATTTTATCATCTCGTAAACTAGGATTCGAATACGATTCTTCGATCCTGTTCGTATCACAATATCCTTGTTATATATCGGAACGAATGTAATATCGGAGAGTCGAAATTTAACCAAATAACAACCGAACGGAACGTCAGAAAATTTTCTCCAAAGACGAGAAGGAATACGTCCGCAAACTGGTTCGCTAACGCATTACAAATATGTATAGATCATACATACACAAAGATAACCACCTGGTGCAGAAACGAAATAAACGGACCGCTAGCAGGGAAGTCGAATTATCAGAAACAGAAGCAAACGGAGGTACCGGCAGCGGCACGAAGAAGAGACAGAGAGGAAGAGAGAGAGAGAGAGAGAGAGAGAGGAGGAGGAAGAGGAGTGCACGGAGCATTCTTGACTTATTCATGCTTTCCCCAAGAGCCAACGGGCATGCGAAGAAGCGTACGTGACCGACGATATCCTGGGCCCTTCGTATTTACACGTGTTGCTTGCACGTACATACGCGTGTGCACACACGAGAGATGCACGAAAATATGCAATGAGTGAGAAGGAGAAAAGACCTGTGGGATAGCCGCTCCAAGAATATGTATGTTCCATGCACCGTAACGGTACTACGGAGACCATGGATGACCCTGCCTGTGTAAATGCGCGACCTCGACGGAGACGAGACCTCGCGACCAGTACGCTTCCTCGGTCACCTCATCCTCCTTCGGCTCAGCTTCCTCCATCTATTCGCGCACACCTTCCTTCGCGTGTATTTTAACGCTCAACTTTTCAAATCGTCACGTCGGTCTTTCGCGATCCTGTGAACGGAAGACAGACAGAACGCCTCGCTATGCCCTCGTGGAATTTTCTTCGAGGTCACCCAGGTCTCGCCTCGCTCTTTTTTCGTGTAATTTTTTCTCCGTTTTTTTTTGTTTTACGATGACGCGTGGTAAACGAATGCTTCTTGGAAAAATTCAATTTAAATTCTTTAATCTTTTTGATAATTACGAATTAAATACATTCCGGAGGCTATGCACTCTCTTGGGTTCTCTTCGATTTTACGATAAGATCATAGCGTTTTAATTTATACAAATCAATTTTCATTGCGATTCCATATACGATAACGATAAAATATCAAGAAAAGTCGAACGATCGTACCTTCCATCGTATAAACGAAAAATATTACCCTGTATCACCCTATCATTATTCGATCATTCCAGCGAGGTACACGCGCGGCCGATCCTATCGATATTCGACGGTCCTTCGGAACGTGTCCTTCCTACATGAAATTCGTATGCCGTGCGCCTCACGATCCCAAGGGATTCATTTTTATAATGGCGAAATCGTTTCGTGAGTTATTACATCGAAACGTGTCGCGCTTAAGGAAGCGAAGAACGATGAAAAAGAAAAAAAAAAAGAAGTCAAAGAATCCTCGAGAAAAGCGAAAGGTCTTTTGATCGATTTAGTTGATCGAATTAATTATTACTTATCTTTTTCCTCCTTTCGAACTAGGAAGTTCATATATCAATTACAAAGTAATAAACGCTAGACGTATATTTCGGTCTATTACGTCGAAGCGAGGAAGAATTTTAATTGCATCGTAAACGCACTTTGTCCGTTCGTCGCCCCGTGGAACGCTAGAAACGACGGACAACCAGGAACGACGAGAAGGTTGCTGGAGGTTGGAATTGAGCAAGAGGAAGAGGAGGAAGAGAACATGAAGGACGAGTCGACGTTCATAAGGGAATAGTGTCGAGAAGCAGAATCAGTATTGCCGACCTCCGTGTCCGCACACGTGACCTCTTCGCACGGAGTACCGTATGCGATGAAGCACGCAATAAGCCGAGAGAGATGAATAGACATATAGAGATAGAGAGAGAGAAAGATGGATAGATAGATAAAGAGAACGAGAGAGAGAGAGAGAGTCGTCGGTAACGTGCGCGCACGTTCGTCTCGTATAAGCGTCAATTTACAAAAAAGTGCTATTTACGATTCTATCAATATTCAATCTCCAGAAACGAGTCAATGTGTGATTCTAATTCATTGCCAATATGTTCGCGTATCTTGCTCGATCTTGTCAGCACGAACGACACGTTCTCTTTCTCTTTTATGCAAACGACTACCATCGTTACCAGTTTCAAGCAGTGTTACGCTCAATCATTCCTGATAGTCCGAACTTTATCTTTCGAGCTTTCTATTTGAAACTTTTCTTATTTGCTCGATCTTCATAGATAGAGTTTAGAACGTTTAGGAGATTAGATGCATTATCGTGGATATATTTTTCTGATGAAACGTGTCATCGATTTATCGGCATTAATAAATTCTTTTTACGAATCGGTCGATAACGAATCGTCCGAGAATTAATAAACGGTGTTCGCGAGACATCGAATCTCCGAACCGAACGAAAGAAACGAAAATGTCG
Source organism: Vespula vulgaris (assembly GCF_905475345.1). NCBI lineage: Eukaryota > Metazoa > Arthropoda > Insecta > Hymenoptera > Vespidae > Vespula > Vespula vulgaris. The sequence continues at coordinate 360,657 of NC_066592.1, forward strand.
CAAACGTTTTTCCTCTTTATTTCCGTCAAAAAGTAATTTTAAAGAGTGAAATTACCATATGTGTAATATACGCTCTAGTTCCATACACGCACGACACGTTTGTGCGATCGAAATGTCCTGAAAAAGATGGAAAATCAAGCGCAATCTTCGAGGTGAACAATTCGACGATAATAAAACGTAGTCGGCTTTCCATCTCTTTCTCTCTCTTTGGAAAACGACATTCCATTTCGCCGATGATTTTGCTCTTTCCCGATACTTTTAAGAATAATAATGCGTTTACCGAATGAGCATAGTTCGTTTCTAATTACACATACGATGTGAATTTCACATGACCGTAAAACTCTTGGAAAAGAAAGAGAGAGAAAAGCCTTTTGTGCCGATCGTAAACGCAGCACTTCGAGAATAAGCTGCCTCCTACTCGAAAGAGCCGTGGAGAAAAATGGAGAAGAGAGAAGGAGAATCTAGAAATGTAGCTATGTTGCTAAGTAGATAAAAGAAAATGAAAGAGAGAGAGAGAGAGAGAGAGAGAGAGAGAAAGCAGATAAGAAAAAGGGAAAATTAGAAACGAAAAGGACGCGCGAAGGAGTGCTTCTGTCAAGGCGAATTACCAGTAGGCGAGAATTTCAAAAGCCTCCTAAAGAAGCTACAAGAGGAAAAGGAAGAGAGAGATCGAGCTGGTAGAAGGATGTCCGTAAATGGCGGAGTGTCATTAAGACGCTGCGAAGGAGTCGAAGAAGAAAGAGAAGAGAAAGAGAATGCGAGCAGTGCCATGTTCGCTGTCGCTTCGAGAATCGTCCTGTTCACGCTTGGATCCGCTGTAGTCCTCCTCCTCCTCTTCTTTTTTTCCTTCTTCCACTCGTTCCTCTTTCCCTTCGGCACTTGGTACGGCTTCCGCTAATGGCAGAGATCAACGACGAGTACGGGTACGACGACCGCGTCGACGACACGAAGCGGAGAAGAGAGGCGAAGCAGGAGAAGGTAATAACTGTACTGTAAAACGGAGGCTCGTTTGACTCGTGAAAACCGGCCGTCACGAGCTAGAACGTTAAGCCGACTTCACACATGGATTATTGTTAAGACTTCCCTCGATGACGTCAAATTCGAAACAAGCTTACGATACGAAACTCATGTACAATCGATATTTTCATTAAAGTTAACGAATTCCTTTGAAATTTGCCAAATAATATGTTCGTGTCTCGGCTTTTCGCAGAAGAGTAGAAGCAACGTGCCTCTCTTAGGTCATCGGCTTTAAACGGATGACTTTAAATCGCGAAGCTAAGCGAGCGTGCGGAAGCGATACACTTTGTTTCCTTTACTCCGAACGTATTTCTCCCAATCTTCTCCTCTTTTCTTTGGCTTCTTTTCCTTCTTTTCCTTATTTCTTTTCTCTTTCAGTTTAAAGAGGTATACTCGAGAGTATATCCACTCGAACGGACACTTTTCCGATTCGTACAAAGCTAAATTCCTACAATCGATCCTTTTTCCTTTCTCCTCTAATCCGGATATCAGAATACTCAAATCTTCCGCCCGAATATTTTTCTAAACATATTTTCGTAGACCGTCGTAAACGATTTTCACGGTGTGAACCACGAAACGCATCGTTAATTTTATACCTACGATGTGAACGTCCTCTATTTGAATCATTTTAAACCGCCTGAAAAATGAGAAAAGAGATTAAAAAATGGATCTAATGAGCTACATTCTCGTAGAGAATAAACGCTTCTTTTTTTTGCCTCGGACTTGTACCTTTAAAATATGTCGTCGATGTTCGGTACGAGATGTGACTTGTTTCAAAAATTAATCGATCGCGTATCGCAAATGCGAAAAAAGCGACTATTTTTAAAGACGAAATAAATTATATCGACTCCCAGGTAGTAAATAATTTCATTCTCATAAATTCTCTCGATAGACGCTAAATGTTAATCAATTTCTATAAAACGGCAAGACTCCTGATCTCGCTGGAACCTAAGTTTTTCCATAGTATCGAAACGGTTCTTTTTATTTCGATTACCCAATAAGAACTTGAAAGTCGAAATACCTAAGCCGAGCGCTCCTTTACAAAAATTCCTTTCAGACTTCAACCCACGTAGATATATATCAAACGAGGTCGAAGAATTTACGACCACGCCACGATCCACGAAGGGAATCTTCCTCCCACTGGCGGCCAATTTTCATCGGCGATCAAAGCGAGCGATCATCAACCCTTTCCTTTTTCTTTTCCACTATTTGCACCCCTTCCCTCCCTCTCACCCTCTCCCTCTCCCTCTCCCTTCGTTACTTCGTTCATCGTTGTGGTTGAACACAAGGTTTATCCGAGAAAACATACAGATTTCGAAAATAAATCGACGCCGTTGTCATTATTCTTCGGAAAATGGAAAAGAAATAAAAGAAGAAGAATAGACGCTGTTGTCTTCTCCATCCATTTTTCTTTTCTTTTTGAATTCTTATTCTTGATAGTTTGCTGAAAGCTGCTTGCATTAGCAAAGAGAGAAAAGAAACGAATAAAACGAAAGGGAGAAAAATGGAAAAGGCGATGAAAAGCAGAGATTTCCTCAAATTAATCCGTAGCATCACGAGCGGAGTCCTCTTGAATTTATCTCTCTCTCTCTCTCTCTCTCTCTCTCTCTCTCTCTCTGTATGAACGTGCGCGCGCGTTGACGCGGAACGCATCGTGCCTGACGCGTAGCTAACGACGACGCTAAGAGGTTTAATTAGTCAACAAGAGCGCATGTATGCAACGAAGCTTCTGTCTCTTTCTCACATTTCGAGCTTTCCTTTGTAGTGTCCGATGACTGCTGTCCGTTGAGATGAACGTTCGCTGACAATGAGACGCAATCCCCATAGACGTCGTCTTTGTTCTCGACGTCTTCTTCCTCCAATTCGAAATCACAAGCGTACAATTTCCTAACTTTTGGTACGATCAACGGCGCTGCATTATATGGAACGTTATTGGACGACGATTATCCTTAACGGCTATTTGTCGGAAATAAAATCGAAAAGAAATATGATTACCGTTGGAACATCTATCGGAAATATAAAAATGTAAGATAATGAAGTAAGGTAACGAAGAAACGAAGATCTGATCGATCGAGCGATGAAAAAGTTTTAAAATACACGTCCGTTCGAATCGAAGAAGCAAGTACAAACTACTTCGTCGTTCGTTTCGACGAACGTTTTGATGAAAATTTCGATGAACTGACGTAAAATGCAGGACGATTTTTTTCGTTGCGAGTGAAATAACATTTCCGAGAGACGTTAGAAGGAAAGAAAAAAAGAAGATCGTAGATCTCCAAAGGCAGATAGAAAGACCGTAGGCGACGAGCCAAGCCACGCTCTCGCAGTCGTTCTGGGTCCTTCGGCAAAGCGACAACGACGAGGCTGAGGACGAGGACGATCGGGTCACGAATGATACGTTCCTGCGGATGTGTCTCTCCATTTCGAGACGGGCGACCGCCATCGATCGTTCGTGCTTAAGTGTACGCTGCGGATACCACGATAGGACGTTTCAGGATTCAAAGCCAATGGGTAAGAGTATATGTGTCTGTGGTTAGCGCGTATGTGAGATAGAGAGAAAGCGAGAAAGAGAAAAAAGAAAGTCATTACCACATTCGTTATCTCCCTCCTTGGAGTCGAACGTAAAACTATACGTTTCACCAATTAACTACGGAATAGAATACTATCTTCTTCGATATTCGGACGAATATTTTTGAGCGTAAAGGGAAAAGAATAGTAGTAGGCATGCTATAAACTCGTGTAAAGGATACCGTGTTTCCCTAATGAGATCTTAACGAAGTTACCGCGATATCAGAAAATGAGATGGGTCGCTTTAATAATTTTAACATAGGTATATTGTGTTACCACGAAAATATATGAAATTAAAGCAACGTTTTCTGATTAATTGAATACTCTGAAAGTCGATGAAAGGAAAATAACTCCATGAAAGAAAGGAATTCAAAAACTTTATATATCTCTCTCTCTCTTGTTTCTAGAAAGCGAAATAAAGTTAAGAGTATATATCGGGAGAGTAAACGAGGAGGAAGTACGTTGTCGCTCGTCGAACTTCGTTATAACGGCAGTGAGCGTGCCTAATTATGTGATACGATGTGTTCGTTTGCTCGTTTGTCCTCTGGCTCGTTGCTTCTAGCGTCCTACGTCGAATGGACTTCTCTCCCTCTTTCTCTCTCTTTTTCTGGGTTTTTCTTCCTTTTCCATCTGCCTTTCTCGACTATCCACACGTCCAAACATCTTCTATCTTTTTTCACAGGAAGGAGAGGGGAGAGAGAAAGAGAAGGAACCTCCAGAGGCCTTCCTCGTAAACTACGACCCGGTCCGCTCGCTATTACCGTGAAGATTAAATTGTTGTGCAACGGTGAGCTTTTCATCTTCAAAGAGCACTCGTCTGTTTGATGTGGCCAACCGTACATACCCGGGCCGATTGCAGGCTCCCGACGCGCCGTTGTCAAGTTAAACAGAAAAAACTTTACGAGAGAGTAGGACGGAAAAAGGAAAAGTCTGAGGTCGGGAGTAGGAGCGAAGGAGACGAGAGAAAAGGCGGATGCTGATGTTACTTCGTAAATAACTGCTTTCCTCCGGTTTCCTCGTCTCCTATCGGGCATCAAACGTCACCCTCGAGTCTTTAAATTCGAACCGATTAATCCGCGATAATTGCTCAGCAGAAATACGAATTTATTAAGTGCGACGAAGCTATCACATTTGATTCCTTTAATTAGAATCGTGAATCGATACGAAGTAACGAGAGAGCAGAGTCGAAAAAATTTGTTCTCGGACGAATCGGAAGAAGGAAAAAGGAAATGGGAATAGGAAAAAGTTTTTATTTAGTCGCATATAACGGCCTTATCTCTTACCTCCTCTCTTCTCCCGATACTCCGTACTTGAAGACTCCATCGCTTCGTCTATCCGTAGCACGATTTTTCGAATAGCCGGATTTGTCAATGTCGGCTCGTCGTCGACGTGACGCATGGCTCGTTCGATTGTCTCTGTTTGGATCGTCGCGTCGCACGCGACGATAAATCCTGAACTATGACTCCTCTTTGATGTATATACATATGTGTGCGTGTATATACATATATTGATATACATATACACGCATATATATGTATATATATGCATATATATAATATATAGCGCGCAATATTTAACGCTCGCACATCGCCATGTTCGACCGTGCGATATCATAAAAATCCTTCTTCCATCGCCACCGCGATTTTCCAACTTTATATTTCGTTATTCCGCTTCGCTTTTTAATCGATTTACGGGCATCCTCGAAGCGCATATAAATCTGTCATTTGAAAGAGAGGAGGAGAGAGCTTACTAGATATCAACGTTGCAATCAATTCGAGATTCGAGAGACGATCAAAAATGAATAAGTCGCTAGACTGTTCTCGTAAGATAAAAAATTTGAGTCTCATTTGAGATAAAATATAATAGGAAAGGACTATACGAGAATCCGATTCGTCGTTCGCTTGCGTTTCGCCGACGAGAAATTAATTGCGAAATCGATAGCACTGAAATTATTCTAATGAAATCAAATTCGAATGCACGATTCTGACTTATCCTATTTTCTCTTCCATCCACGATCTTTTTTTTCTTCTTTTTTATATAGAACGATACTTGTTGGAAGCCATCGCACGAAATAAATGCTTTTAAATCGCTATTCGTGCATGCAGATGTCGAATAACGTTATTACCCCGTTCGAATATCGTTCGAAAATATTCTGCTCTTTATTTCGAGAAGGAAAACTCATTTATTTTTGTCTACCAGTGATGAAGTGTTCTGTTCACACGTGGTAATTAAATATCAATATTTTAAATGTCAAGAAGAACGATCGCGAATACCATGGATTATAACAATTTTAAGTTAACCCTTTAATTCTTCAGCCTCGTTATTCAATTCATTTAAATTACCGAGAAAGATGCGTTTTTATACAAGATGTTCAATGACGATAATAAAGAAAGGGAAAAGAGAAAAAAAAATTGTCGACGTGGGAATCGAAAGGATTAATTACGAATAACGGCTTGTTAGCCACGTATTTTCGCACGTTAATTACGTTATTTCAATCTCCGACGGATCCTCGTCGTCAGCCAAAAATGCGTTCCTTTTGAAATCGTCTTAACGACCAAGTGAGAAATGAATAAACGAAACGAACCTATGTCCCCGATTCGAGGTATAAAATAAAAGCAGACGAAGATATTCATCGAACCACGCGCTCTCGTTCCAGATTTTCCGTTAACCGGAAGAAGAACGTGGAGGAGGAAGGAAGAGAAGGAGGGAGGAGAAGACGAGGAGACAGGGATGCTGATGGTCCAGCAGCGTCGAATTCTCGGGAAATCTGATAGGAACGAGGTCGCGTTTTCTCTCTCTCTCTCCCTCTCTCTCTTTCTATCTCTCCATCTCGTTTTCTCACCCTTCTCTCTCACTTTCACGGATAACGAAGGCATTGTCCTATTTCGCCCGCGAGCGTTCGAATTCCCGAGAAATGACATAATTGTCGTTATTAGACTTTGTCTATAATCGTAGGAACAAAACCTTGGAGTAATGGGCCTCCGGCAAATTACTTACCGAGCGGCATACAAGAGGAAAAGAGAAAAAGAGAAGGAGAGAGAGAGCGGAAAGAATAAGAGGAAGAAGAATAGGTGGAGGGATAGAGTCATGTGCGAGGTCAACGTCGTAAAGCATAACCACAACAATGGCGTCTCTGAATCTGCCGAGACACGGAGTATCCTTTCTCGTGACTCCCGACGAAAGATTTTCCTTCGGCTTTTCTTCTTGTATCTTCTCTCCTCCCACTTATCGTTGCGATAACTCGCCGAGCTTCGTATAACTCAAATCCGATGCACATTATCGGGTCCATGGCGCGAGTGGATAATGCTGTTATGTGGTGCGCACTGAATGGTATTATGAGAGGCAAGCCGTGCTTGGGAATTACGGTGAATAGATCGAACGGTTCAATGGGTTACTTATACTCGAAGCAACCTCTATCTATAATATCATTGATCTGTATCGTTAAACGTATACAAAAAATAAACGTATACGTTCTTTCGTCGTTACTCTCGTCTCCTCGTTTCTCTTTTCCCGTCCTTCCGTATTATTCGTTAATTTATTTTTTCCTCGTGACTCGTTCTCGATAACGACGAGGATGAAACTCATTTTTCAAGATGATTATTTTACAAAGTGTACCGATAGGCAGCGTTAATTATTAGTTCAAGAGCATCGGGATAAAGTACTCTGTGAAAAGAAAGTAGCGGGAAGAAAATCGACCCTCGCTTCACCGTCGAGTGTTTGCGAACGTTTTTGATGAACGTCGCAAAACCGATTCGATGGCATTCAACGAGCTAAGACGGTCAGAGCTTCCATTCGGAGTGAAAAGACTTTCGTCGGGTTCGTAATATCGACGGGGGTGTAATTCAGACGACAAACAAATTGAAACACCGAAGAAGAGTCGAAAGCCCAAATAATCCAGGAAAATGGAGAAATGTGCCATTTACTATGGTTCTCTTCTTTTCCTCCTCATTCCCTCTCTAGAACCGTCTTTCCTCTATAACACGTTAAACGACGTTTCTCCGATGTCCGTTTAGTTTCTATTATGCAATCGCGACCACTTTGAATTTATTCTCGAACATTTTGCTTTTGATTTCCCCGAACGAACTAGTAAAATAACGAAACGTTCGACGAAAGGAAGTAGAGCCATATTTATACGCTATACGGCATACGAAAACATAACTCTATGTTTTCTGAACACTTGAAAACACCAACGACAGTGTAATTTATACTCAGTCGTGGGATAAATTAGCGATATGAAAAAAGTTTTACGATGACTATTCTAAAAAATATTTCCTCGCGTTTACAAACCTATTTATGAGATACTCGTAAACGCGAGAATACGAAAGGAGAGAGAGAGATAGAGAGAGAGAGAGAGAGAGAGAGAGAGAGAGAGAGAGAGAGAGAGAGAGAGAGAGAGAGAAAGAAAGAAAAGAAGAGTCTCGAAGAACTTTATTATAGTTAATTATAATTACACGAGGATCTTACTTTCCTCTTTTCTCTCACTCCCGCAGGGATGAAGGTAACATCACTGGTTAAGTTTTTCTACGGCAGTCCTGGTAACCACCATCGAGATTCTTAATTAAGAGCATTACGTTAACATGCAAGATAATTCCTTTGTGCGGACGTTTATGATGGCAGCCGAGTAGCGGAGTAACGTATAAATCTCGCAAAGATGCCGAGCGATACGCCACGCTTGCCGTTCCTTTAATACTCCCGTTTCTTTATTTTCTTCATTCTTATTCATGCTTTCTTCTCTTCTCTGTATACCTTTCTATTACTATCGAGTTAATTATGTATTAGAATATTATGGGGTTAGCGGCGAAGATATTACATTAACATTTCAATGACGTCGTAACGTATCTGATTTCGAAGAATAAAAAATTATTTCCCATTCGTATGGTAATGGCTTCTAATCGGTGATTCTTGATCGTTACTATTACGCATTCATTCGTTCTAAATGGAAAGCTCTCGTTCAAAGATACACCCACGTTTGAAACTTCGTCCCTTGGATATTCTTCGATGTGACTGAAATAACTTTTTACTCTCCGAATTTTGACAAGTATACGAGTCAAAGAAAATGAATTTTCAGGTAATTTTAATGGGATCGCCCCGAAAAGAGAAAGAGTTCTCGAATTTAACGCGCAAAGACGTTAATTATCAAAGAAAATAATTCATGAAATCAAAGGGAATTAGTGAACGTATAAATTATGAAAAGAAAAAATAAATAAAAGTACGAGTGTACTTCTTTCGTCAATAGGATACAACGGAATTTCATTTTCCTTCGCTCTCTTCTTTCGTTTTTCGTTATTTTACGTGTCACGATTACATAGAGAAATTTTCTCTTCTCTATAATTCTTATGATTCTTATTAAGATGCATTCGGATCGCGCGTACGAGGAAGCGCGTCACTCCGATATATAATCTTTCGACGTGCTCAAGAACCGGTGCTTGATCAAATCCCCTTTCGAGGATGACGAGAAGTCCGAGAAGAACGCGTGTAAAAAGAAGGATAGAAAAAGAAAGCGACTTAAGAGGCTTAACGCTGGACCCATCGACGACGTGAGATTTTTTTTTATCATCCTCATCTTCGCCTTCTTCGCCACCGTACTACGAACGGAATCGGCCCTTGGAAATTCTCAACGAAACTCGGAAACTTTCTGACGTTCAAAGTTGATCGTCTCTCTCTCTCTCTTTCTCTTGTCTCTATTTCTTTTTTCTCAATTTTGACAAAACTTCTTTTGTCTTCTTTGAATTCAAATATTCGATTAATTACTAAAATACGGATACGAGATCACATCTTGGTCGATAAAAGATCGTCGTATAAAAGCATACTTCGCAGTGTCATCTTTATGAGCGATCGTAAACGTTGAGTGTACCTTTCCTCTTTTCTCTTCGACAGTATGCAAGCATAGAAAAAAAACGATACACGTTCGTCACCGTGGTTACCTGAAAATCTTGAATCCTTGAATTACTCGACGCCTCGATGCTTCGCATAACTTTCTGCATTCCTTCTCTCTCTCTCTCTCTCTCTTTCGTCTTTTTATATTTTGTGTATGTGCACATACACAACGTATATTTATAATAAGAGATAAATCTTTAGCCGCACGATAATTCTGTCGTGCTCGCGAGTGCCGAGCATTATGCGAGGCGTTTCATCGAGACGGGCGTAAAATTTCTACCCTCTCGAAAGTTTGCAGCATCGAGCGAATCTGCGTGCGAGCGTAAAATACGCACGAAGTTCTGTCTTTACGAGGCTACGGTATATCCGGTATGTGTAAATATGCAAAATACGCCTGCGTGTTGTACACGTTATGTATGTGTGCGTATGCGCAAATAGGCATGGACATGGTACATTGCTAGGCAAAAGTTAGGATATCATCTCGTGGATGTATAAGTAAATATTCGATTTGTTTATATATATATATATATATATATATATATATATATATATATATTGAATTTGTTGATCGCACATTTACAGAATGATGAATGCTACATTGATTAATATTTGAATTTACAATGATTACCGATGCTGAAATTCCCGAGCAGGTACGTTTCGTCTACTGTTATTATTTCATTTCGCATAGATCCATATTTCCATCGAAAACCTTTGATGTATATATAGACATAATTTATGCAAAGAAAAATATATATATATATATATTTGAATAAAAATAAATCGCATTAGACCTTGATGTTTTTATCGTAGAGATTTTATAGACGCATTAATGAATGAAAAAAATAAGGACAAAATTTGTCGTAGAGCTATCGAGAAACGGATCAAATTTCCTTTCAATGTTCGCTCCTAACCTTTCTACCATCGACATAAAATTTACATGCTACATCCTTTCTCGAAATAGTCTCGAAACTTTTGTTCCTAAGTGTATACATGGATGATCGAGGTACGAAGCGTAGGCGGGCTGCTCACGCGTGTCACATGTACGCATACACGTCTAAGAGGACACGCTCTCAGACTCCTTCTTCTTCTTCTTTCTCTTCTTTTTTTTTATTTTCCTTTTTCCTTTTCTGCTTTCGCACGTAAGGCGTTCTCAGGGTAAAGAAAACATGAGAGAGAAAGAGAGAAGCGGAACGTGGGCGATCGTGGGTGGTGTTTAGGTGCATCGCTCGTAATTACTCTTCGAGTCGCAGAAGACTCTATCGGCCGATGGTGTAAAATTACCAGGATGAAGAAGAGGCGAGTAAAAAACAACGGAGAGAAAAAAATTCAGAGAAAGGAAGAGAAAAAGAGGGTGGAGTCCATAGGTGGAATTTATAATGATGTCGAAGAGGACACAGCTTCTTCGATACGATAATTTACATATGCTCGAGATGAAGATTCGCGATAAATGCATACTCGACTTGCTTACCTTTAAATCTTCGTCGTGTATTTATAATCGATGTACACGATAGTAATAATTCAAAGAAAATAATTAAACTCGGTGAAAAATGTTTATATATCGCTTCGTACATTACGCTATATCATTCAATATTTTACGGGAATACGTGAATACGCTTCGAAATGAAATTTTTATTAATTTTTTCAATTTGTTATCACGTTTCAAATGTCTATCTGTGCTTTTTCTTTTGCGTGATAAAGCGCAGATACGGTAGTATTACTTTAAGAAAAGTTATTTATAAAAATTATTTATATAACAAATTATTTGTAAAAAATTGTTAAACGTATATATCCATGTATTATCTAGCGTTGGTCGATAAAAAATCGATTATGAAATCTTTTTGTAACAAATTATTTATAACAAATCGTGAATTGTTATTAACGATATGATAAAAGAATAGAGGTAAATAAACGCTTTAATATTATTTTTATTTCAAATCTCTACGATTTTTAGTTCCGGAGATACTTTAATATAAAGAACAGATCTTTTTGTGGACACACTGACCCATATAAATTCATTAAAGAAATACATAACCTACATAACCTAGATAAATTCCAAGAATTTACGCGAGCCTCTCAGCTGATCGACGTAAATACTTTTTTGCTACTACGATCATATATACTATCGAAGAATTATGAATGGCAATATTTCGAAGGCGATATCTTTGGAAATAAAAGTCGTAGAAGATTGAAACAAACGTCGTTTTAAAGGAAAAAATGCTCTCTTTTTAACTATAACCTTTGATACTATCGATATAATAAAATCGATATCACCGATACGTTGTAGACATAAGTATATAAACATATTCGACGAACTTTTCCGAACATTTTCCACGCAATTAGACAATTTATCGCAATAAAACTAAGAGGGTAAATTAAACTTTACTTGTTTAAAATAAAGAAGGTTTAAAATGTAAAATTTCTCCGTACGTATTAAATTGGATAGGTAGAAATATTTGTTCAATCAAATAATTTGTAGAGTAAAATATCGAAAAACGAGGGACTCGAAAATATTGAGGAGAAAATATAAGATAGGTGTGATAATAACCTACTCCTATTAATGGCCGTCGGTGTACCACCATTTTTACTTTTCGTACGGAAGCACGAATGAGGAAAAACCGGAATGGAGAAAGAGAAAGAGGACGGAAGAGACAACAGAGCCGAGCAGAAGAAGAAAAAAAGAACTAAACTTCGTGACGTTCCACGTTGCAGACAACTTTTACGATGTACTATATGACGGGGTAACTGGGGCATTTCCCGAGGTAAACGCGCCCGAGTTCGCGTATTCGCTTTCCTTTACTTTGCTCGCTTGCTGCGTCCATGTGTCTGCATTCCCGTTCTATGTGCGCGTACATGTCTATGTTCGAATCTATTTCTATGTGAGCTTAGTACGTACGTACTTACGTGTGTACCGTCGAATAATTCGTCGGCACGGCCAACGTAGGGCTTTTCAAACGTCTCGCTCTCAAATTTAGGTAGACGCTTTACCGCGTTCGTCACGATGATTTTATAAATATTTTGAAGGATGCGGGAATTCGAAGAAGAGCGAACTGATTTGAAATACCTTTATCCTCGACCAGAACGTAACGAGTGTTTTAGTAACGCCAGTTTATGTTTTCGTCGAAAAAATTAAAGATCGTTTCTGTAAGATCCATAGAAGTAGAAACTGCTTTTAAATTACATCGCAATATCGACGTTACATTTACGACGAGATGAAGTTAAGTTAAAACAGTGTATTCCGTGTAAACACTAAGTAAGAAAAACAGAGGATGAAAAATGATACGACGAACAACGTACCTCTTTCTCTCTCTCTCTCTCTCTCTCTCTCTCTCTGTTTCTTTCTCGATCTTCCCATTTTTCAAACTGAAATTATCCAATCAGTACTACACTCGTACTTATTCAAACACGATGCTCTCACGCAAACTCTCGGCGGTACGATTAATAAAAGAAGAAAACGAGTTGCACGGTACGGTTTCACTTACGACAGAATGTAATAGAACGTCCGATGCTAATGGGCCCATTCGACGTAACGCCATAGAAATATCCTCTGGGCCCTTTACGGAAATGCAAACGATCGTGATAGGAACGAACGTACCCCGTGTAAACGTGTAAATGCGTGAACGTGCGGTGTATGTAAACGTCGATGGAATTGAGCCAGTCTCGAAAGGAACTCTTCTATTATGATACTTAATCCTTGGACGGCGAATGGATTAAAACGATAATTTGATGGCTTAACGAATCGAAACGAATCTATCATCGTCCTTTTCCTGTCAACCTACGCGACAGACTTTTGTCTTTAAACTTTAACGATTCTTCGAGACTCGGAAATAATTAATTCGAGTCCCTGACAAGTAGGAAGAAAGTTTGTCCCATATCGTATCAAATTCGAAAGTTTCGATTTTCATAAGTATCGAAGCGCAAAAAAGACTCAACGTTCTTTGAACTTTATCAAGAGCATTGAAACGTCGACCAAACGTTGGCGAGTCTGTTCGGGTAGACATTTGCAATAACGAAGATAGAGAGTTCGGTGCTTGTTTTTACCTATCTCTTATTCTCTCGTTACTTTTAAGAAAGAACTCGAAGGCTCGTCGATGTTCTCCACGTCCATAAAAACATTTTCTCGACTAAAGTTTGCCTTTCTTCGCGAAGATCAAAGAAGTATCGTTGGGAGAAGGAAGTTGGTAGGAAAGTCGGAGCTATTATAACGTGCCTAGCGAAGTATCGGCCAAAGTTACCGTCGATGTCTGCTGTCTCGACTCGAATCAAAATACAAAAGGTAGAAAATACAAAAGGAGTGACGAAACAGAAGTGTGTAGGGACTTTCTTCTTCTTCTCTACTTCGCTTAACGAGACGCGTGGACGAGGCCGATAAACGGAGTGGAATTTCTTCGTGCAGGTAATTAGTTTCTGGAAGAGATAGGCGAGGTAGATTTTAGGCGCCGCAGGGGGACCGATATTGAAACACGATTACTCGAACGCGACCGGTTTTGAGCCAGGTTGCTCTTTAGCCAGGCATCCAAAGTTATCGAGTTTAATGCCAAATTCCGATCGATCATCCTACTTACGCGCGAAATCTTATCGTTGTACGATTACACTTTTCAAGATTCAAATCGAATAAATTTCTCGCTGCGAACGATCGAATGTCCTTTGAACAAAACTTTTTTCATTACTTCGTTATCGAATTTACGCGAACATCGTAAAATAGTACTTTGAGTTACGAACAGTTTTAATCTCGAGCGAAGATAGAGTCCAAAAATATTCAATTCAAGATAAGTTTACGAAAGATTTTGTTTAAATCACGTACAGGTTATTATCGTTGTCTTGGCAAAATATGTAGTCGACGCGCTAAAAGAGATGGATCGTCGCGAAAGAGGGAGAGAGAGAGAGAGAGAGAGAGGCGATATAAAGCGTAAAACAGGGGTTAGTGCGATGTCTGTAAATCTTTATATCCTCGGAATGGTTTTACAATTTCACCCACATCAAGAACGATAAATCACGGATCCGTCCAGCGGTCAGTGTACTCTGCGCGTAAACGTGGAAAAATCGGAACGAAACGCTAGATGTCGGACAAAGAAAACTCGCGGACTTTCGACAAACGTACCCGGTGCCCCTTTTCTCGCTTATCACGGGTATCTATAAAGCTTCTCTACGAGTCGACGTCGATACGAAAAACTTTCATCGAATATTCGTTTTCCTCAAGACTCGATGGATTAAAATGTCGGTTGAGAAACGTTGAAAATATATACGGTGGTACGCGGGTAAATATGTTTGAAAAGAAGGAAGAATTACTTTCAAAGAGTGGTTCCTTGCACCGCGGTTACAAAGCCGATAGAAAATTCCAAAAATTCATTCTAACGAGATATCGGGTATAATTCGTTACGAAAGCGTATCGTTTTTTAATCGTTCTTAACGATCGCGTCGTAGGATAAGAAGAAAAAATATCGAAGAGGTGATGCCGGCACCTCTCATCCGGGTGTTTTCAATTTCTTTCGCTTCGAGCAAACAACTTGCTTGCTCGAACGAGCGTGAGCCGATATCGGCATCGCCTCATTAACGCTTTAAAAGAAATAAGCGCTCGGTACTTTATTTTTCCTCGCCCTTTTCACCAGCCGTTTTTATGGAAATTCCTCGTCTCTCTCTTTCTCTCGACGCTTTTCCTCTCGTCACACCCCATCGGCAACGGAACGAGCGTGATGGTGGTGCCGCTGCTGGATGTTGGCGATGGTGGTGGCGTTGGCCGGATTTTGTAAAAATTACAGCGCAACATAAATCTCGAGCTCGCAACCCCGGAATCTCCCTTCTACTCTTAATTACGTCTTTTTTTTCTCGCGGCTACGCCCATTACGCCCGGCCATTAAGTCCGTCAAGTTAAGTAGCGACGTGATACCCTGGACCCCTGCTCTTTACACTGATATACGCGGTGAATATACGGGGTGCCTCCAAAATATCGCGTCTTTTTTAGCCTCTATTACCACTACCGCGAGCAGTTAGCTTCCGCGTGGCTTCGAATATTTTCGCATAAAATACGGAACACCACTGGCTCAAATGGAATCTCTGCCTCTATTTCTCTTGTGAAACGAATCCTTTTCGATGTCTAACTATTACAACGTCCCGCGATTTTTCATTTTTTTTTTATTCGCTGAAAACAGAAAAAGGGAGAAACAAAAAAGAAAAAAAGCAAAAATTTCACGATATCTAGCGAATTCGTTTTCGAATCGTGCGGGACTCGAAACTCGATTGTCCGATTCTTTTTTTCGATAAAATAGGCATCCTCCAAAAAGGAGGAAAACGCGCCGCAAAATGACGTCGAAGCATATCGACCGTACCGCGTCGACAAATTACATTATAAGCTGGCCCAAACGCAACGATTCACGTCGACTGGACGTCGTTCGAGCGCGTATCGACGCGGACGCGTCGACTGGATATCACGCGCGAAAGTATTTGGCATTTAAGCGTACATAGTAATATTTGTCCAATAGTAATGAGAAAATGACACGAGGAACGATCGATCGTGCTAATGCAAAAACTAAATCTCTCTTCGATTTGCAATGGAATTAAATCCGATCGAGTAAATATCGTTGAACGAATCGATTAACAACACGTCGTTCGACGTTGCCTCTATCATAGTACGTATCGAATTCTTTTATTCGATACGTGTATTTCTCGTAAAGTCTACTCGTTTCTTTCTTTCTCTAGGCGAGACAAGAAACGACGATTAATTATCCCAGGAGAGTAATACTCTCGTGATGCTCGGCGAAACGAAAACGTCGACGGACACCCCGTGTATGAGGTAAGAAAAGAAAGAAGGAGTAAGGACCAGAAGAGAGCTTCTCGTCTCGTTCTTCCACTTTCAGAATCTCTGGCCTCGGCCTCTCTCGACTCTCGCGCTCTTTTCTCTCTCTCTCTCTCTCTCTCTCTCTCTCTCTGTCTGTCTGTTTTCCGAGCACTTTTACTCTCCCACTCGGCGTGTCCTTTCCGCGCCACTTCAGTGCCCCGTCCGCCGGCTCCGTGGGGTGAACTTAATTATATTTTATTGCAGCTTCGTCGCGCTTATTTAAATTTAAATCGTGTTCTCTTCTCTCTCCTTCTCTCTCTCTCTCTCTTTCTCTATCTTGCTTTTTCACTTTTGAAACCGAATCTACTGTAGAATGAATGCTCTAACGATGCAACGAGAGTCACCCTACGACGGTTTGTGGTTAACTATCGCTTTCTTTTTCTCCTTCCTTCTTTACCTTTAGCGATGGAAAAAAGAATGCAATAAGGAAAATGAGTGCGAAGGTGAGAAAGCGAGATGATAAGTCGCGCGTTTACTGTGTTTATTAACAACGCGACTGTGCGGAATATAGCTTTATTTTAAGATGGAGAAAGACGACGAATGAAAACACGACTCGCTTTCCTCGGGTGCACCAAAGGGAAGGAATAGAGAGAGAGAGAGAGGGAGAGAGACAGGCAAGCGCAAAGTGGAAATAAGTAGAAACGCGTCGAGAAAGGTGAAACGGAAGATTTTCGCGAATAGAACTTGAAAATTACGTTGATGCTTTTCCCGCTAAAGTCATGCTAATGTTCAGTGATATTAGTATCATTTAATTTCACAGGGAGATCCTACTTTAAAACGATACACATGCGCCAAAATGGAACGGTGTTATTTAAAATTCTTTTTGATATAAAATCGAAAGGAAAGAATTGAAATCCATCTGCGACTAATTTTTCGGGACACTCCCGCAAATGGAATAATAAATAAGCGATAATCGTATTAGTCGAGATCGCACAAAGTTTGATGAAAAATAAAAAAAGAAAAAAAGAAAAGAAAAATAAAAAAATATATATATAATTTTGGGGAAAAAGGACAACGTTTTGAGAGCGTTCCATCGGGATTATTTCAATTTAAAGCACACGGTCCACGCGACTACGAATAGAACGAGTAGGAAAGAGAAAGAGGGAAGGACGTCGGTTGTCGAGGGTGGAACGTTTTAACGACGCTCGGCGTCAACGTCGGACGACCGCGCGCGGTTAACCGTCGTTTTTTCCCCTTCTCAACGGCGTTCTCGTCGTCGACCTCGTCGTCATCCTCGTCGTCCTCCTCCTCTTTTCCGCGCTCGCAGGATCAAGGGGGAAAGCGAAGAGAGAGAGAGAGAGAGAAAAGAAAAACGGATGCTCGGCAAAGAGACGGTAGGAGTCACGAGCACGAGGAGAGAAAGAATTTACGATCTGAAAGAAGCGAGCCTCTCAAAATGAAACGCGCCATTTTCGTAACCCAAGATTGAAAAATTAATCAACGAATTTTAAATATAAATACGATGTTTCTGAATGAAAATTTTTTTCTACGGAATTGAATTATAATTTGGAATTCTAACGTTACAATGCTAGCAGATGTGTTAAGCAAATCGTGCATTAGAGAGATAGATAACAAGAAGCGACGTTTTTTCAGTCAAGTATCGTATTCTCATCTTCGCCGAAAGATCAAAGCGTTGCATTTAATTACTCGATCCTTCGTTCTCCGTTCTACGTCTTTTAATGGATATTATTTGCTATACAGACATACGTACGTCTAGATGTAATATTTATTTTTTGACGTTGAATGGTGGCGTCGGCGACGATGCCGAGACTATTAAAATTACACGTTGGCAAAAGGGAAGAGAAAAAGAGGGTGAGAGAAAGAGAGAAAGGGATGTATCGTCGAGGGAGAAGCGAAACGAGCCTTTTGCTCGTCGCTGCAACTGAGTACGAGAACGAGGACAAGAGAGAGAGGATGGCAGAGGGAGAGAGAGAGAGAAAGAGGAAGGGAATAGAGAACGGAGATCCCTTAAGAGAACCGAACAAATGGAAGTATAACAACATTAGTAACTGGAGTAAGAACTGAAAACGAGGAAGGTGCATGTATTACGGGCACGACTCGTAACAACCGGGCAAATAGACGGAACTTGAGTACGCGCGAATGCATTTATTTATGCTAGTACGCGACAAGTTTTCTTCCTATGCGAGTAATAAATGTGGAAGCGTTAATAACATAATGGCAATATTCTCGAAACTCGATCGAAGAGACGCCGTTTAACGATCGTCGAATTTAAAAACAATAAATACTATAATCCTTTCGAAGAAAAGAGTCTGGACGAGAATGAGAAAAATAAGTTTCAAATGTAACTAGACGAAAGTTAAATTCGTACGATGAAAAGAAAGAAAGGACATAAAATTTGTATAATGCAAAGGTTGCGACTTTTGTGCGTATGAATCATTACGGAAAGATTATTCGCGAAAAAGAAAGCGAGCTTACGATTTAAACGACTCGAAAAGAGGAAAGCGGAAGTACATGCACGATGGCATGCTAGATGCTAAAAAGATTAGAGAAAAAAGGAGGAGAGGACAGAAGGGAGGAAAGGGGAAAAAGAAAGGTTCTTAAGAAATCTCTCAAACCACGATGCTGTTTCAACGAACCGGTTGTCCGAATTGTGTCGCCTTCTCGCTGCTTTACTACGAAGAAAGCTCGTCTCCTTCCTCTCTCTCTCTCTCTCTCTCCTCTCTATATCTCCCTCTCTTCGTCTCTTTCTCTCCTCGTTCGTCGTTCCCTTCTTAGACCAAATCGTCCGCCGTGTAATTCTCTAACCAACTTTCACCGAGCAGATATGATTACTTTGCTTTCCGTTCGTTGTTAGCTCAAAAGTAAATTTTTTTGCTCGCTTCTCTCCCAGTCCCATTTAACAACGTATACTATAAGTCAACGAAACAGTGAAATTTCTGTTTGCACGTAGTACATACGTCGCTGCGTATGGGCAAATGTTTATTATAAAAAAATTTATATACGGTACGTCTTCTCATAAATATTCAACGTGTACCTACCTAATATGTAGTGCGATGATACTTAACGAATCGTTACTATATATCAGCTTATAAATCGGCATATGAACTCTATCTTCGTTTTCTTTCGTCATCGTGATCGACGACGTGATCGATTAAAAGGATGAGGTCGCCCCAAGTGCTTTTTCCTATGGAAAATTGCACGCACAGCGCATATAAACCGTTCGAGCGTATTAAACACCGTGACACGACCATCAATTTACCGTAACTCCTTCTCCCACATCCTCCTCCCAGCACTCCCTCCTTAACCTTCCTCCTCGTCCCTCCACCAGCCCACCGTCGCGCGATCCTTCCTTCTTCCTACCGCAAATCGCTCGATACTACGCTAGCGTAGTAGAGAGAACCCAGCCTTCTGCTCCACTTACCACGATTTTTCCTTTTATCGATTACACATGAGCCGTCATACCTAATTTGTAAATCAATTTCATCGTCCTTCTTTCTCCGGCCAAATCACTTTATTATATCGAATCGGGTCATTCGATTGTGCCCGACCGAAAGGAACGTCCTTTTCTCCATCTTCCGAATTAATTTCAATCGCATTGGGACGATGAAATCCTTCGTGCTTATCCTATCGAAATTCTATTAGAATTTCCTCGAAAATTATATCGCGATAATTTTCTGATTCGATTTATCTTCTCATTAGTGTCATTGTATATGAGAAATAATTGGTGGAATTTGGTATTTATTAACGTACGTACGGAAGGTTGCTTAATCGCAACGGAGTAACGATTCTTTCTTTTCTTCCTTCCTTCCTTCCTTATATTCACCAACAGAGAGCGCCTCGCTAATTTGTAAATCCGCTTGGCTGTCATTTTCTTTACGATCTGACCTACTTCAGCGATTAGATTGGATTCTTTAGGTAGGTATGTACGTACGTACGTACGGGCGAACGGACTCGAAGGAAGCATAAGGCGTCGCCTCAAATTCACATAGTCGTTAATTAAAAGTGTATCGGCTGCGTGTTAGGGAAGTAAACTACCTAATGACGATAATTATGTAACGACCGGTTGCGAGTAAAGGAGCAACGCCGTATATTGTTCGTAACGCGAGACTGGCATTAGATCGACGACGTAAAAGGTGATTTCAAAGAGATCGAAAAGGGGCAGGACGATCGTAAAATTGAATACAGGAAATGATCAGATGGTCAAGGAAAACCGCTAGGACGGGTAAAAGTTCCTCCATAAGATCGTTCGCTCGTTCGATCCGAACGGGAATAATGAGAAATTAATTTGGAATAACGAGAACTTGATTGATATCGTTCGAGAAGAACGAGGAATGCTCGAAAATGTCGTGTGAAGTGGAAAGATCGAGTATTAACTTTTATCTCGGGTAACGACGACGGAATAAGATGATACATAAAACGCGTAAAGTCGAGAACGTTCGTAAAGTCTCTTCTTTGTTATTTAAATTAAACAATAACGATCGATAATTACGAGTTATCAACTTATCTGCCGGTAAAATATTCGTTCTTCGAACATTCATCTTTACCTTTTATTTACCACTGACGGGAACATACGCGTATATATATATATTACACGCGCGTTATTAAACGCGTACGTGTCTGATCGGATACTTTACGCGTATATCTCTATCCTTCTCTCCGCTTATTTGTTTGCTTATTGTTAGTACTTGCATTCTTCGTCTTGGCGGTATCGAGTTGCAAGTCATCTAATTAAAAAACGACGAAACGATAAAGGGGAAAAAGAAAGATGAAAGGAGAAGAAAGAGAGAAAGAGAGGGAGGAAAAGGAAGTAAGAAAAAAAAGTGCGGCATTCATTAGCGATAGAGACGCAGTTTTTTTTTCGCAATCCTGTCGACGCGATATACTGTGGCAACTAAATCGCTATAGCGTTCGTTCTCACGCTGGTGGATGTTGAAAAGCCATGTATGCGACAGAGAGTGGTCGGCCATCGTGCATTCCCCGTCATAGTGCTCCTTCGGCAGAGAAGTATAAGCGTTCGAATTTCCGCGTTCCGTCGCGAAACTCGACGGTTCTATGGTTTCTCGCTCTTTCTCCCTTTCAAGAGGACGCTTGTAAGGATACGTCCTGCCTGAAAAATCTAGCTGCCTTTTGTGTAAACAAAAGAAAATGCAAAAAAAAAGACGAAAATTAAAGAAGACTTACGTTCAATGAACACTCAAGTAAACTCGTGGAACTCTATGCGAAATGATCTCGAAAAAGAAACTATCCGCGTCTTTTTCTATTTAGATAACCAACGAGTTTGCTTATCAGAACTTTAGAGAGAGATTTATTTTTGTAGATAGAACAAAGTAATTTATTTCTTGGTCGGCCGACAGTACTAATAGCTTCGCGACAGCTGCATCGATGAACTCGCTCCTTCTTTGTCAACATTATAAATAGCAGTAACGGAGATTAGAAAACACGGCATCGATCAAGCGAGAGAACCGTGCCACATTCACAAGGAAAGGGAAACGGTCAAATATCGGCTCCCGGTTTATACGTGGAATCGGCCTACGTGAGACGAGGCGTTGTCGAGTTTGCAGTGTAAACTCGAATTTCCAAGGCGCCATCGAAGGGAATGCACAAGGAAGAAGGATACTCAGACAGCTGTAGTAACTCTGTTTTTTCTTCTTTCCTCTTTCTTTCCGTTCGATGAAGAGAAAGAGTGTGAAAGGGAGGGAGAACGACTGAAACGTAGTTCACGTATTTTCGAAGAAGAGCACGAACTACCATCGACTTCGCGTCATCCTTGACGCGTCAAACGCATCGCTGAAAATCCGAGAAGGAGGAGGACTGAAACAAGAAACGTGGGCGAAGAAGCTTTCTTTCCTTACCAACATAAATACGAATTTTCGCAAACGCTAGACAAGTTCCATCTGGCTCTCGAAGAAAAATCCTTTTCCATTTTCGTCTCTCATCGATTTTCTAAGACAGCTTAGAAAAAGTGTCTTTTAACGATGAAAAAATACGAAAAGGAGAAAAGTTGGATGTAAAGTCGGACTGATTTCCGAAGCGAATTTCACGCAAACGAAAAGATGCACGACGAGTTAACGACTTCCTCCTCGTACTATGAGACCGACTACTCGTTCATTAACGTCTTTTCACCAGATCGATCACCTCTTGTTAGAAACTCTTCCTTCCGCGGCAGTCCGGCCTTTTAATTATCGTTCGATCAAAAGGAACGCGGCACGCACCGACGAATGAATTTCCCTAATTACAGCGACACTATCGTCGCGAAGGTCACGAGAGCCCGCGCTCTCGTGAGAAACTAATTGTTTTCTTTGTTACGCCGGCAAATACCTGCGTAAGATCGAAGATTATTCCTATCGTCGACGTATGTAAATACTTGGCCCCCAGTCTATACTTAAAACTACACGGAATTCTATTTCACCGAGCGAGAAATAAAAAGTAAGGAGGAAGAAAATGAAGTAGCTTTTTATAATGATAACAATAATAATAATTTATGTGTATACGAGAGGATGAGAAAAGTGAGTGCCTCCGTTCTCGCTACGCACGGATACCATAAATACGTAGGCTGGACAAGACTGGCACGCGATATATCCTGCACGTGTTATTCTCCAAGTAGAGGAGCGAAGAAAAGAGAAAGAAGAGGAGGCTGCTCTCTTCCCAGCTGACTGGATTCTCGTATGCGTGGGCGAAGAAATGCCGACGCAAAGAGCGACAACGTACGACGATGTAGAAAAGAAAGAAAATGAATCGAAAGAAAAGGAAGAAGAAACGTTAACACAAGATGGAGTCGACCAGCTTGCTGGAGCAGCGTGTCTACATATATCCTCTTTGTCTCTCTGCCTCTTCACTCCCTCCCTCGTGTTCCCCTATACATGTCCTCCATTTTCTTCCGCGGCTTCTGCCCGCATTGGACAAGACACGAGATCGGATAGGAAACGCGTGTGGCCTCATAACCACCGACCGTCATCATCGCCACCGCCGCGATCGTTTGGAATTCGAATTCAGAGATTGCACCTATCTCGAAGCTTGTTTCTCAAGATCTTGCTCGTTTGCAATTGCTTATCGCATGGAGATTCTTCTCTCTCTCTCTCTCTCTTCATTCATTCTTCATAATAGTAATAATCAGATAAGTTCCATAGTTACATGAAACTAAAGTACGAGAAAAAAAAGTAATCGACGAAGAATATTTCTCGAAGAAATAAAAATCGTGTAATTAAATGACATAGACAAACATGTCGAAAATTCCACGCGTCGTTCTCGGTAAATCAAAGTAAAAGGCTCGACTTATCCTTTCGGGTAATAAAGAGATAGGAGGAGCACGAGTGTCGATGAGTTATCACTCGCTGCGACTTATGCACGTTCGTACGCGTAATATACCGAAGAACCTAATTCTCCTGAAGGAGATGAGATGAGACGAGATGAAAGAGAGAGAGAGAGAGAGAGAGAGAATGTTCGCGCCGTACATCTCACGAGATCGAACGAACGGTAAGCTCGAGGCGAAGCACTTACGAGCCTTAGCACGACCCTTACGGCGGTTTGCGTCTGGAATGGAGAGAAATCGCGTTAGCCAGAGAGGTGGGTTCGATGCTGGGAGTAGGTGAGACGAATCGTCTGCTTTTGCGACGAGAGCACGAAACTCATCGAACATCGAGAGTTCCTACCTCGTTCGGTGAGATTCGAGCTTTGCTAGTCTATCCAGTAGCGAGCCTCGGTATCAGCGACCAACCATCGAAAGGACTGAGAGAGAAATACGGAGAGAGAGAGAGAGAGAGAGAGAGAGAGAGAGAGAGAGGAGGGAAAGAGGAAATGAGGCGAGATCGAAGGTGCGAGTTGCACGCGAGCAGAAAGCGAATGGAGTCGATGAAAAGCATTTCTCTGGCTCCTCTGATTCAATGTCATCGGATTCGAATTACAAGAGAGAGAAAGGAAATGGCGACCTACATTCGAAATGAAACGATCTATCTATCGATCGATCGTTCGTTCGATTCTTCTTCAAGTAGATTATGGATTTCGTAAAATTTCTACGAAATACTTTTTTTTTATTTTTATGATTTGGTCATTAGTAAAGTAACGAACACGATTATGTCGCAATTATGTCGAAATATGGATAGATCGAATAATTCTCCGCTCGAATCCTTTCTATTTTAATGAATAGTTCTCAAGTAATAGAAATACTCGTCTTTTTAATTGACTTTGTTCTCTCAGGCTCTCGAATTAAATCGCTTTTAAGACGTTTGAATTATGTATATAAAGGCGATGTTTTGAGATACGAAATTCCGATCGTTCTTACGGCCGATAAAGAAAAGATCGGTAGCTTTATAAAAAGTGAGAAAGGAAAAAGGAAAGTGGGAGGAACGTGCGAACCTGGCCTGCGAGAGCAAAGCGAAAGGCAACGAGACGAAAACCATTCTATAAATTCGCTTTCGGTACCGGTCAATGTTAACGGACGAAAGAGGGAGAGATGAAGAGAGGGAGAGAGGGAAAGAGAGGGAGAGAGAGATAGGAAAGAGAAAGAAAGAGATCAGTGCCCTCGTTAAAGCGAGCAGTTAAGTGGTACCATAATCGCAACAGGATAGGGATATTACAGCAACCAAGTTGGACACGAAGCTGATGCTTGAAAGACAGCGGCTTAACACGGCTCCTTTCATATTGGTGCGAGCTATGGCCCGAAGCTAAATCTGCTTTTCGAATTCGCTATATAACGCGCGTAACGCGCTTCTCGACGAGCCATTAGCTTCCGAGACGAAATATTTTCGAGATAACCATCCGCTTTTTACGTCGTTTATTGATAAATTTAAGTAGTGCGTATCTATCTGAAAATGTGAAAACATCTGATATCATTGAAGTAAAATGAAATTGGTAACGAAAATGTCAAGAAAAATTATGGTATTACGATGTCGGTGAGTCGTTCGTTGAAAAATTTACACTATTTCGTGATCCTGTCACAAATCTACTAGCGCGATACGACCGTAACAGAGAGAGATGTCAGTTTTCTACGTTGACTCGTTAAGATCAATAACGTATGACCATAAATACGTTTCTACGACGTCGAACGTATAAAACGTTAAGCCGGTCTAACTAAAGATACGTCTTCTGTTCGAACATAGTCCTTCGATTCCTTTCTTTTTTTCCTGCGTTTACACCCCTGTCGAGAGTGCAACTCTCTTCCTACTTTTATTTTTTACACGCTTATCCTATATCGACGACGAAAGGTACTTAAGGGCGAATGTACAAGTTAAAAGCATAGGGCCAAAGAAGCTTGCTTTACCTAACGATTACTACCACTGCTACGAATACGTCATTCGTCCTTCAGAATGTTATGACTCACTCTATAGATTTGTGTACGTGTTAATGCGCGTGGTCGGACATGTTTTATTACTTTCGATTAAATTCAAAGAACTCGGAATGGAAAAATTAGATTAAAATGGTTGGTATACGTTGTATCTAGATTCAGATATAGATACAAGATAAAGCGAGAATAGACAAGAATTAGAAAGTAAAAATTTTATTTCAATATGGTAGATAGTATAGAATAAAGACAAGAAACGACAGAGTAGAGGAAAGAAAAAGAGAACATTTCGAAAGGTGGGAACGGAAAAGAAAAAGGAGGAAGGACGACCAGAACGAGCAACCTTTATCTAATTAGTTCCTTCGAGTAGCATGAAACCGGAGCGAACCAAACTCTGAACTCGTAAACGGCTACGTCTCCGAGGTTAAAAGGACGCTTTTTCTTCTCTCTCTCTCTCTCTCTCTCTCTTTCTTTCTCTCATTCTATCTCTTAGCGTTTCTGCCAAGGGTGCTTCGAGCTAATTGTCGTCCTCTTGCCTAGGCAAACGATAAATTCTCCAGCGGCTGCACGCCGATTTTACCGACTCTCGAACGTTCCTAAGAGATGAACGGAGAAAGCGAAGAGAAAAGGAAAAGAAAGGAAAGTGAGAGAGAGAGAGAGAGAAGGACGGGGGGGAAAGAGAGGTAAAAGGTGTTAGAGTGCTATCCTCTCGTCGTCTTCCACCACCTACACCGTTTCATTCTGATCCGGCAAATAGACGTTAACTCGACATTCACGGAAACGACTGTCGGTAGAAGAACGATTTCGACTAACAAGCTGCAAAGCTGAAACCCCTTTTCGCGCTTCTCGTCTCTCTCTCTCTCTCTCTTTCTCTCTCACACAACACACACATCCACGCGCGCGCGTACACGATCTCCATCCAAGCTCCTTGTCGTTTCGTCTTTCTCACCGTTCTTGAGAACTCCATACACGCTTCTTGATGACGCCTCCCTCGCGCGGTCTACTCATTAGACGACGTTACCTTCGTCTCTTGGCACTAATATTCGTCACTCGTGCGGTGTTGAAACTTTTGCCGTATGTAGAGAGAGAGGAAGGGAAATTGAGAGGAGCAAGACGGAGAAAGAGAGAAGTTATCGAGACGACGAATCGTAGGAGAGAACGAATATACGTATTTGATATTGGGACAAGGCGTCAAAGATATATGCTTCCTCTACCATTAGGCTCTTGATGCGACCCTAATGTTTTTCCAGCGTATAATGTCGTACGAGAAGGCGTTGCTCTTTAAGAGACCCATGGCCTGTATCCTTCCTCCCCTTCCATCTTCTGTGCATGCCTAGTCTTGACTTTATCTTCGAATTCGATAATACACTTGTTAAAAGATGTGTTTATGGTTTAAACCCGTCGTACTGATATGATATTTTAGACGAAACGAATTGAACAATTAGAAAAATAATCTCCCGATAATGAAAATAAATATATATTTTAAAGGGGGAAAATACATTTTAGAATTATATACGTTACAGTCGAAAAGAAAAAATAACACGTTACTCGTTCGGTTGTATCGGATGGTTTAGCCTGTAAAAAAAACTATCTGAAAAACATTGCTTTTTACCATTTTACCAGTCGTTGCTGATAGCATACCGAATGACAAAGTAAAATCTCAAATTTTGATTCGCGGACATGCTCGGCACTGTTTTTCATCACCGATACTCGCAACAACGATACATTCGTACTTTTGTAAACAGCGTTATTATTTTGCAGGCTGAAAGGTAAACGACAGTCTTCCGGTTGATATTGTTTCGACAAAAATTAACAAGACTTGTTACGACTACGTTATCGCGCGAATGTGATGAAAATTTAAAAAAACGTTTGACAAAAATTTATCGCCAATCAAAGGTGATAAAGCAATAAATGACAAATAAGGATTAAGCACGTTCGCGCGCTCGTTAAATCGTCGTAGATACAAGTTTAGAAAATAATGGCAGGGACTACACAGGGACGAGTGCGTATTCTCTGCATAGAAAATGTCCGTACACGCGTCGATAGTCGTTTCCAATTTCTATACAATTATAAAGTAATATAAATACAATGAATAACGTATATAAATGAATTTTCAATAATTGCATTCAATTCGTACCTTTCGAAATTAAATAACAAAATGTCGTTCGATGTTCTGACTAAACTAAACGAAAGAGTGAAAGGAAATTTAAGAGGATATGAGTGTCACTTCCACCGTTGCGGGGGTGTCTATTTTAAAAATAATTTTTTTATTAACTCCAGAGTACTTGGAAAGTCGCCGCCAAAGAAAAGGGCGACGTCGGAGAGACGAAATAACTCGGAGGAGGAAGCGGCGGAGGAAGAGTAATAGGAGGAGGAGGAGGACCGAACGAATAGGTCGGCGTCATCTGCGTCGCATGACGAATGTTACGGCTAAGAAATGGATGAGTGCCTCCATACATCACGGAGATAATTATATTATTCTCCTTCGTGCTCGTATTTATAGATACAGATATGGTCGGCTTGTGTGAACGCGTAAACCAGGGAGATATGCCTTGTCACTCCATCAATCCATCCTGCTTCTCTTTCTTTCGCTTTCAATCTTCCTTACAGTCGATGTTGAATATAATGTTGGAAGATAACGGAAAATAGATACGTTTTCGAAGGATCGAGGAAGAGCGACACTTATCTTTCGTTAAATTAAGGGAAAATTTTGTACGTTCTCGCGTACGTGCCTACATTCATATTTTAACATGCCTTTGAGTTTTAAACAAAATCGGTCCTCGACTGCATCGATTCACGAGAGACCTTTCATTAAATCTCGAGTCCATGTATAGAGACCTTATCTCACCTGTCACGACGTCAACTCTCAACGACTCTCTTTTGAGAATAAAATAAAAGAGAAAAAAGAAGAAGAGAGAGGTCGAAAAGTTACGAGCATTAAATGACCGTTTCGCAGGGCACAAAGAATCGTTTGTACGATTCGTTATACCGATGGATCGACGTGGTCGCACAATTACTTAGGATGGAGAAAGAGTGAAAGAGAGAAAGAGAGAGAGAGAGAGAGGGAGAGAGAGAGAGGGAGAGAGGAGGCTCCGACCACTCTCTAGTCGTTGTTCGTAGCTGAAAGTGCATTTACATCGATCAACGACGACTTCTTGGAGGCCTCGAACAGCCATTGTCGTGGCTGATGCACGTTGATTCACGGATTGTCGAGGCCACTCGTAGGTGCTTACGTAGGGCTCTTAAAGCCCTACCTCGCAGAAAGCAAACTTTGCTGCCTACCGACGCGTACAATTTGATTCAAAAGTATTCTTTAATTCCATTGCAGTTAAACGATGTTACGACGATTATATCGTAATAAGAAATTTTTCTATGTTATACTAAAAATTTGTTCGATAATAAAATCGATGCAAACCTCTTATCGTTTATTCCAATGAGAAACATATTTGATCGTTCTATAAACGATCATGAAAATCAATGCCGAAAGATTTGAGAAAGAGAATTTTACTCGTTCGGTCGTTTTAAAAATTAAAGGAACACTTTTATCGTATTTCGATCTCTTTTAGTTTGCTCGAGTAATCCGTTCTTTTTGTTCCCTTTTACTTCTAACTCGTCTAACTCGAGATTGTAAGTCGGAGGATGGCTGAAAGACGTTGAATCGATCTTCTTCGTTTTTCCTTCGTCTCCTCGAGTCCGAAACTTCCTTCCTTCCTTCCTTCCTTCCTTCCTTCCTTCCTTCGTTGCTTCGTTGCTTCGTTGCTTCCTTCCATGCTTCCTTCGTTGGTTCCAACGGCGAAGCATCGAGAGCGACTTAACGAGGAAACTTCGAGGTAAAATCGCGGAAGTGTTGCCCTTTTGCACCGCATTTAAGGATAAACTCGTCCTTAATGGTACTTTATAATTCCAAGACGGCTCGACGTGCTTCCGAACGGGGGTGCGATGCAATAACGAACATTACATAAACTTTTACCCCTCTCCCCCGACCGACCTCTCACACTCCGCATCCTTACTTCCAACGCTATCTTTAACCTCTGCTTCTTCGTACTTCGGTGAGTCATTTACGAGCATGTATTTTTTGTCTGACCCTTTCTTTCTTTTTTTTTGTATTCTTTTTTTGTATTTTTATTTTACGTTACATTCCGTCCACCTGAGCTAACAGAAAAGCTACATCAATGTCGAGATCGATTGCTCTCGTTCGCAACCCGGCGTAGGATACCGATATTCAATTAATCATTTCGATTCATATCGCGGGGTTTTAGCATGCGACAAAAGCTCGAATCGATGGATACTGGCGAGGCGTGATGGAACGAAGCAGAACACAATACGTTTACCAGCGACGAAAATTTCTCTCAACAAAAGCCACGCGCCCGCTTTTTCTCTCCCCCTGTCTCTCCCTCTTTACCTCTTTTATCTCTTTCTCTTTCTATGAGACTACGGGAAAGTCGAAACGCGAC
This sequence comes from Vespula vulgaris, assembly GCF_905475345.1. NCBI lineage: Eukaryota > Metazoa > Arthropoda > Insecta > Hymenoptera > Vespidae > Vespula > Vespula vulgaris. The sequence goes on from NC_066592.1 coordinate 390,640, forward strand.
ACTGGTTCACCTCGTGCGTAAACCACATCGATAATAATCGTACGTGAGATTGTGTGTGTGGGTACGTGTGAAAGAGGATGATTCGACCCGCCACGGGACCAATTCAAAATTAGCAAGTCAAAGAGGATGCTTTTTCGTCGTTTGTCGGTTCTGCTCGTCCCTCGGACAACAGGTATAATGCTGTACACTCGGGAATTATTTTCGTTCTTTTCCGTAAAAGCGTCGCGATATACCTACGTCATCTACATACACGCGTATACTTTTCGGAACCGCGAGGCAAATTAAAGACTCGATTACGGTCTGACTAATAATATATCAAATGAATAAATTATCATAAACATTTTAATATCGTCTTTCTTCGCGCGAAACAAAAAAGAAACACTGAGAAAAGAGGTCAAGCAATCGGAAAAGTAAAATTAAGTTCCACAGCTCTAGTCGTTTTGAAATTTATACGGAAACGGAGTAGAAGATAAGAAGAAGAACTAGGGAAAGAAACGATAGGAATTTGCACGAGAGGGCGTCGATAATAATCTTAGAGAGCAGGGGCAGCAAACATCAAGGAGCAGAGCGAATCATCCAGCATGGGGGCCAATTCGGAATTAGCAAGTCAAAGAGAGGGATACGTTCTCTCTCTCTTTCTCTCTCCCTCTCTCTCTTTCTCTCTTCCCGCCGTTTCTCGCGGATAATGCGTACCTACGTCGCGTCGAAATGATGGTTTTTGGGGAGCAGCTTAATCTCGTCGTCCTCCCCAAATTGCCGGCTTGTCCACCAGCCTGCTCGCGACTCTGCCCCGTCGTAATTTGTAAGTACGCCTCTCTTCCATCTCACTTTCTCTCTTTCCCTTTCTATTACACGTCACGAATCACCCTTTGTCCATCCTACTTCCCAGAACGACGTATTCGTACTCCTTGTCTCTTTTTATCCATAGTGATCATTCGCTCATTTATATATCGCCCTCTCTCTCTCTCTCTCGGTCTTTTACGAGTCGAAATTATAGATCGTTTCGAACACGAGGCCTGTACGAGCAACGTTTTCTCTATCGATTAGCATTCTTTTCGATGATCATTACCGGTGTCTCCCCTCCTATACGAAGAACGAAAAGTCGAATGGCATTCTCAGCCATCCGATGGCAATTAACAAACGTCACGAGACTCTGCTGTCTCTTGATAAGTCCATAGGCCTGTGGGCGTGACTTCTCGTCGTACTCTTCTCCCTTTCTCTCTCTCTCTCTCACACACACACACTCTTTCTCCATTCGTTCGGTATTTTCGTTCCTTTTTCTCACAGTGCGTCGACAAAATCAACGTTCGCCGTAGGTGTTGAAAACGTCGTAAAACGACACACGATCTGTCCTTTCGAAATCGGATTAAACTCGAAATCTGACCTCTTTCAAAGTTTGTTTTTAATACGTACGCAGTAAATCAAAGTCAAAAAAAAAATCGATTAAAAGATATAAGATCGTTCAAACGATTGCTTTCAAACCAAGGATATTCCGATTATTCTCCATAATCTCCTGAATCGCAAATATGTACAAATCGAGTCCTTTACACGCAGTTATGGGTTAGATATCGATAGTTGCCGACAGGCTAAAACAACGCGCACAACCACTTAATAATTAACGATATTGTCCGTTCGCCGAATCACAAGGAATTAATCGTAGCAAACGATCGACATGTATTAACGCCCATCTAATCAAGCGTCTCTTTCGGCGAACGATCATTGTTAGGACCTCTAGTAAACCTGAGGCCTTTGATCTACTCGAAAATGTAAGCCTCCTGTATCCTGTTAATTAGAGAAATCGATCGTACGAATCACTTTGCTCTTATTTCGAATAAATCAAATATACATAACGTATCGATTTTACGGATCGATCGAGAAACGACAAATTCAAGCACGATAATTACCTTGGTCCGCATTTGATCTAATTAATATTTCGCGTAATAAGGATAAAATATTAAACGAAGACGAAGAAGAAGATCCACCAAGTTACAATACTTGAACAAAATTTGTATATAACCTGTTAAACAGTCTCGACGAGGGTGCGAACAAGTGTTTCAGAGTTTATTCCGGATTAGGATAATTGGGCTTTGGGAACGAGCTAGAACGAGAGAGAGAGAGAGAGAGGGGGGGCAGAGAGAGAGACAGACAGAGAGAGGGAGGGATTGTCACACCCAGCGGCCCGTTAATTCTACCAACGATCTAGATTTTGCTAATTGGTATTATCGAGGCTTTAGCTGACTAATTATATTAATTTACGCATCGGTCAGCTCGTGGTCGTCGTTGTTGCGGTGAAAACATTTTCATCCGGATTTGTATCTAGAATCCTTTTTCCCCGTTACATGCATCTTTGTCTCTCTTATTCTTTCGTTACTCGTTAAGATCGTAAAGAAAAGAAAATTTAAAGATCGTCCTACAAAAATATTGAGAAACGAAGATAAAAATATAATCCAACTGGATGACAGGTCGAAGAGAAAATCAAATGTTAGAACAAAGTTTATCGAACTTTCAAGTTTTATCGTATATTCATTACGTAATCCGTTTTTGGTACTTCTAACACGAAGGAACGAGGGCATTCGTTATTTTGACTGGAATTCCGTACTTGGCACGTATCGCATTGGGGTCGAATACCCGCAGAGGTGAAAAACTTTCGCGAATATAACCGGCATCGTGGGCGGAAACGCTAAGAAATACGTGATTCGTTTGTGGTAGGAGTGCATCGAGATGCGCACGACGTTTACACTTTCTAAGCGTACGGTCAACGTTGGTATATGCTTCGCTTCTCGTAGAGAGCACGAGATGGAATAAAATACTAAAATACGAATCATGATAAGTGTGTTAAAAGAAGAGATACGTTAGCGAGTTAATTATAAAGTAAAAACGCTAAATCCGTAATATTCCTTACGAATTTCGTATTCGTAAAGAAGAGCAAGAAAAGTCTAGCGTTTGGAATCGGTATCACTATCGAAGCGCATAATTTTCGTGACGAGCAGCTAAGTACGTTTTCACTGACAAGCAATTAGGCAAAACCTCATCTTCTAACGAGCGTGTATGAATGAAACTCGTAGAATTTATCGTGCGAGACATGCGATCGAACCGTAAGAAAGTTGGCAATAAATTATGAATTTGCGTCGGTCCGAAAAACGTGAACGGGAAGAGAAGTCGTGAAACTATCGAATAAATCAGATCGATATGTCTCCTTGTCTATGTACGTGTACGTGCGACTTTTCTCATACGTAAAAGCACAAGCGTTTTGCTCGTTGAGGAATATACCGAAGAGATTGGTATCGCGTGGCTCGCGAAGTCGGCTAGTATTCACGTGGGTAGACTCTTCGCCGACGTGAGAGGTCGTGTAGCTATTGGATATCGACCTTTATTGTAGCCTTATCTATTGGATTATTTAGACCTTGCTCTCTGTTCGTTGCCCCTTTGAAAATCGCCATTATGTAATCCTGTCAGCGTGATCGAAAACGCAGTAATTTCCGATCAAAGTATACGCGAATAAATCTTACATTTTTTTATCGAGTTTGATTTAATCGAATTTACCAAAAAATTAAAGAAATGAAGAGAGCAGAAATTACGTATTTCTACGATGCTCGCGTCTTAATTTAAATACGATTGACTTGTACGTTAACTTATCTTAATTAACAAGCACTTTTTGACGCGAGAAATTAGTGTAAAAAGTCGAGTTGTTATCGGTCGAAAGAACGAAGCCAAGTTCGCTCGTATATCATTCTTACTTTTTCTCGAGCAACACTTTTCTTCCGAAGGGCGCCTCGCGTTTTCGTCTATAGTCGAGTCACGCCATTCTGAAGACAAACTCACTCAAGGGGGGTTCGTTTAGAATTCAGGAAAAGCACGAGTGGAAGGGAAAAGACAGTGCCGAAAGAGAGTGCGAGAGAGATATATATATATCTAAATGTCGTCAACGAGTAACACTACCGGTAAGGAAAGGAACGTCTCGCGCGAGAAAATGGCTCCCGTTGTGTCGAAATATCCATAAAATAGTCGGACTAGAAAATTTGAAAGGAGTCGAGAAGAAAAGAAAGGGGTGGAAAAGTCGACGGATTGTTTTCGTGCGGAAAACAGACGGCCGGGATTGGAAAAGAGAAAGACAGTGAGCGAGCGAGCGAGCGAGCGAGCGAGAGAGAGAAGTGTTCGAGCATCGTACGATTTCCATGTAAAGAAAATAAAAGAAAAGAAAGGAAGAAGAGGAAGAGAAGGAAAATGTGTGTAGGCGCGTGTATAGGTGTGTTTGTGAAAGAAAGAAAAAGAAACAAAAGTGGAGGGAAAACGCGACCAAGAAGAGGGTGTGTTTCTTGGACCAGACGACGAAGCTGAAACGAAGAAGAAAAGCTTCCGAGAAGCTTAAAGGAGATAGTCGGTAAAAGATCTTTGCCGTAGGACAAGCGCGTAACGTATAGCTTGGCCTCCTCGTTTTTTTATCTTCGCTCGCCATCTCTCTTGGTTCTCTTCCTATCTCCCTCTCTCTCTTTTCCTCTCGACAACGATCTTTTCTCGCTTTACAAAAGAAACCATTTCTCAAGTTATGGAAATTCGGTACATCCGGGTCAAAAACTTTCGAAATCGATGCGACATACACGGCCTCGCGAAAAGATCGTCTTGTATCCGTTTATATCTGCCGTTTTCTCTTTTCGCCTTTTCTCTTTGAAACGACGAGAATTCTACGTCAATTCTTCGTTCCTTCGAATTTCGTCAAACTCGGACATTCCCAAACTTTGCTTCCAATTTTACGAACGCTAACTTGAATTCATAGATGAAAGTGTCTCCCCTCTTACTCCACATTTCGTCTAATTTATTCGTCGAATCGTACAAACACGTTTTCAAGTAGAAGCAACTTCGAGATTTGTTCATTTTATGAAAACGAAAGTAATTAAAGGCAAAAAATCTGTTATTAATTACTTTACTTCATACATAACCGATGATGAAATAGATCGATCGATAAAATCGATACCGTCGAAGATCGATCGTTGCCGCTCGTTTTAAAAGTCAAGCGAAATGTTTCAAAGTGCTTTACTGTCGTAGTATGATTGATTATTAGCACGTTTTCCGTATCGCTCGTAGGACTAAAATCAACGAGACGCGGTGTAAAAATTACATCGTGCTCTCGATAATATCGCCATTGTACGTTTTTGGCCTTCGATGACCCAACGGAAAGAAAGGGAGAGAAATGGGAGGAGAGAGGGAGAGGGGGAGAGAGAGAGAGCGAGAGCGCACGCGCAAGTGGTCCCTGCGGTAACCTGTGCACAAACGCATCCACACAAACCGTCGGTATTTATACAGGACGTATTTGTGTTTATGATTAGGCAAATTTTAGTACAACATTCGACCAGACTACGAGCGATAAGAACGATTGCACGAAGAAAATAAAAGATAGAAGAGAAAGTCTAGACTATCCGTAAACAAACAGATTGATAAAATAATGTAAAGAATAAAATAGAAAGATTTCGTGGGAAAGAATGAGAATCAATAATTAAAATAAAATAGTCTTTGATCTTCTTCTACAAGTCAATCGTAATGTCGATATTTGTAAAAGTTTAATTACGAACTGTCACGCACACGCAGTATCATGAACACGCGAATTGTAATTATCTCCTTTCAAATATAGTGTGGGCGCGCTTCGCATTTCAGGTAAAATATTCGTTTTACTTTCCATCCTTTAAAAGAAAATTCTTGAGAAGGGAAATACCATATTCATCGACTTACAAAAATGTTGGAGGATGCTAGAGGAAAACCACGGAAGTCTCATCTGCGCGTTTCATTTCCGGCGCGTGACGAAGAAATATCTCGTTCGAAGTTTGGAAAGAAAAAGGAAGAAGAGAGAAATGGAGAAGGAGAAATAAAAAGAGAGAGAGAGAGTGAAAATAAAGCAAAATGCATTTCGATTCTCAGGCAAAAGTCGAAAAGCACGCTCGAATTCGTTCCTAGCAATAAAGATGGAAGGATACTTGTCTCTGCGAGAAACCGATTTCGTCTTTCTCTCTTTCCCTCTCTCTCTCTTTCTTTGTCCCCCCTCTCGCCGACGCACGCAATGAGGTAGAGGGAATAAGAGAAATTTACGCACATAGACGGGAATATATAGCTTCCGCGAGACGTCTCCGTGGTAAAAGTTACACCTCGAACGATTCATCTCGGCGAGCACTTTATCGCGCATCATTTCCGCGTCACATTTTTTAGCGGCTCGCTCGGCGACGCTTTCGAAGGAGATACGCTCGTGAATTCGTCCCAAGATTTACAGAGGTTTACTCCCTTGCACTCTCACCCTCTCGAATATCATCGAGAAAGAGAGAGAAAGGAAGAGAGAAGGAACGAATGGCCAAGGTGAGCCGTCGCGGAGAGCCGCGTAAAGAGTTTCGTTCTCAACTTTTCTTATTTCCGGCTGGAGCGGAGACGACACGACAATGCTCTTAAATTCTTCTCTCTACCTTTTACGAACTGGACGTCGACGGTCCATGGCACGAACTCACGTACAAAAGTTGCCTTGACCGATCGACGAAAGGTGATTCTTGTTCCATCAATGTTGCCTGTGTGTACTCTTTTAACAAGAAAAATTATTTTAACCAAGTATCCTGAACGCGATAAACCTTCGAAACGATACTTTCGATGTTGGTTTAAAAATCAATCATTCTCTTAGACAAATATCATCTCGTACATTCGTCTCTTCGTTCTCATTTCGCTTCAATTATCTACGTGTAATAATCCGTGTAATTTAAGCTATATCGATCGATTTTGTATAAATTTATTTGACAATAAATCAAGATTACTCTTAAATCCGTTTATGCCGATATGCGAACGTATATACGTAACGTTCACAGAACTATCCGACATCGATATTTCTCGAGTCGAGATATCTAGATAGCAAACACGTTCTCTCTCTCTCGCCCTCTCTTTCTATCATCGACTCTCCTTTGACTGTAACAGCGAACACGTTAAACTATTCACCTAAGACGCATTCGTCCATCGAGAGATCTACGGTGAAACGTGAGAAAAGTAAAGGACAGAGAGAAGTTTCAAAGAAGCGAACGATAAAACGTAAAGCAGCATGGAGTCTTACAATCATCTCTTTCGAGCAATCGTCGTTCCTGAGTCTTCACCCTTCGCCCTATTCCCTGGCTCTTTGACCATCCGCTTCCATCGGACAGAAGCGAACACGAGAGCGATCGACGTCCGATATTATCAAAGAGATTACGAGACCGGACCTCTCGAACTCTTCGCCATCGTGAATTCTATCTTTCTTTTCAGAGGTCGATCGCGAGAGTTCGACCCAGATCGGAGCAAGTGCCCTCCGCTCTCGATCGTTCGTAAAGAAAGAATAAAAAGGACTAACTTGGCTGCGAGAATAAAGCTCGAAAGAGGGAAAAAAGGGATGAGGAAAGAGAGATAGAGGAAAAAGAAGCAGCTTACCACTTGGTAAGAAGTGCTTTCGCGTTCTTGCTTTCGGTTTTTAACAGTCGGCTTCTTCCTTCGTCCTTCTCCCTCCTCTTTCTCCTCCTTACGTAGCCTTCTTCCTCGGATAATTCCACCGTTGAAAAGTTTCTCCGATCACGTTCTATCTATCTCGTGATCTCTTCCCTTTTCCTTTTTTATCGCTTCTCTACTTTACGCCGCACACACTGTATCGTCACTGTCACACGCGAAAGAGGAAATGAGAAAGAGAGGAGGAAAAATAACGAAAAAAAAAGAGAAAAACACGCACCAAAAGGAAAACCGATATACGGACGTATCCCGTTCGAAAGAGCGTCCACGCGAATACGGATATCGGTCAAAGTTGCCACTTTTTTCGCACACAGATTCTCTCGAGAACCTCTTCCGTTTATCTCGGTTCGAAGTTTCAATCCTTCGATCGTTTTCGATCTCCTTCACGAATCGAACAAAATTAACACGTTTCCGTGCACTCTGATCTTTATGTCCGACGTAAAAAAAAAAGAAAACACTGATCAAAATCTTTGATTAATAATCACACACGTGGAAACTTTTCAAAAGGAAAATATCACTTTTTGGTCCTTCTTCGTACTCCCTCCCTCTCTCTCCCTCTCTCTTTCTCTTTCCTCTCGTCTAAGAAAGAAAAGAATTTTTCTTTTCTTATTTAACGAGAGAATGAGGAAAGAGCGGAGGAGACGTAACGCGTAGAGGGTCCGAGTCGTTCCCGTAGATACGACTTTAGATACGATCGTAAAAGAGAAGCTCGTTGAACCGAGAAAAATAACGTGTGCGATCATACGAAGTAGTTAAAGAGAAAGAGAGTATACACAACGATAGACGACGTCGCGACAACGTCAAGGACGAGAAGGATAACGACGACAACAACGACGACGACGACGACGACACTACGACACGAGCGAACCGCGCGCCACGGCTCTCGCCTGTGAACTGAACACCCGTCGCGACCTGAGGCCGGGACTCGACTGATTTCTGCCTAGGTCCCCCACCTCTCCGACCTACCATCCAACGCGCCACGCGCGCGCGAGCGCGCGACCCTAGGCGCTCCAACCCCTCGTCCACTGATTCTCCTATCCTCTCCCTTCCACTTCGTCCCCCAACTCCGTACTCCCTTCCTCCTCTCTTTTTCTATCCCCCTTCATACTTCCTACCTTCCCCTTCTATTTCTATTTCTCTCTCTCTCTCTCCCTCCCTCCCTTTTCCCAACTCACACCGTTTCACGATCTTTCATCCTTTTCTAGAGCACCGCACGTACCCAACCGCCTAACACCGACCCTTCGCGTACCCGGCCAGCTTCTTCGACACCCATCTTCCCTTTCCTCTTCCAACTTTGTGCCCACCTCTCCACGAGATGCCACGAGACACCCGGTTTTGCAAGGACTTTCCGGATCTCGATCTTCTTCCTCTCCCAGCCGACCCACCGTCATCTCCATCCGCACGCGCTTCTTTCAGAAATATTTCGATGCCCGTTCAAACGATCTCTCTTCTCCCCCCCCCCCTCTCTCTCTCTCTTCTCTCCCCGAAACTCGCTCACCTCCTCGGCGAGTTTTCACCTACGTTTGGCACAGCCACACATATTCGCCACCGCTATCCAGGGACTCGTTTCGTTTTCTTACGATTTTCTCCAGCTGAGAAGTGAGATTCGTTGAAAAGTTGATGTTACAAAGAGAGAGAGGAAGAGAGAAGGAAAATCTTTTTATCATACGACACTGGATCAAAGCGCTTCTCGACCCTTTGCCTCCCAACCCGATACCTTTTCCTACCGCACGAGTTTTCCTTTCAATCTTTCTCCATATTCCTCGGGTATTAATTATTTCACCGTCTTTCGTACTTTTATCTAACAACCCTTATTTATAAAAGGAAATACAAGATCCGTTGGAGTGACAGGGAGGAATAAAAAATGAAATTAAAGGAAGAAACGTGCCTTTTTATTATCATTATATCCCCGGAGTTCATTGAATCGTAGGGTAGAAACGGCACGGAGAGACGGAGGAAACGAGTGAGAGAGGGTCTTTCAGTGATACGGTCGAACAGAGCGAGGGTTGCTCGCTTTAAGTGAGACCCAGTTTCTCGAGTTTTTGCGCTGATACATGTTGACCCTTTAAAGCGACGTACCGTAACTACTGTTCGACCTTTTCTACATGTATTATCTCCGAGCGTATATTTTTAGCCCGCGTTCGGTCTCACATCGGAGTGTATTTACCCACGAATACATACGATGCCCGTTTGAAATCATCGTAAAAGTTTGCGAGTAATATTCCCCTTTAATGAGGCATTCTCTGCGTACGCGCGTTGCGAAATGATAAATATTTCCACCTTCCTAGAGATTAATTATAACGCAAGAATTACATTGGCTCGCTACTGCTCGTTATTTGCTCGATAAATACTGATTGTAATTCGGCCCGTACGCTCACGTTTATCATTCGTTTCAGCGTTCGGACTTTTAAAAGACGAGAATACTCGTCGAACTCTATCAATCCGTTATCGACTACCCTTTTCAACCGTGCTATTCGCGTCGCAAATTTCTCGCGAATTTCTCGCGAATTTCTCGCGAATATGTCGCGAATATGTCGCAGAAAATTAAATGAAATTTGTTAATGTACTTTACACTTTATGAAAATCATTATCGTTGGAAATTATGGATGGTAAATTCGTTCGAGCATAGACGTAGATATTGTCTGATCCGTTCCCGAAAATGAACAATTCTGAATCACGACGGATCCGGGAAAAATAAATTTTGAATCGATGCTCGTTAAACGAAGGGAGATTCTTTCTTTCTTCTATCCGTTTCTATCTGTTTATCTAAGAGAAGGATTCATCGATAAGGAAGACGAGTTTATCCGCTCGAGCTCTTATCTTACACGAACGAATTTGCGATTCGAGTTCTTATATCGTACCCCGGAGGATAAGATATTTCTTCGCAGAGGGTTGCTGTATCCTGCCTAACAGTCTCTCGAATTTCAGAGAACTTCGAAGCTGGATAGATGTTGCAATCTAGATGTAGTTATTTCAAAGAAGCCCGAAAGCTCTCTGCTAACACGTACGCGGAGAAACGGATAAACTTAATGCGCGAATCAAGTCGGTTTTAGTTACTCTCTCTCTCTCTCTCTCCCTCGCTCTCTTCCCCCTTTCCCTCTCCCCCTATCTTTCCCTTTTCCTTTCCTTCTCTTAGCTCTCGCGAGATTCCCATAATTTTCGCTGTGACACACCCGCATCGCGCGATTCCAGACAATTAACCGGCTTGAATATGCAAATCTACCGTTTGCTGCTTCGAGACACACTGCCACTGTGCGTATCCACTTATTTCGAAGGGAGTTTTCGAATCTAGAACGAACGTTCCATTCGCGTCGACTCATGGTCGATCACAGAAGAAACGAGAGAGACGGAGTGGGAGAGATACAAACACAACCATACACAGAGAATCCTTGTACGCATCGATTCCCGAGTTTCTCACCTAGTCTTTCGAACAAATACAAACTACGATTTTGCTTCTGCTAAAGACAAAGTTGTACGGAATAGGCGTCTTTATTTGGCTAACAAAGTCTAAATTACCTTCGAACTTTGTACTGCCATCTAGACTTCGGCTTTATCCCAGTCCAATCGTTGTTTCTACCATCGAACGATTTCATTCTCATACCACGACCGACTGTCTTGTGAATCAAAGATCGATAAGTCTCCGTAGGTATACATCTGTACGAAAGATTTTATATTCTTCGAACCGATGGCAATGTAAAAAGGAAATTTAAACTTTCCTTTTCCTTCATTCCTCGAATGAAACGAATTGAACTAAGCTTTTCCAGATGTAAGTAGGAAAAGGGAGAGTAGACGAACGTGTTTGCAAGTAGATGCATTTCTAACTTTACCTCAACGACGAGATAAAAAGTACTAGAACTCATAAACGCGTTTGGAACTTTCTATAAACTCCTTAATTCCTGTCATGATGTAAATATCCTGCCTTCTTTTCCTGGAAATTCTTGTCAGATAGTTAAACGATAAAAGGAAACGAATAGAAAATAAAGAAGATATAAAATTGAAGTTTCGATGTTATCCGCGTTGCCTCGACTGAATAATATTCACGATAACAGCGTCGGAGTTATTTGACTCTTGTTTAATTTTTATACGCCCGCAAAGAGACACGATCGATAAGCATGATCGATGAGTATGTGACAGTACTCCTGGGATTCGACGGAACTAACGTAACAAATTGATAGAATACTCCGTCCAGGTGAGTCCATTTTCGCGTTCTACGACCTTCCGTCCGTTCTTGGTTATTAACTCTTTCCATTCGTCTCGAATAAAAAGTTCCATTTAATTTCGCAGTCATTCGCGTAGTATCAAGTATCATTCGACTGCCGTACGTTCGAAACTTCACCCTACGCAAATATTCGTAGGTAGATCGAGACGATCAGACGTGGAATTTTTACTTTTGCTCTCTCGACGTAGTTGTTCGAGAATGTGACGATCATAAAAAAAGCTGAAGATCTCGGAGAATATTTAATAACGTGACTGAGCGAGTCACCGAAGAGGATAAAACCGCCCGACAAAATATTTAGCGGAAAGGATATAAGCTTTTATATATCGAGCATCAAGACTCTCCATAAAAACGTGCACCCTTTCCTGCGAGAAATTATTTCACGAGAGCTCACGGCCCAAAATTGTACCGCGTGCGAGAACGAGACGGAGCTGAAATTGGATTTTAAGAATTTGAAAGGCAGACGCGTAACGTCGAATTCGTAATTTTCCCGATGCGACTCGAAAGCAGGTGGCACCTGTGATCAGTCCGCTTATTTCTTTACCGGTAACACTTATTCGTGGCTTATGATAATGTTAAGTCCTCTAAATCATCGGTTATGGAACGGATGTAAATTACGATTATTACCAGCTTTACGGCGGCCAAGAGCACCTCCGTAATCCGACTGTCGTGCCGTAAAAGCGAAAGTAGAGAATTGCAATAAGTACAAGTTTTACGATCGCTCGATCACTGATTTTACGTCTGCGTAGGATTCAAGGACAAGTATAAAGACGGAAAGAGAGAAAGAAAGAGACGGAACGGGCCACCAGCACCAACTGATTTTTCTCGCCGTACTTTGCCTCTATTGTGTTGAACTCGTCGTAAAAGATAAATTCCATTGAATTCTTTTATTGACGATATATATCATCGGCAATGAGTATTCGTAAATACACCAGACTGCCTTGACTTATTATGTCCTTTATATATACGTAGGTAATATACCTATACCTATTTCGAGTTCGAGTGTCGAAGCGTGCTAAAGCATTTCGAAATATCCTGCCTTTCGAGTACCTAAGAATGGCGAGCCTCGTGAACGACCATAACTAACGCGCCTTCACAAATCATTGGAACTATTAGGTCGGTAATTGCTAGTAATTATTGTTTGGAAATGTCCTTCGAAAATACCTATAAATTATCGACGAAAGAAACGGATGAAGAGCGTTAGTGAAAAAAGAAAGTCCAAAAAGCGTTTTCTCCTTCCATGGCTCGTTGGACGTTAACATTTAACGCGGAGCTGTTGGTAACTCAAGCGGAAGAATTTTATTCTTCCTTTAAGCATTCTCATTCCAGGTTGACGTTAAAACTGGTAAGATCTCTCAGCGTCGAACGTAAAGCGTATAGGGTGAGTCTTTTCTCGTGCAAAACGAGAAAGCGTAATTACTATGGCAGGTAGTAACTCAACGCAAGATGAACACGTCCGTCGTTGTCTACGACTGCTCCGTTTCCTTCCCTTATCGCGCTCTCCCTCTCTCGCTCGAATGCTCTCTTCGTTTCATTCGAGAGTATTTTCCGTCTTCTTCTTTCCTTCCCTCGCTTCATCCCGTCCTTCTCATCAACGTCTCGCTCCGTTTCGACCTCGAGCAAGCAATAGAAGGAAAGACAGGGAAAGAAATGGAAAGAGAGAGGGTGAGAAACACGGGATGGTCCGTGCTTGGTCTCGTTGGCCTACCACAGCTCGACCGCGCGTGCAGACACCTTCTTCCATCGTTTCCCTCTATTTTCGACTCTCACCGATGCCCATTACGACCGCCTTAGGATACTTTTTCTTCTTCTTAAAAACGTATCGATGCTACGCTGCATAGCGAGATACGTTACTCGGATATCTCGAAGGAACTTTCCAGCGTCGGTAGCGTTATTTATGCTTCCCTCGGATAATCGTGAAATTTATCAACTCCGACGATTTGTATCCTTCCTTTTGTCGTTTTAATATCTGGTAATAATCTTGCCATTAATTAACCATAATTAATTCCATAAATCGTGGGATTAAGCATATGGAGAGCGAGCGAGCGAGCGCACGATTTTTTATAGCATATAAACATTCAGCAAATTCTTTAACGTTCGATTTATTAGAGCATTAATCAATATGCTTAATTAACGCCCGAGCAAAAAACTGCACGTTCCGATGAGAAAATTGGAATAATTAGAAAATTTTTCCGAACGATATCGGAGACTTATTAAAATTGATCGAATTCTCTCGAGCAATTTCCTATCATCCCTTTTCTTTTGATGATATCGAATCGTTCGCTTATCGAAAACGTCATCATGGGTAATGTAACGGCTTCGAAATCCTACGGACGAGTCGAATCCGACAGGGATTCGGCATTTTCATCAGACATGTCGAAAACTTTGACCGGATCGTACTTGGCGACTGGTAGATACTGTATCCGTACTACTAAGTCTACTACCGGTACTTCAACGTCGAGCCCATCGTATAATTCCATTAGTTACTCGCATCGGCTCGCGTTCCCACGTTCGATAAGCGGATGTGTCGAGTAGGATAGAAAAGAAAGGAGAGAGCGAGAGAGCGAGAGAGCGAGAGAGCGAGAGAAGGAGGAAAGGACAGATAGATAGAGATAGCGAAAAAGAGAAAGAGAAAAAGCGAGATAGAGGAAAACGAGAATCGTTCAAAAACTTTCCCGATTACATCCACTTTGCGCGATTAGTATCATGAAAAGCTTTTGGTACCCTCGAGTTTCTTCTTCTTAGTTAGATGTACTTAGTCCTTCGTGAACTTTTCTTCCGAAGGAGGAGATGTTCTTACCTTTTCTCGAAGAGCGCGGATAACGAAAGAAAAAGAGAGAAAGAGAAAGAAAGAGAAAGAAAGCGAAAGATGAAATGAAGAACAACGTCGATGACAATTCCATGGTAGGAACATCGAGAAATGAATATACATCGCGTCTTATAAAGTTAAATTAACCATTACACATCGTAGACGCTGGTAGATTTAGCTCGCGGCGACTGGACGTCCTACTTGCTGATAATATTTCCACGTTTCTCTTTGTAAAATGTTTGCGGAAACGTCGAGTTGTACGTACATTCTGATTAAAGTTTTGTTCGTAAAATGAGATTTGAAATGAAATCGTCTCAACAAAGTGGTATTAATACTTCAAATACTTTACGCGAGAGCGGTCACGTTATAAAAACAAAATTTATATTATTCCACTGCAATCTTACTGATCGTAAAATCACTGTATCTCGGGATTACAATAACCGCCCGCTCGTTGACGCGATAATATCACAAGCGATTCGAGGGATGATCCAAAACGGCAGAGAAACGGTTGTCTCAAGCGAAAATGTTTATCCCACGGAGTCGTGAGATTTGGAATGCTGCCACTTTAGTCTACATACGTGAACTACACCGGCGAATAGTCGTTCGTATTTCGCGGCACACTTCCGCGATTTACACTCAGATTGCATTACACGATCTTGAACGAGCGCACCCTCGAAAGCCAGAATATTGTAGGTATTCCATGTCCTACGATTTTTCCTCTTACCTATCACTCCTTTCCGTTTCTTTTTCATCTATTTTTCTTTTCTCGACTTCTCTTTTATCCCGAAAAAATATTACACTCTGACGATTTAACTATCTTAAATATAAATCATTTTTCACTTTTCTATCGAACAAGTATCTACTATGCTCGTATATCTGTTTATAGACGTATAAAATCGCAAAAGAAATGACACACCATTGAATCCTATTACTCGAAAAGGAAAAGAGATGGGGAAGTTCATTAACATAATTGACGCATTAATGGATGTTGCTATTATATATATGATTCAAAGATACGAAATTCCTACGCGATGAAAACAACGACTGCGTCCAAATCGTGTTTACGATAATTAACGTCGACCTTTACATCGACGCAACGAGGCACGATCCAGTGAAACGACACTGTCTCTTAATTAATGGAATTATACTCGAAGATTTGGCTTCTCGCCGACAAAAATGTTAATGGATCCATTAAATACTTTGGCTTCGAACTGCGATCGAAATATTATTTTAATTCATCTATTCGTCAAGATACTTGCTCATAAATACATTAATAAACTCATAAATACGTTGCCGGAAAATTTATGTTTCTTTTCCAAAAATATCTCCATTATAGTGAAAATTAAAACGAACGGACGCCAAGACCGAAACGTATTAAACGTCGTCCTAGCAATATATATTCTTTCGAGAAAAGAAATCCCATTTTGAAAATAGTAGAAGAAGGGAAGTTAAACAAACAGGAACGTATGTTAAACTTCGCTATCCGACAGATAATTTTGGTAAATTCCACAGTCGGTTCCCTGTTTAGTCGCATCGCGAACATTACGCACGTTCCCTTACGATCGATTTAACTTCACCAAACGTTCCGATTCACGATCTCTCATCCTCCGGAAAAGCGCAAACATTCGATGCACGAATCGCAAAAATCTTTCAACGCATTCTGATATCTACCCACTTTAATCACGGCGAAGTAATAGTAAGTAATCGTAGGAAACATCGATTGGAATCTGGCATAAAGCCTTATCACAAACACGTGCGCGCGAACACGTACACATTCACACGATTCCTCTTCCTTTTTCGTCGGACGAAAATTGTCTGAGGAAAGTTCCATGCAGCACACGTACACATACATATAACTCGCAGCAATCTTCATCGATATTCTTGCCTTCGTTACTTTTATCATGAAAAGAAGAAAATGGATAGATCCTTTCGAGATTACCTACCATTCGGCGTTTAAAATTTTCCACTGGTAGTCGCGTCATAAAAAAAAGAAAACACACCCTTTTAGCGTAGCTAGTCCGTTTCGTAACTTGTTTGAAATTAAATTCTATGCCGTACGAATTCGATTCGCGTCATAAAATTCCTTTCTTCGATAACCGAAGAAAAAACTCGTGTACCATTGGATGAATGATCTCGCGGCTGACTCAGCTCGATAAATGGAAGTATGAAAAAAGAGAAAAAAAGAGAGAGAGAAAGAATATCATATAGGAAAGGTATAATAGTGTAGGAAAATTTCAATTACTCGCTCTAGAACGCAATATCTGCCAACATAAATATCACATTGACAGGCCGGTAAATAGGGATTCATTGTAAAAACACGTAATGGCGAAGGGGCAACGTCCCGTCCTTTCGAAGGGCCGAATTCGTTCCTCGTACGAGGCGACAAGAGTAACCCTAAAAGTACCCTAGGGGTGTCCTCGAAAATCTAAGGGACTAGCAGGAACGACCTTTAAGGATAATACTGGAAGAGTGTGAAAGAGAGGGAAAAAGAAACAGAGAGACAGAGAGAAAGAGAAAAGCAGATAGAACAAGCCATGTTCCTTGTTCCTATTAAAACTACTGAAAATGGTTTTAACGTCCTTCCATATAATCTCGTAAGTACGCGAGACCTCTCCTCGAATAAGGACTTTCGAAAGTTAAAACCTAGCCAAAAACAATGGTGAACGTAATTAAATTTTATCGTATTGTTGCCCACGAAGATGGAAGAAGCATTCTTACCGATTTAACAATGCTGGCTCGAAATGCCGATGAAAAGAGATGAGGAGAGAGTATTTGTAGAAAGCGCGTTCACCCGGCCGAGAAGTTAATTAACTTTGCTTTCGCTGCATTCTATGTTGCTATATATTCTATATATATATATATTATAGTTATTATTACTATTTCTAGTTTTTCGAATACGTGTTTTGTTTACAAAAAGATTCTCATTAACTCGATGAAAAGCAAATGTTGTTTTCTTCCAATATATTCTACTTTAACGAATGAAATAAATTTAGATAAGAAATCCAAAACTTGAAGAATGCTAAAAGAAAAGAAAGATTTCTCTCTCTCTCTCTCTCTCTCTCTTTCTCTCTCACGACTGCTATCTTAAAATTGAGGAAGAAAAAGAAGTGCAACGATCTGACCTATGCTCCAAAAACTGAACAAACCCAAGGAAAGCAGGTCATGGTAACGAGTCTGAGGTTTTATTCTTGAGCTCGTCGTTAGTCAAGTGTTACGCGAATAGGTGTATCATGTACTCGTACTACACACAATATTATTTGGACCGTATACGGCATATCGCGAGCTCGCTATCTACATTCTTCGCGGACCTTAACACGACTTCGCGATAATATCTTCGATTTACTTGAACCATACTTTTGTTAATTTGTAAAGTTATCTCTTTCCGAAACAGACTTTAAGTTTCATCTCCTAACTAATTACGTCGCCGCTAAAATATCATTATCAATGTTGCTCTTACCATCTTTTAACACGTTCGTTAGTTAGTTCTCTATATTCCCTAAAATACTTTAAAATCGTTATATTATCTTGTTATATAAACCGCAATTTTGAAATTTCTACTTTCTCATCCTGTATTTTACGTTTTTCTTCTTTTTCACATACTACTTTATGAACATTAACGAGAAAGCATACTCACGACTTCGTTACTGCAACTTTTAAATTGAGGACCATATACATACTTGAAATGCGAACCAACAAAAGTTCTATAAATACGGTCTATGAATATTAATATACTCTGAAACGCGTACGTTAATAAAGAAATATGACGATGTTATCGAAAAAAAAAAAAACTGAAATAAAATCGTTTGTATTACACTTAAAAATAAAATTTATTTTAATGCAAATGTAAGTAAAATCGTGGTATAGGATAGGACGATCGCTATTACATTAAGTCAAATAGAAAGATCGGATTAACAGGAGGAAGATCAATGTTTGGAGTGACCGACAGGAGGTATAAGATAAAATTTAAGAGCAGCAAAGGGAATCTCGAAGGAGAGAGTCTCTTTACAAAGCGGCCCGTTTCAAGTCAACGCGACGCTTCGTTATGGAAACATTTACCTTCAGAGATAGTAATCTGATCGCTCCTTTTGCTTCTCATTCGCGAAAAGAAACCTGCTCTTGCTCTCTTGCGCCTCTCTGCGCCATCGACACCACGCGCAAAAACAATACTATGCAACCTGAGAAGACACCTGCTACTAACTGTATTCGTAAGGACATCCGTGCTCCAAATGGACCAGCTTTTTGTCTTCTCGACGCGTGCCAACCAGCGGTCCCATGAATTTTCTACGTATTATTTTGATTTCATAAAAATATATTTTTCATTACGAATTAATTAGTTTTTCACGTTTTCTCGTATTCGATAATATGTAGATCGTATCAACGATAAAGATATAATAAATTGTTGATATTACATTGCCAATATCTCGTTACTAATAAATCCATATAAATCCCAGGCTCGTAGTTTAGTCGACAATGAAAAAGTATCGCTCCCCGAAATAACCAAGAATATCATAACAGGAGGCTCAGCCCATAGACACGTACACACACACGCGCACACACATAACGTTAGCGGGGAAGGTAGAAGATTGCATATATCTCTGCTGATTTATCAAAGAACTTGCAGTATCCGGAAGTCTGAGGCCATTAATTTTCTTGGACGACTCTCATATCGAGCACATACGTATATACCTAAGTATGTGTAAGACGATCGCGCGAGCTTATCTATTGACTTCTACATAGACATTTATTTGTGGAGAAAAGTCCGAGTCTTCGACTGGAACTCTCTCCTTACTTCCCTCCTTGGCCGATCCAAAATATCGATGTGTGTACCATTTATCGGTTGACCTACTCATCCTCACGATAGAATCCAGTGCACGAGTCTGATTTCCCCTGTAACCCCTGCTTTATTGGCGTTGCTGAGGGCACGCACGGAGCCACACACACACTTGTACAAAGCGGTCGTCCCTTTGTGAAAAGCCCCATTGTGAGCTATTGGTCCACGTAAACGAAATTGCCGAGGGCATGGCGCGCGCGGAGGGATCGAATACAAAAGGGAATATAGTGTCTGGGCGTGACTATCCGCGGAACGACGATTCGCCGTGGCCTCGCCCGTTTTCACGCTATGCTTTCTCCAAAAACTGACCCCCTTCGCCTCTTTCCAAGGACTTTGCCACCATCGCCAGCGCCGTCGTCGCCGTCGTCGCCGTCGTCGTCGTCGTCGTCGTCGTCTACCCTGCTCTCTTTAATCGCTGGACCCTCCTCCCATTCTCGCTATCGATTTTTATTTTCGCCGGAATGAGTACGATCTTATGCTTCGTTGCCTCGGATCATCCACCAATCGCGAATTATTTCGATACGCCATATTTCTTTGCCTTTGCTAGCGTGACGAACTTTTTCTTTCTTCCTCCTCCTCTTTCTCTCTTCATCCCTCTCTTTGTCTATTTTTTTGTCCTTTCTCGTTCTCGATCTAATCACCAAAGGAAAATTCCTCGGTCGATATCGTCGTCATAATTAATGAAAAATTGCACGAGTCTCGCAAAGCGTACAAAATGATTCAGATATACGTTACGATTTGGCATGCTCGCGAATCAAATGGAGTTTATTAATGGTATAGGGTTCCTCAGAATTGCTTACCATCCAGCAGCTTTCTCCACCCTTGCAAATTAATCACCGTGACGAAGTACGAAAAGCCTTTGCCAGCGGCAAAGATCCTCCTCCTTAAGGATCTTCCTAGCTATCGAACTTAATCTCGAGGTAGATTAAGCTGGATCGAATTTACGGCCTTCGCTGTCGAACATTGGCGAACGAATCATCTCTCAGAATTATTACGATCCTTTAATTAATTGGGAAAAAGTAAGGTGTGACGTCAGAAACCTATTTGCTTATGTAATATATCAAAACGTAATAAATAATATCGCGTTCATATTTGTTCGAGCACGGATTTAAATTTGAATTCCAAACGTAATTTCTCCAGAGCGAGAGGATTCCGCCGCTCTGTTATCGAAATTGCTTGTAAGACAACTTGGTCTTCGAAGTTGATAACCGATATAGTTGAACGGAATCAAGAAATCGTCAGTTATAATAAATATTCCTAATGTTAGAGGATATGTGGATACAGGTCGTACTCTTACTTTTTCTTCATGCTGAAACTTCATTCGATGATTTTCGAGTCTGCATAAGCACACCGGCATGTACGTGTCTATGTAAACTTTGGTAGAATACACGAATAACCAAGAGTTCTCGACTACGAAGTGAACATTCAAACATTACAAAGCCAATTCAGAATAGAAACACGATGTTAATGAAATAGACGAGATATAAATTTTGTAACAGCCGACTCGTAGAGAGAGTATTGCATCCCTAACGTTTTATTGAACCTTAGAAGTACATTAGAAGATGCGAAGGAAAAAGGAAAAATCGAAAGAATTTATGAGAAAGTATTATCTACCGAAAGTATATACGAGAACGAAAAAATATTTTTTCTCTAATCGAAATTTCGTTTCGTCGATAAATAAGCATCGGTTTTGAAATAAGATATTTCATAGGTATATACGAAACACAAAACAGATGCTTTCGCTGCCGTTCTCGATCCACGTGCCCCAGCTTGCTCTATTAAATATTTCTACTAGCTTATGTTACTGTTTGAACAACAAAGACGTTTAACTTTACTCTGCTTTTATATATATTTCAGACTAGTGTACACACGTAATGTACGTACATACGTACGCATACACGTACATACGTACGGGGAAAGCTTCTCATTTTCGAATTAAACTTTCGACTGCGAACGCGGTCAAAGAAATTTTCGATGAGAAAGAGCAGCAACATCCCGACGAAAACGCAAAATTTGCCTGCGGCTGCTTTTTCGCTTCGCTGAGTTATTGTTAGTTAACAAGAAAGGGGAAAATTTTTCTTGTTTCGAAAAACTTTAAAGCATGGTTATCGAATCGATGAAAGAACCAATACCTACCTGCCAATCTATTCTGGTATCTGATTCAATCTCGATCTTAAAAATGCATACTGAACAACGAACGTAGAGCGTTCTATTTTTATCGATAGGCGATGTTCCGTGTCGTGCATAACCCTCAAATTTTCATGAATAAGAGAGTAAATTAGCTACTCTTTTCCACGAGGACGACAACATGGGAATAAATATTCGTTAAAAATTCTAAATTATGAAAAATAGGGTCGAGTATTAACGCGCGTACAGATACGTATATACGGACGAATGTATACGTTACATACATATACTTGCATTTACATAGAAAAATACATTAGTGGACACTCGAACGGTATAAGTCCAGGTGTAGGTACGATTTAGCATCGGCCATTTAAATGATAATTGATGTCGCGACGGATGGCACTCGACTGGTATTTAGTCGGGAGAAGTCTCTAATTAAAACATCGTTTGCAGAATTTTCGACGTTTATGTAGTGACAGGAAATTGCGGTTCTAGTACCTTTCTCTCTCTCTCTCTCTCTCTCTCTCTCTCTCTCTCTCTCTCTCACTATCTCTCAATTCTACCCTACCCGCGCCCCCTCTGATGCTTTTCCTCCTACTCCATGGATTTGCAAAATGTTCTGAATTATTTACTTTGACGAAAATTTACTGCATATTTAATGTTACTGCCCCTCCCGTTGGTAGGCGGTACCGCTCGATCGCCCACGATCATCCTTTGTTCGAACTAGAGAGACGATTAAAAATTTATCATCGTGCCTCGCCACTATCGATGCCCTCCATCCGGCCAAAGTATGAATTACACATTCTCAACGAACTATCGACATAGTTCTTATTTATTATAAAAAGAAAGCAAAAAACAAGCGGATAACGTTTTACACGCGTCAATTTATCTTGGTACGATCTTTTTATGAAGCCTCGTTTATCTTTTCCCATTTTGATGGACTGAATCGTTAGACGACGGCAAAGCGTCAAAAGTGACTCGAGAATACTATATAATAGTATATAATAGTTTTAAAGTATTAGAAGAAAAGATATAAGATAGTGAGAACGAAGAGCAACGGTATACTCTTAAGTAGTAAAATCCAGGTGAGTCTCGACTTTGTGTAACGATAAACGCCATTTATTTTTTCTCCATGAGTAATACGAAACGTTGAAACGTATGAATCAGAATCAGTGGAAGCCGAGGAAATGAATGACAAGATCACTTATATGACGTATGTCGCTATATTCGTTCCCACTTTTCATCTCCCTCTCTATTTCTCTTTCGTCTCTTCGCTCGTCCTTTTCATCGTACTCTACTGTACATAAAATTTTTTTATACGAAGAATCATCCCCTGTAAAAATTTCTTAAGAGAAATGTGACTTACGACTAGATGTACTTTCAATTTCACAGAATTTACTCTATCGTAAACAACGGAGTGCAGAGCAGAAGATCGCAAGAGCACGTGGAACCTTCGTAGCTTTAACTCATACGTGTCTTCATAACGCGCGTTTACGATTGCCACGAATTTAAGCGATATAATGTCGAGCCGACAGTGAATTATCACCGACCAAGAGCAGAGATGCTCGGAAAATGCGTGACACAAGGTGTCACGAAGCGACAGTGAGCCTGGAATGGAAAAAATACTGTTGGAACGTCGTTCGTTCTCTCTCTCTCTCTCTCTCTCTCTCTCTTCCTCTCTCTCTGTTGGCTCGGAACGACGATAATGGCGATGGTGGTTTTGGTAGACGGTACGAGGGTAATGCGAGTAACGTTGGTCATTGAATATTTAGAGGAGGAGATTCCGAGTCGAGCGACTTGAAAAGCAAGAAGTAGAGACCGAGTAAAAACTGTAGTTTCGGAGATAGACTGGAAACGGTGTTTGGCGAGCTTTCAATAATTCATGATTAGAATATACGCGTGACATTTTTCTTTCTTTCTCTTTCTCACGATTTGACGCGCGTGTCGCATTATCTCTTTCGTATTTCCATAATATACGAGCGTTGCGCGTGCGTGTTTTTCTACACTACCTGCATATCTTCGTATAGATTAATGAAGAAAAAATGAAAGAAACGGAAGAGAAACTATATGTGACAGCGAAGCACGGAACGAACTCACGCACCAAGCTTCGTACGCGTTATACGTCTTCTTATACAGTTTATACATCTACGAAACTACCGAAATTATATTCTCTTGAAAGAATTCGTTATTAATATCTTTGTTCCTTTTTCATATAAAACGTCTCAGTATCGAGCGATCTTCTTCGATAAAATGGATGATCGGGCCGTTAATTTGCCCCTTTCGAGTATTCCTCATTATATGACAGGAGACGAGTACACGAAATAAAAGAGCGTATACCCATCTGCTACGTTACAGCTTTGGGTGGTTTTAATCGATCAATGCGTACACTTAACAACATAGATTCATCGCTGGGATAAATGAATTTGACAGGTCGAAAAGCGTTGAACTCACCGCGAGATCGATTAACCGGACCTTAATGAAGCTTTTTTCCCGAAGAGAATTGGTGGCACCGTTGCGACTTTCGACTTCATTCGTTTCCGAATGTCCGCGCGCTAACAACAGGAACACGATAATAAATTTCCGAACTACCGATCGATTCTAAGCGCGAGTGTTCGTAATACAGTTCAGCGCTTATTTTACGGCGGATCGTTAAAATACAACACCGCGTAATTTCGTAGACTCGTTAAAAAAATAAAAGACAAATGGAGAAATAAAAATAGAAAAGAAGGAACCTCTGGCACTAACGATGAATAAGCGTGGTAGAGATGTCAGTCCGAACGAGAATGAAATCCAGGATTTCTATTATTCCTAAGTTACAGTACGATAATAACCCGTCGCAAAACTATAAAAGAAAATTTCAATTTCACTGTAATCTCTTAGCTTATCTCGCGAGAATGCAGCGAACGAGTAGCGCACAAGCTCCGACTGTGGCCGAATACTGTTATAATTTTTATTCCGGGGAATTGAATCGAGATAAATGTCGTCGTGTACCGTGGCAGCATGTCTCGCTTCTCTCTCTTTCTCCCCCCCCCCCCCACCTCCTTCCGCTAAAAAGACAAAGAAGGAGAACACAAGAGAGAGAAAAACTAAAAGTATCTCGCAGGAAAGCCGTTAGTCTGAAAATCCCCTCGAAAGAGTTAAGATGTACTTCAGAAACAGCAGTCATAGTCTCCTAATTCTGAGTTCTATCGTATTGATATCCTTTCAGCGGTGCCCGACTTTCCATTAACTCGTAGAACGAATGTCTGAATCACTTCACAAGATTTATCGGATTGTGTCGTTTAATTGATTAGGTGGTACGTGAAATCCTTGGAAAATAACGAAGAATTAATTAGAATAAAAATGGTTTCGGACAATTGCAGGGGAATGAATATAAACGTAACGCTTTTTATCGATCCATTTATAACAACCCTTTTTTGCAGAATTGAAAAAGTGAAATACGGTGGTTTTACACCGACCGCTTGGCGTGTTTTATCTTCCCTCCACGGTTTTACGAGCTTCCTTCTTTACAAAAATAATATGCTAGTGCCGCGTGCGTTGGAGAAGTTACTGTCCGAACGGATTACAAAAACTTGATCGGTATCATATACCACCGGATAACACTTGTCGCAAACCTACTCGATTCTTTCTAAATCTGAATATATAATAAAAGACCCTGTACCTTACGACAGAGGAATTATTTTGAAACCCGCGTCAACCCTCTAAAAAATGTCACATGAAATAAATATCGTCACCCTAAGAAATATCGCTACCCTCGTCCCTATCAAATTTCTTTTTCTCTTTTTTATTTCCATTTCCTTTTCCAGACGCAAAACGGTACTACTGCGGCGCATGGTTATCCGGTACATTTAAATAATTGCAAATCCCTGTCGGTCGTTTTAGTCGAGGATAATTTATAGAAGCCGATTCGTGCCGCTCGGCTCGCAACGACTCGATTTTTCTCGGCGTAGCGAATTCCGTTGGCAGCAACGAGGATAGTAGGATAGGATGGTGACGGCGATGGTACTAGCGACGGTGGTGGTGGCTTCAACCCCCGTGTAGCTTTCTTTCATTGACGCGAGGGGGGTGAACTTAAGCCCTGCAGTCTTCCATCCATCCCCGTTCTCGTTCGGTTGCCATTGCCTTTCGCTCCAGCAGACCGCTTGTTATGATTGTCTCGACTCGCTACGAACGTACTCTTTGTTCAATCCTCCGCTCAGGGCCGTCGCTCGCTACAATCACCCTCGGTTCGCTACGTTTTCCCTTTTCTTTTTTTTACTCTTCTTTTTCTTTCTTTCCATCATCCGTTCACACGCATTCCATTCTTGAAAGGTAAAATCGAAACGCTCGATGTTCTGAGAAAGAGAGAGAGAGAGAGAACGACGAGCGATTTCACGGATTTCAGCAATTCGGTAGAATTTTGCTATAAATAGAATTGCTATCGTATCGACAAAAATTACTAGACTTTTTAGTAAGGTCTATTACGACGAACGACACGTACCTTCCTATTTTATTCGGTAAATCGTTTTATAATATGGAACAGTCTCTCGGGAATAGCGTGGAACACTGGCGTTCCAATCGTTTCGATAAATCCCAAGGAGAAGATTGAAACGTTGAAACGACGAGGAAGGAAGGAAAGAAAATGAGGTTTCCAGGTAGGTACGTCGAATAAACTATTAGATAAATAAAATTTAATTGAGATCATTGATGAGCGACGGAAGAAATATGAGGAGCGAAGATGAGAATTTTTTTTGGTGAGGAAATTCCGCTTAGCGTCGGGTTCTTCGAAATAAATCTACGTTCCTGCCGACGACGCACATCCTTTAACATCTCCCCTAGTCCTTCCTATTCAGCATCGGGTGCAATTCGACTCCGTCTGGTAAAACGTGCGCTACAGGATGCTCTCAATCTCGCACTTTCTCTCTTCCTCTCTCTCTCTCTCTCTAGCTTTCCCCGAGGAATAGTGCATAGCGTACATTTCGATAAACCTCACGCTCACCAATCTTCTCTTCGTTGAGCATAGACCTCATAATCGTGAAATATCTACCCAAAATAGAAACGAGTCGCCACGGATGATCACAAGAAATGTTACGTAAATAAGTAAGGTACGTAGCGAAATCATATCTGTACGAGATCGGTCAAATAAGTTTTAATAATATTTTGGCGTTTATCGCTGACCGACGAATACCGTAAAAGTGAATTTAGAGATGCGAAGATACGGAGGAAATAACCGTTCCAAAGCGTGGAATTGAATATTTTCACGTGGTGCCAAAGAAGTCGGACAATGAGGACGCTTCTCTTATTCTAGGACGTCTAATAAATCGGCCTAACTAAGTATAGCATAGATAAGAACTTGGAAAGTTAGAAGAAAAGGAAGAAGGAGGGACCTTAAAGCGGAGAAGTCGAGAAACTTCGCCTATTGCGAAGTAAGCCTTCTAGGATTCTCCGTACGTTCGAGAATTTATCGAGATCATTCTCGAATCGATAATACGATTCTACCTGGGAAAGGAGAAACGCGTATATCTAGGTACACGGATTTAAGTATTTGCATGACGGTAAAATCTAAGATCGTATCGTAGACTGATAAATGTATAACGAATACAATTTTATCGATCTTACTTTTATTACCTTCTTTTTTCAGATCTCTTATCTATATATTGGAGTGCTTTAGAGAAGAAAAAGAAACGTAGTAAATGTAACCAGAGACAAACATAATTTTAAGCGACGCAAATTAATTATACCTTATGTTATGCTTTGGTGAAACAACGCAAAGGAGCTATATCGTTTACGGTTGGCGACGTCAGCACATCCTTTAGCGACCTTTCCTTATCTCGTGCACAGTTTGAGTCAGCATCTGGGTCAAGCGCAAATGACACGGGCTGCGTCACGCCAAAAGATATCACCGTCCATCGGATTCCTTTATCGCATCTATAGCACCCCTTTGTCCTTGCGATTCTATTTCTAAGAGGATCCTTTCTATGAGTCGAAGTCTACTATACTAAACTTGGACGATTCGATTTCACTAAAGATTTCAGCTTCTCCTCGTGCAAGAGATTTTCCTTTGTTATTGAAACTTCTACGGTAATAAACCGAACCAAAGGGGAAAGAGACACTTTAATAAAGAGTAACTACTACTTTACCATCAAACTTTACGTTTACGCGTGTCTTTTCTTTATAATATGTAACACCATTTGTTTGAGCGTATTGCTGGTAATGTGGCAATCGATGCAATGCGTTTAACCAAAGCAAATATGTACTTTAGCAAGCATTTAGGTTCCTATCTGTATATTTACGGTATACTACGAAGCGTAAATGACAAATTCTCTCGGCGAACGTCCAGCGTTTCATGGTTCCAAACCAATCCCTTCCCTGAGGAAAATATAAAAGCTTTTAATAAATTTAATTTAAGGTCATCCACCAAAATGGCTTTAGATGTGTAACAAATCGACGTTGAAATTTGTCCCCTGTGCGAACTATTGTATTTTCCACACAATGCCTTCGTTTGTAATATTCATTAATTTAATATCGATTATCTACGATCGTTCGTAACGATTAATCTTTCCAAAGGTAATCAAAGCGATGCTCTTTCCTGGATCCATCTCACCCCTTTCATTGCTATCCAAAGCAAATATGAAAAATGATATAATCCAGGGTTATGTCGTACGTAAACACTGTGCCTTGGCATATTCTTTGGATAGTAAAACACATCTCTCTCTCTCTCTTCCTTTGTATCCTCATCGCCCGATGCAATTCGACTCCAACATGTAAACCGTTGTACGCTACAGGATTCTCGGTCCATAGGGATGGCGGAGAGAGCATTGCATGGCAGGCAGCGTTTCAATAAATTTGACTACCGACCTACCCACCCCATCCATAGTCCCGCTGCCACCCTCCTATGGCCACTGCCATCCAGTAGTAACTGGGTCTCTCTCTTTCTATCTCCATCTCTCTCGCTCCTCTTAGCGTACCCGCTCGTACTGCAAATTAAACTGGCATGTACTTCGTTCATCGAACAAAATTTCAACACTGGCTCGACTCGAAACTCGCCGCCCAGGGTGACGAAGCATCGCGTAAACACGATCGCAACTGACCACACCTGCACCTCTCTGTCTCTCTTTCTAACGCGTTATATCGTGCGCGCGTGCGTGCGCGCGTTTATTTGCTATCTCTCTCTATCTCTCTTTTACACCAGCCAACTACCCTTGTAAGCGGCGATCATCGACGATGCGCGGAGGTTAACAGAGTGAGAGTAGATGGTGTTGCGTTGTGTCCGGATCTTGTCGAAAATACGAGCGTCAGGAGAGAGTCGAACAAGTTAACGTGCTCGCCGCTCGCCGCTCGCCGCTCGCTCGCTCGCTCGCTCGCTCGCTCGTTCGTTCGCTCGTCCGTTCGCGACGATCTCGATGTCCTTTCCTACGTGGATACGAAACGCGACGCGGCTGTAAAATTGAATGTTGTGTTACGATCGACATCATACGATTCTCGGTCCTTTAGGATAAAAATGTTTTTCGAAACGACCTACACATGCGATACGTAACAACATACGAGATTCGTATAATCGACGTTGTTATTCTTTTTTTTCGTCTTTCTTCGAATCGCGATAAAATGACGTACAGAGTATTGTTGTGATCCAACGTGTATACTAATCCTCGAGATGTTTATCGATACGTCCGTCTTTGTTTGTCTTTATTTTGTTTCACGTTGTTTATCACGTTCCTATTTCCTATTCGATCCTTACTCGTAATGGCGAAGAGAAGTCGAACGAGCAACGTCGCGGTGATTTATTCACGATAAAAATTTCGCGTTTATCTTCGCACGCTTAATTTATTATCAAAATATAATGGCCGAATAAAATTTCAATTCAGATCGTTTTGTTTTTGAATAACTAGTCGAAAAGGAAGGAGAGTTTTAATGCTAAAATACGCTGTGAATACGCGAGGAGTTATCTTTTTTCATTTGGATTTACGTACGACGGCGACGAGCGTAATTGAAATATACAGGAAATTTCTAGAATATCCCGCGCTACAGTTTCGAAATTACGCATTACAGATTTCGAAATATGGTCAAAGCATAGATACGAAATACTACGCGAATTACAACGACTATGAAATTCTCGATCGAGGCATATCGAGTACGAAAGAAAATTAATCTCGATGAAAAATGGAAAAGTGCGATAGAAACGATAAAATTCTGTAAATAAATGATTCCTTTTAAATCAATACACATTTCGTAAAAAAATACAAATCCTATTTGTATTTTTACCTCGTGCTTCATGAAGCTACGAGTTATTTATCGATACGATACTCACGTTGCAACTTACAACGTATAATAGTTGCCCACGAGCGTACGTTCGCACAAGTGTTGCGGTCCTTTTATATCTGATGTGGTTGATACTCGATAGAACACTCGTGACGTTTATGCGTGTAGCCGTTGGATATAACGACCTATTCCTAGTCGAAAATCATACACGTTAATTAACGAGAAAAATTATTAAAGTTGAAATTAAAGTCTCCGAGAAAAATCTCCGAGAAACAAAGCCCGAGTAAATAAATATGGTCGGCTAGGCGAGAAGAATGCGTCGGCGTTGGTATATCTCTACCAAGGGGAGTTCCTACGTACCCACATACGTAGAGATAGATACATACACGTGGATACGTACGGCTGATATTTCTGTTCGAAGTTGAATTTCACGATTTACAGTCGGCGGCAAGCGAATTTCACGACGTTCCAGTGCACCCACGGCACGACTTATCAATTTTCATGGGTTTTCGAGTGCTGGCGAGCGGATATCATTTAATCGGGCTTCGTGGATACCTCGATTTATCCTCGCGGCTGTGGAGAACCAGAAAGAGAGAGAAAGAGAGAGAGAGAAAAGGGAGGACGGAGGGAGAAAGCAACAGAGAGGGTTGCTCTTCGCATCGCTATCCAGGATTATCGTACTCGCGCCGGAAAATGGCGAGATGTACTCTGCGCGAACCGTCGAAGTAAATATTCGGCCATTCGTTTCGCGTTCTGTCAGAGGCCGTCCTACCACCACAAAGCATTGTTTCCATAACCAACTCTCTCTCTCCCTCCCTCTCTCTCTCTCTCTCTCTCTCTCTAAAAGTGTCCGTCGTTTTGGAAACATTTTCCTGATATGCAAGCGAACGAACGCATGACGAAGAGGAAAAGAAAGATCTCAAAAAGAAAACGACGTATATACTTTCCGCAAAGTACACTTTTAACTTGTAAATGTTATCTAGAATGCACGAGTACTTGCGTATCGCATCAGTTGAAAAAGTTTTCCGAATAGATTCGAAGTAATCTCTAATGCTTGCAAGTAACCGCTTTGTATCGTGACCATGAACGAAGTAAAAGATTTTTTGATAAATAAAATAAAAAGTCACGATGAGAAAAGAGAAGGTTAAAATTTTGGGACTAAAGAAGACTGTCCTGTGGAGCGAATAATTTTGAAACCCTTTTCCCATTGTCGTTGCTCCACTCTATTGTCTCTTTAATCCTAATGGATGAGATTTCACAGAATTTCCCTCAAGATCTTCTACGATAGTGATTTATTATCTCCTCCTATGCTCGAATCGGTGAACGGGTGTGCGAGAGTTCTTTCGCATTTCCTTTTTTTTCCCTTTTTTATTGTACGAGAGACTCGTGATTTCGGCAGGCGGATTTTTGTTCGTGGGATGTCCCCGGGGGTTGTCCGTTCTCCTTAAAACTATCCTTTTCGAAAGAGCCTGTCCGCCCTTCGGTGGACTACCTAATTTATTCTTCGTCCGCCCCCTATACAAATACCATCCTCTCTTTCGGCAAGAATCGAAACTAGAAGAAAATACGAAAAACTTAACGGTTCGTGCACCTACGTAACATCGAACGAAGACTCGAAGAAATATTCCATTGATCTATCTATCTGTCTTCGTCTCTTTCCGACCTCCTCTTCTCTCCTTTGCCCTCATATTTATTTTATCGTCGCAAAATTCCAACGGGCGAGTTCGAAACGCGTCTACCACGATGTAAACCCCTCGTAGAAGGGCTGACCCTCTGGGAAATATAAAATAATACACACACGATGTTTACCTCCGCCCTTTTTCTCGTCTCTTTCGGAAAGCACGACGTGGATTCGCTTTTATGTAGTTGGCATCGCCCAGCGCCATCATCGTCGCTCTCCCGTCAACGTAATTTCATTTTTGGCGCGGAGAGACAAGCGAATTATTCGACTATCCGTGTGTATTATCCAAACACGGAGGACGAGTACCGGCGTGGACTTTCTAAAGGCAGCTGCTTTCTGCTCTCGTGACGCGAAGAGAACAACGACGACGTTGTTTCTGTTCTCGCCTCGAGTATCACGAAAATGGTTTTCTCTAGGCAATTGGAAGGGAATCTATTTATTTTTTATTTTCGCTTCGAGCAAATGACCGTCCTTCGTTTGATCAAATTTGTCGGAATAAACGATAATAAACGCGCTAGAGAAAATATCACTTATTAAATTTTACCCTAAAGCAAATAACTGCTCGAGTTTATGGATAACGATCGCAACGAGATCGTAAAGTCGTTTCGGTTACGTTGCGGTAGGATAATAAGAGATCTTTAGCATGTTTGTGACAAATACGATTATCCCTTTAAAGAGGAGATCTACGAGAGAAAGAAAAAGAGAAAGAGGCGAAAGGGAAAGCGCACGAGAAAACGACGAAAATAGAAAAGGAAGGGAGAGGACCATAGCCTTGGGTAGGTCTGGAGTCAATCGAGCGTTTCTACGATTTTCTACCTGCCACCGCGAAGAGGTCGAAACACAAACGAGGGTAGAGGGATACGGTAATACCTACGACAAGGTCGGAGAACCGGACCTGCCGAAAATATTGACTGTGCCGTACCCGAGTCTCGAGGCAAACTGCCAAGATGGTTGAAAAGAGAACGAAAAGAATGGAAGAGAGAAGGAGAGAGAAGGCCGGAGGAAAGAGGGAAAGCAGGAGATAGAAATCGTTCACTCACTTTCCTAGAAAAAGCAACAGTCACTGGCTGGTCCATAGACCGAAATGCCGGAGCAAACCAATCATTGTTCCTGATAGAATCTCTGGAGAAGACTCGTGTACAGTCCTCGTACCGTAAGTGCCGTAAAATTTCCACGCTTCTTCTCTATTTTCTCTCGTCATGTACGACTTTCGTTCGATTTCTATAGACCTACGACAAATAACGAGAATAAATTCGATCGTGACGTAAAGACGGTCGCGACTTCACCGGTGAATAATTTTTTCCCATCGTGCAAATTATCCTTCAGAGTTGGCTTTCTTCTCTCTCTCTCTCTCTCTCTCTCTCTCTCTCTCTCTCTCCTTCTTCTTCTTCACCGAAAGACGAACAGTCACGTTGATTAATGAGAACCCCGCCTAAGGAGAAAGCGAAGCAATTTGCCAAACTGGCCTCGTCCTCTGAAAATAAACTCTAGATAATTCGACGATGATTCGTAATAATAGACCCTCGTGAGAAATATTACCTTTTAATAGGTAACGCGAGCGACTCTCGCTTCGTCGTAAAAAAGTTCTTCTTCCTTTACGAAAATCGATAGAGTATGAAAGCTTGGTTGTTCTACCAGAGCTAGCTAATTCACGATCTAAAAACTGTGACGCATCGACGGGAAAGCCGAATCGACAAAACAGAACGTTCTTTCTCCGTCTTTCCTACGGCCTTTCCCATTCCCGTTCTTCCTTAAAAAGCGACAGTCACGTCAGCTTACCAGGCAGAGCGGGTAAACACGCAAGGCAATTTTCCAAAAGAGAAGCAACAACCGCTCGAACCCCTAGCCAACATCTCCCTTTCTCTCTTCGATCATTGTTCTTGATATAATCTCGCGGAAATCATATTGTTCCGGATCGCTACGACTTATTATCGCTGTCAGTTGGAAAGTGCTGACGCATTGACTTTAATCCGTGGGCCGTTTTTCGGCGGGAAGTCTTGCTGCTCTGCGCTGGCTACGAGAAAGAGAACGAGAGATGAAGGATGAGAGAGGGTTGCTTGCACGACGAAGAGCGAGATAGTTAGAATGGAAGACGGACAGAGAGAGAGAGAGAGAGAGAGAGAGAGAGAGAGAGAGGAACGCAAGCGGTCCTAGTAAAATAGATATCAAAGCAGAAGCATCGCCGCCTTCGTTGGTAGCAACGCAAGCGTAAACGGCGCCACCAACACGCTCGAGAATTGAGGACACGGACGGAGAAAAGAAAGAGAGGGAGAGGGTGAGGGAGGGAGAGAGAGAGAGACGGACGGACAGACAGAAAAAGAGAGAAAGAACGAAGAGTATATAATAGAGCGATACCATTGGAAATCAGAGGGCGAATAACATTTAAGGGCGCTGGAGGATGTATGAATTATGGATCCTCGCATACCATCTTCCTTTTTTGCTGATTCTTTTATACTATAAGAAGACGCAGTAAAGAAAAAACTTTGGACTCGATAAACTAGAACGGTATTTTGAAATACGCGCCAAAAATGGCGTCGACGATGGTCGAAGGGATGAGATTGGGTTGTAGGGTAATGTTCAAAGTCGTAAAAAACCGAACCCAGCACGCCTTCGGTCTCGGTGTCGTGGAAAAGCGTTCGAAAGCGAGGGCCGAAAAATGAAGTTGTTCTTACTCTCGGAAGGGTGCCACCGTGGCACCAATGGTGGCGGTAACAAAGGGTGGTTAGCTCGTAAAAAGACGATCAAGGTGAAACACGTTGCTCCTTGGTTTCTAGAACTCTAACTTCGAAACGATATTTCCAGCTGCAAAGGGAGAGAGAGAGAGAGGATACGAGACCAGTTTCTTAAATTGATTTTATGATTTTTTAAGTCCAGGAAGATTTAAAATCCACGACAACGTTTTTATCGATCGTACCTCGCAAATTCTTGTTAAATTGATTCCATTAAAGGACCCTGCTTCTCAGCGAAGAGAAAAATTATATTAGCAACGAAAGTTTTATTCCTCCCGTAAAATTTATTAGCACGTATAAAGGCAATTTTCTAACAAACTTCAACCTTGCCAAACTGATAAGCATTTTTTCGCATCCTTTTGTTCTCTATATACCAGACGGGATTAACCGTGGACAGTTTATCGAAAGTTTGGCGAGATTCTCGCAAAAAATCGATAAGGGAATTAAAAGTCGTTCTAAGCCTAAACTTTTTACGGCGGTAATATCGTTCGTGCTCGAATGTTCTTGTCGTGAAGTTGACTCGCCGGGTAGTACGGCGATGATTCACGAGCGGTGATCTCACGTCGAGTCACTTATCGGACTTAATTAACTGAAAGCCCTGTCTTAGGTCGACCGGAATTCTTTCTTCACCTACGTCGGTTTCTCTAATTTGTCCCTACTACACGGCGCGACGTATCCAATTCCTACTCCCACTCAAGGAGTTCTGTTGGCGACAACTGCCGAAAAAGAAAAAGAAAATTAATCTCGTAAACAGCACGTTACGAGCCGTCCATAAAGTCTCCTTACGTCTCGAGAAAAAAACGATTAAGAGATCGAAATCGGTTCGGCTGTCGATAAATCATGAGCGAATGTTGGCTCGATAAAAGCATTAAAAAATTGACGCCCTAAAATCGATATACTCGATTCGCGCGTACGTACGTGTGTGCATATATACATATATAAAGAATAAATCTACATAGGTACGTGCGAGCCCCGTGCGTGTTACCGAGAGTGTCATCGACAATAGTCGTTGTTCGCAGCGAACACCTGCGACATGCGACGTGCGACGACCGAGCGTCGTCCAAGTGCGCGTAGACCTCATTAAATTTATGTAAGCGCGATAAATAATAATCGTAACGGTCCCAGGACGGTGTGTACATTAACTCACCTCGATAGAAACGAACGCAACCGGCTCAGCAGGGGTGGTTCTAGCAGCGGCGTAACTGCTGCCATTACTGCTGCTGCGAACTTCTCATTACTTTCCCTCGAATCACCACGCTCGATCGTGTCTCTAACGCCACCGATGGTGGTGGTTATGGTTGTATCGGTGGCAGTGCTGATGGCAATGGTTCCGCTTCGTGGGGTGAAAACGAAGCGCATGGGACATTATTTATTACCGCGATGGTCGGCCAAAAACTTCTTAAGCGGTGGACAGGGGGATTGGCACTTGGGGTCGACGATGAATTTAAGCAAAGTCATTTTTTATCGTTCATGCGTCAGAATGAAATCGTCCTTGTCCATCGTACGATATCTTTCTCTCTCGCTTCCTCCATCGAGAAATCGGCTACCCTCCTCAGGTACGCGTCTCGTCGAAATCTCGATGGTCCTTTCGGAAGATCGTAGGGCTTGTCTCGCGAGACATGTTTGCTCTTAGCAAAACTTCTCTCCGTATGATGTACCGATCGAGTTTCGAAGACCGCTCGTGCTCCTTTACAGCGACTCTTTCTTTTCATACCCCAAGGTATTAAAAACAACACGTGGAAAGATATATTAAGCGATGGGAAGGGAAGATAAAGTGAACTCGAATCGGACGGATATGGTACAAGTATTCTCGGTTCGGAGGTAGTTTCTTATCGAAATCTTCTATAAATCAATACCCGATGTTATTGATTCTGTCACTAGTGCGCTTCGGTCTTATCTACGAGCTTAAACTCGTTTGAAACGTCGGACACACGTACTGGGTGATACCTACGTACGTATGTACGTACGTCGAAAAGTTTATGCGAGCCTGATGTCTCTATATTTCGCAGGGGCTGATACTAATAACACGCGTGTGTTTAGAGCCAATGCTGCTTTTAATTTGACGCTGATTGGAAACAGTTTACTTTGCGCTTTACAAACATTTCAGCCGGCTAGTCGTTATTTTCCCAGATCACCCGTAAATCGTTAGAGCATAATTAACATTTCGATTCGTATTGTAAATTTGCTTCCGTTCAAAGGCTGCTGCGGCAAACCCTGAACCTCGTTTGTATCTTCGTTCGTACGTTCGATCGTAGAATCAAAAGCACCAAACGTTAACTTCGCAGCGTTTTCGTTCTTTCGATTAATTTTAATTCGAACAAAGTATAATTTTATCCATTTATTTACCATCCATATATAATTCGTCGATATCGCCGAACTAGATCCGATCAGCGACTTTACTTTTACTTGGGAAAGACTTACCGAGGAAAGACAATTTTTGTTAACAACAAGACAATTTTAGTACAATGGATCAGCATACCCGTACTTGCCATTTTATTCGCACATGTTATCCATTCGAATTGTTCACAATTGCCTCCTGATCGTTACTTCCTGCATTAGGGCAACCCTTATCGAGCATTCGTGCGCATTAATTAGCGTAGATAAACGTAATAATTCAACGTTATAAGCTGACTCTCGAAATTGCACCAATAGCGATGTTAACGAATTATTCAAGAAAAAAGGAAAATACGTAGAGTAGATAGCCGATAATCTCTTTCTCTACTCATCGAACCGTTATCATTGGCCGTATTATCAATATAAATGACTAATTTTGAATATTATCAGAATACTCCTCCCATCCTTTTCGCAAGGAAATCTGTTTTGGTGCCATCATCGCGGGGATTAATATTCACGAATGATTTCTCCGTTGTTCAACTATGATTATCAATTTTCACATTTACACAATTATCGTAGCGGCGACAGGAAATCTGTCGCATCAAAGCCGATTAATTTACGGAGGAAATTATGTTTCATAAGCGTAAACGCGCGGATTCAACTCTCTTCCCATCCACTCCTAGCGTATTATCGTAATCTAATATCACGGAATAATAAATAGCTATGATATTTGTCCAGAGATTCGAATCTCTTTTGTTGCCTATAGCGTTCCATTTTCGCATAAAACCGCGCTCTATCGTATGTGTTAACGTAAGAAGAAGAGGAAAGTGGAGGAACAAAAAACTAAGATAGAAGAAGGGAGGCGGGGAGAGAGAGAGAGAGAGAGAGAGAATGTGGAAAAAATGTTCCACAAACGTAGAGATTGGATGGCTTAATGCAGTGGCAAATTATAAATCATCTTAACGAGCTTTTGATTACCTGAGCTTTTTATGCGGCTCGCATAAAAGTGTCACCACCGATCGAAATACCTCGCGCATTTCGCTTATCGTTTCTCAAGCTTATCCGAGACACGTAATATTCTCCCCTTTTCTATCCTTTCCTCGACTACCTTCTTTCTCCCTCTCTCGCTCTCCATGTAAAATTCGTATGCAGAATCGCGTACCATGCTAGAAAGAATAATTTCTTGCTAGGTACTAGAGTGGAATGAAAAAATGAGAAAGAACCGGGAAAGATAAAAGAAGAAAGAATGAAAAAGAAAAGGAAGACGAAACTCTAACAAATTTTATTAGGAATTCGTGCGATCCGTGCGTTAATTAATTAATTACGATAACAAAAAAGAGAGCACGAACTCGCGAATGCCCTTTCAACTTGCCTCCGGTCGAGATTTTACAGTCGCTCGTCTAGCTCACAGGCACTATTTATTATATCTCTGCCGTTAAAGTGCTCTGCTTTGTGTAAAGTGCGTGATTATGACCAAATTTATCATAGCTTAATGCCGGTCGTGCCTTTCTCTGCGAGTCGGAAGTAATATTCTCTATTTTAAAATTACACTTGTTGGATCTTTCCTGACGGCAAATTCCATTTGAAGAAAAAAATTCTTTGACGGTTATCACGCGTCGCCTGAATTTATTGCTAGACCCTGCTCTTCGATATTATAATAAACATATGTTAAATGCGAAGTCTTCTCGAGTTCGAGGCAATTCGTATCGCGTCTCGAATCGTGTTTTACGAATTTTTGGATTAATACGATGCAGCCGATCTCCGTAGCCGTAGAGGATGATTTTGAAAACGTCAGAAAGATCGCTGTGTATACGTAAAGAAATAATTCCACCTCGAGATCCGTGTTTCGAGGTTTCGTCGTAGAAGGTTTTAATGCGATGCTTGAAATTAAATGGCTTGTTGGATCCTTTAAATGTACGACTTCGCGAAATAAACACCGGGTGTGGAAATAACTACGTCGAGCGAAACCAAGGTGCGCGCTCAAAGAGTAAAGAGAGTAGTTGGTGACGAAGGATGCACTTTAAGGGTGAAACAGTTACGGTAATTAACAATTTCCGATTAATAAACCGTCTTCTGTCGTCGGAAGCAATTCCATGTCTCTTTCTGCTTAATAAGAATTAATTAGGTCTCATAACGATCGTTGATCGGTAAAAAGAAATTACTCGGAACACGTAATTTTTAATTTGCTCGCCGATTAATCGCACCGCAATGAAATTTATTGAACGCGACTCTTATCGGCATCGTCGTTGATGTACTCGTTTATTAACAACACATGCACTTTCTCATGGCCAGCGTACCGCGCCCCATTTCTATAGATATATTATCTTTACGAGAAAAGTCGTCGGTTCTTTGAGGGTTTCCCGCTTTGAAAAGGCAAGGAACATCGACAGCGTAACGAGTAAAATTTGATTCAATCCGACATGCGGAGTGTAAAGGTTCTATTAGTTTCTTTTCCATTTCTGGAAGATGTCGCGCTAAAAGGGAATAAGTCTGATTATATAACTCTTAAAGTAAAGTAAGCTTCTAGGAAATGATTAAGCGCAAATGCGATACCCTGCCACTCCAATTTTTACAAAATCGATACCTCTGCTTTCTGCGTTCGGCGTAGTTTATTCGCGCAGCACTGCATATGTATTAAAATTTACGCAAAACGAAAATTTCATGTAATTATATCATATTACGTTATTCATATTATTCATAAAGGCTCTCAACATAAATATCCACTACGTACTGTCTCAAATAAACGAGAAAAGCAAATAAAATCACCGACGTGGAAATTATATTTATGCTAAAAATTTTCCAAATATACTTCGTTCAATTTTTTTCCGAAATACTTTTCAAGAGTACACGGTAAACTCATTGAGCGTACTTTATTCTCCGAACGAATATAATTCTCCAGCGATATATACATGCGTGTGTGTCTGTGTGTGTATATCGTTCGTAATTTGAATCATTCGGAGGTATTAAGAACGAATATAACCGAGTCGTATAGATAGAAATGGATTTCCATAGTATAAATCCTCAAAGTCACAACAATCAGAAAAGTTCCGTGCGGAAGAGCGATGGTAATCGTTTATTTCGGCCCAGCTCCTTTTTACGAAAAGATTACAAGGAGAGACGGAGAGAGAAAGGAAGGGAGGGAGAGCAGACAGGCAGAGAGCATAATTGTAATAGAGACTTTATCGCGAAAGAAGCTTTTGATCGTCGAAACTCCACTGTTATTGTCGAGTATCCTAAGATGTAATAAATCATCTCGGATATACGAGAACGTAAAAGTAAAAACAATGTACGAGGAAAGTATATAAAATGTGGAAAATTGAAGAGAGGATGGACGGTCGGCGATTTTATCGTGAGTAACAGGAGCGAAATGAGGGAATTGGAGAGGTTGGAAAAGCGTAGACGTGAGGCAAGATAGGTATAAATTCAAATTAATACGATAAACTTTCACGCGTGCTTCTTTACAAATTTCTTCTTCCGCTGTCGGCGATCAAATTATAAAGTTGAACATTCCCGAACTTACTACTTTACGGTGGATAACTTTGCGGCCACGAAGAAATTACGTGGATTTAAAAGTTTAGGCAAGTCGATCCACCGACATCCTTAAGTTTGCTACCCGTCACTTACCTTATGCCGCGAGAATATGCGATTTTTCGAGCACGCGCGTGACGGAAGAAGCATGCGAACGATTCCCTTGGTATCGAAGGAGACGAAGGCGAAGAGAGAAAGGAAGAAGCGAAGAGGAAAGAACGTTTTAAAGATAGAAACTTCAAAGCGAAATGATTTGTTACGTGTCACGAATAAAGAATGATTAACGATTGACAATAAAGTTAAATTACGTGAGACAACAAGTTTTAAAGGAAAAAGAAAAAAAAAAAAAAAAACAAAGATCAAGACTAATTCTTACTTGACGTCCTTAAAGTTTTACGATGAAACGAAGTTCTGGAATCGAGCGGTGCGTTGCGGAGGGTAATTAAATCGAATGTCGAAGAAAGTAAGGAAACAGCCTCGTACCAAGGTAGTTCCAAGGGTGGCTGCCTCGAATGGCAAGGATCTATCGTGAAAGGAGCTGATTGCTCGCTAATCTTCGCAAAATTGCGCTGCACAGTAGTCGAAGTTGAACGTCGCCGATTAGTCGAAGACCTCCAA
This sequence comes from Vespula vulgaris, assembly GCF_905475345.1. Classification (NCBI taxonomy): domain Eukaryota; kingdom Metazoa; phylum Arthropoda; class Insecta; order Hymenoptera; family Vespidae; genus Vespula; species Vespula vulgaris. Next base: position 431,245 of record NC_066592.1, read on the forward strand.
CTTTAGGGGCATTGTTTCACAATTCGAGCAAGAGTCGTGAGAGAACGATTAACGTGTAGGAAGTTGCCACTTCCTGCCTAGCTAGGAACAAAGACGATCGTGTGCTCTTCTACGAACATTAGAAAGCCAATACCTTAGTTTAGCGAATTTAGATCTGTTCAAAAGTTCGACGCTAAGTTCCCAAGGAAATTAATACTTCGACGATCAAAACGGTTGCATGTAAAAAAAAAAAAAGAAAAAAAAGAAAGAAAGAAAAGGAAGAAAAAAAAGGGAAAAATGTATGCAAAGCGATATAACTCGACAAAAAATTATATCTCGGAGCGGGTAGAAAGTCTCGTGTAAGTTCATTTATCCCGTAGCGTGACCGTACGATCATTTCTATCTGAATTACGACGTTCGTCGAACAGGCAGCATGAATTTTAATCTCGCCATGAGCAGGGCTAATCTAGAAACAAACGAAGTAGGAACTCGTTTAACAAGACAAGCCTATGCAAGGAACGTCTGGCACGTTTGTGTAGAACAAAGTCGAGGCAATAGAGAGCAAAAGGAAGTGGTCGGAAAGTGCGTTCGAACATTAGGAACGATATATTTATGCGAGGGTCGCGGGACTGCGGTTCGAATAAGCTCCGGGCACTCGTGCGATCACCGCGTGACACAGAAAATTACGTTATCTGTTCGGCCGTGTAGGACTAACTGAAATTCCAGCGTGTCCATAAACATCCTAGTCTAGTGTGCACATCGGAATATAGACCTCGCACGTACGTGTTTGTTTCCCGGATAAATAAGCATAAGTATATGCGCGTGCGTGGGAATGGGTGACACCGAATGTTCGTTCCATCGCTGCGATCCAACGAGTTATCCTCGGCGCATAAACCACGGAAAAGGAAAAAGAATAAACCGCCTTCTTGCCCGTGCATTGCCTTTCATAAAACATCTCCGAATAGCTCGACTACTTTGTTCTTGCGAAAGAACGACCGTTCCGTCTTCGAAATAAAAAGGCGATTTCTCCTTAACGTCGCTTCTATCCTTTGAAGAGTTACGTTTATATCTTCTGGTATCTAATCTCTCCTTGCTGACTAATACGAAAAAGTAAAAATACGTCGCGAAAAAAAAAGAAAGGATCCTTCGATACTTCGTTACAGCATCGAAATCTTTGGACGGATGGAATTCCAAGAAGCCGTTCCTCGTTCTCGTCAGACTCCTACCTTCCGTGTCTTTTCGAAAAGGGGGCACGAAGCTAGGCCCAAAGTCGTTCTTTACAAAGAGACACACGCAGAAAGGGAAGGAGAGACGAACCTTCCCTCCTTCTCCTTTCACTGACAATGCCCAGCTGACCTGGCTCCGTCGGACGGCACGTCGGACGCCACGTTAGACGGCCCGTCGTTATTAAACCTAAATCATTTGCGTCGGCCACGATTGCCATAACTCACGGCCGCCTTCGTGAAATACGAGCGGCGTTCAAATTATTGTGCCTCCATTCTCTCTCGCTCAGGAGAGATCCACCGATACTACTACTAACTTCTTCTTTTTCTTTCTTTTCTTCTTCTCGTTCTTCTTGTGTTGTTCTTCTTCTACCTCTTCTTCTTCTTCTTCTTCTTCTTCCTTTCTCGATCGTTCTGCCGGTTTCTCTTCTCGCATCTTCTCAGTGTTCCGCCGTCGGGACGATCCCGTAACGCAGTTGTGATTTAGTGCACGTGTCAGGATTTAAGCTCTAGAATCTCGAGGCAAGAGATTCCGTCTCGCAGCATCCGGGCTGTATCCTCTATCTCTATTTTTATCCTTTCGATCTTATTTTCACGATGATATCCTTCTCCTCTCGGTTATAAGGAACTCCCATAGCTACGTACCTATACAGACGGCACATGTGCCAAAGCAGATACCTACGTACGTTTAATCGTTCATTTTTCGATTCGATTTCAAAGTCGGTCCTTTGACAAATATAGTGTGACGGGAACATTAAACGTCGGTTTTCCTCGATACCATCGTCGTGTTCATTCCGACGATTTTATTCTCTGTCCATGAATTGCCGCAAATATATTTGACGGGCTTCGTTGATCCTTTTAAAACAGAATTAAATGCGTTTATACGGAATTACGATCGAAATTCAAAATACCGCTTTCCGATGATATTAACATGCGTATATCGAACGTCGTCATTGGATTATTACATTCTGCTGCCAAAATAAATCGTCGACGATGAATAAAATCGCGTCATTCGGCACGCTTGACAATCGTTTTGACGAGTTATCCTTGCGATGGATTTTTCGTAAGGCACATATAACGAATATTTATCATTTCGATAATCGTCGCGAGACTGATCAAACTACGAGCCGTGTAAATTAAAATTATTTGCGAAACGTTCGGTAATGACAAATATACCGATCGGTCCATGTAATTCAAACAGATTTTATACTTTACGTACGACGACAAATGCCATGCCCCACTCGCAAAGTGTCTCGTTTTGTAACGAAAATGCGCGTAGCATGTAACGCGTCATGTTAAAACCTGCCGGCAAATGGTTGGCTCTCCAAATCGTTAAGATTATGTACATCTTATTTATTAGTCATGTTACCGTGTAGCCATGCCGTACAAGGCCAAAGGGGATACAGAAAATTCAAAGGATGGTTTGATGAATAGCCGCTGCTTATGTATTCACTTAGGGTCCAATAATAGCTTTATAAAACATGACCAAATACCTGGCGACTTGTTGTCGTTCGTCTTTGCCGAACCTAATAGGCATTCAAAATGAAAAGAGGATAGAATTAAGGTAACATTTACTATAACGTTTTATATAATAAATAATGATAATAATAATTATTATTATAATTATTCAGCTTTTCTAACACGCGCTTCTTCAAGCTTTAATGGACGGACGTACACATTCAGCGATCTTATATTTCATTAATTTGTTAAATTTGCTTTCCTCAGTGGTACAGCGTTAAAAAAACTTCTTTTCTTCGTAAGTAAAATGGCTTTACTCTGGGATGTTGACGGACTCGTAGAAACGAGCGAACCGACGTTGAAGCACGGAGAAGCCGTGATTACTCGCAATTAGATTACCTATGAGCTTAAATCTCTAGAAAAGTCCTCTCGCAGATTCGTATTTCTGCATACCACACAACGACACTTGGTGCTAAACACGCAAACTCTCAAATGACAAAGGTCGCCTTTTTGTATTTTGTTCTCTCTCTCCCTCCATTTCTGTTTCACTCGAGAGCGTAACAAGGTCAGGAAAAGTGCATATTCAAATGTATTTAGCGGAAAGCGAGATGTTTGTTATATCTCTCTTTGCACGGGTAACTTATGTTAATTGTTTCATTCTTGATATCAACGTTAATTGAGCATTTTTCAACCGTTTAGTAAGACCAACTTTTATCATTTATTCGCAGTAATACGGTTTCTTGTAACGACAAGATGTTATTTTTAAGTGGAGACCGTCATCAGCATGAAAAGTATGAAAGCAAAGAAATATTCTATCGCGGTTAATTAAAAAGAGGACAAAGTTAAAAAGGTAACGACAAAAATAAGTTAAAGAAATAAACTTTTTCTTCGACCTCTTTCCGCTTCAAGATTCTATCTATTTAATTCCAGAAATTACTCCGAGGCGGACCGAGGTTACGGTGAAATTATTGAACGAAATGAACTCATCCCAAATATGAGCTCTCCCAAAGGGTAACGCTTTACGAGGATCCAAGTGATTTTCGTTTGAATATGCATGGTGGAAGCGTCGAATGGTCATTCATGATCACCGTGGTATTCTAAAATTTATTTCAGAGAGAAACCGAAAGTTCCAGTTACGTTCCGTTTCCAGCCACCTTGGTCGCAAGGGTAAGAGGGATTAGTCGACTGGTTGAAATATATCACGAGCTTAGGCCGACAGTTTGTCGGGGACAGGTAGAGCATCCATCTGGGTATAAACATTCCGAACTGTCGACTGCTTCAAATTATCGCGTGAAACCGAAGTGTCGAGGAAAAATATCTCCCGGATTCGATCCGTGAGCGCGTGTCAACGGCGTTCGATTGGTATTCGTCCCCATATCAATGTCAAAGCCCTAAGATTCTTAGATTCTAAGATGTTATCGCGAAAGAATCGAATATCCAAATTAATTCTTGTTCGAACATCCAAATTAATCCTACGTCAGATCGAAACGCGATGGAATCGGATAAAAGATAAAAAGCGATAGGTTATTTGTGGGAGATAAAAAGTTGAAATTTTCCACGATTTCGAGAATACAGTCGATTCCAGCTGCTTTAAATTTCATACCGTTCAATAAAATATAAATCACACGCGGGCCATTCGTGCCCCGATGCCGCCTATCTGTAACGCATTATCCACTTACTCACGACTTCCTCGAGAACGCGTCTTGCCATTTGCGATAAAGGAGAAGATTTTTCGAGGAAACCATTCGACCAACCCAAACATCTAATTATATCATCCAAACTTGACGCACGTCCGATCAGATAAAAGAGTGAAACCGAATACGTGGGTCGTTCCGCCTAGAATAGAAACTTCATCGATTCGTACCCAACGGGCGTCGTGTTAGAAAATATTTTCCGTCCGGCGACCGTAAGATTTACGGAAAGATAAAACCATCGGGCTTACGATCGGTGAGAGATCTCTTTATCCTTTCCCGTTTTCGAATTTTTCCCTCTCTAGAAATGTAAAGCAACGAGAAGAACCGCTTTTGTTTGAACTGTGGAACGTGAAAACGTAATTGTAGCTACGTTAGAAGACTTGCTGGAATGAGGAGAAGGAGAAGGAGAAGGAGAAGGAGGAGAGGAAGGAGGGACAGATGACTCCAGGGTGGCTTCCGCGTCTCCTTCTAGAAATGACTGTTTCCTCGAGAATACAATGGACGTAATGGGCGGTTGCTGCGGGCAGACGTTTCGGTCGCATCGTCCCCGAACGGATATAAGGAGCCTCGTTCCCGGGGTGTTTTCGAGAACGAGTGTGCGAGGGTAAGAGAGAGAGCGAGAGAGAGAGAGAGAGAAACTCTGGGAGGTCCATCGTCCTAGACGTTTTCTTCTTCCTTTGCGTCGCACCGTTTACAGGGTCAATACATCATTCTTTTCACAATTTGTCCGAAAGCCGTGAAAGCTGTGGGTTTTCTCTTTGGGCATGGAGGGTGGGAGGCGAGGGGTGCGTTATACTCGGCTAGCAATACGCGCCTAGCACGTCCTACGCCGTAGAGATGCGCCGGAAGCGACAGCTACTTTTCCCCGGTGGTTACCTACTGCTTGTCGGAGAAATTTTCTACGGCGTTCCTGCCGTTTTTCCCTTTTCAAGACAGCGAACGTCTGGAGCATTTCTTCAACGAGGAAAGAGAGATTCTAACAATTTGCTCGGTTTCTTCTCGATCTAGACATTAAAAATTCGACCTCCACGAATATTTCCTTTCTTAAATATTTCATTTCATTCATCGTACGCAAAGGAAGGTTCTCTACTACTCTACTATCTTACGATATTGAGAATATGCTAACATTTATCTTCCGAATAGACTCGAACATGTTAATCTTCGAAAAAATCCTTTTATCTGGAATTAAACGAGAATTGTAAGTAACGCGATGCTCGTATATCGTACGAGCGTCGAAGATTTATGTCGCGCAAATGCAAACGCGACGTTCACCGTTATTTATATGACACACTTCCGGCGATATAACGGTCCCGTGTTTTCCAGCGTTACGTGCATGGAATCGCTCGATTAAAATTGATTAATTTAACGACGAGCAGCGATCGTTATATTCTTAGCGTGTATCAATCGACGCGTATATACGATAGCGGTCAGGTAAAAGGTACAGTGCTGTAAACAAGGGTGTTACGGGCGACTTATCCGTTCCGAGTAATTTTCTACCCCTTCGTTGTTATCTCCTAGATTGAAAATAACTCCGTACGAATACATGTTTAAATGCAAAACCCTTGGCACGCCTCGTTTGACAAAATGCACTGAAACCTTTCGCGAGGATCGTCGAACGTGTAGGCGATCGAGGGACGCATAAGAAAATACGTACTACCAAAGGAACGAGCAACGAATCGCATGCGGTATTCGTTTAATGCCAGAGCGCACGACCAAATTTCGTGAGAACTCTGTCACGTGTGTTCACGCACGTGGTATCCTGCGAAACGAAAAGAGACTTATTGCGGAGTAACGCCGACGTCTAATCTTGTACCGGCGATTACCCAAGGCTAGAGCGTGATCTGTATGAAAGGGAAGATTAAACTAAAGTAAATATAGAATATACGTATATACATACATACGTACATACATATATACACCTATATATCCTCTCCCTCTCTTTTCATCTAGCGATGGGTGAGCTCGTGTAATCCCAAAGTATAAATTAATCTCGAAAGGTCGGGAGGATTAATTTACAATTCGAGATTACTAGCGCCACATATCCAGGCGATTTTCTTTCTTTCTCTCTCTCTCTCTCTCTCTCTCTCTTTCTCTCTTTCTCTCTCGACGGTAACACACTTCCCTGAGCACTCCTTCAGCTCCCTTTTACCCTCGAAATTTCGTGCAACCTCTTCTCTCATCGCTCCACTCTCGCTTATCGTCCTCTCTCCGATGACGAAGGGCTGAGATACGTCCGGATTGGTGTAGTACGCGCCACGCTTGAAGGGTAGATCGAGAATGATGGAGGATGAGCGGCCGTGTGAGAGAGAAAGAGATGCTCCGAGAGGGTTGTATATCGCGCGACGGGTCGAGTCTCATTGTCTTCCTGTCAGAACCGCGCAAATATTGCCACCATCTCGACCGAACGAATGTGGGTACGTCGTGTACCTATGCAAACACTACGCCAGAAATACGTTCGACATGTACACATGCAAGAGTACTTATAAATATATATATATATATGTGTGTGTATATATGTATGTATATGTATATATGTATAAGTATATATATAATTCGAGCTTCTCTTTGCCACGCATATGTATCACAGAAACGAGGGGCCTGTAAGTATAGGAGCAGCTATTTCTGCCAAAGCTTTTGCTTTCCTTTGACTGAAATTCCACGAAAACGTCGAAGTTCCGAAAAGGACGAACGGAATAACGAATTCTAGTTGAAGTACTAAAGGATTTCGAGAACTCAAAATATCTTTGATCTATCAATCCAACCACGATTCGACTAGAATGATTCGTTTCGAAAATCTACTTTAAATTTAAATATCTAAATTAAAGAATGAATAAATTAAACTTTTAGCGATTTAGAAACGTTATCGGGAAACCTTTAATGTATTTATTGCGTGTCTTGTACGGGCATACGCTCGAAAATAATTATTTATCAAAAATAACTCTTTGTCAAAAGTATCGATTTATCAAAAATAAAAGCTTCTTAATGTATCAAGATCTTAAATAGATATTTGAAAGAGAAAAAAAGATATAATTAAAATCGCACGTTGTTTGTAGATTGCTAACAAATAAATCATCAACGTGAATTCCGCAAAATCTTAAGGAACAGACGCCAATGGAATCCGCATTCGAGTCTCGTGCCTCGAAGGCTTCCATCCGACCCCCTATCCTGTAATCCCAGGGTGGTCTCGTTCATTTGGCTCATCTTATAACTGATAACGAAAGGCAGATGAGATATATAGATATATATAGCGTTGCCAAATTGAAAGATCAAAGGGATCGTCGTTATTATCTTGTTTCATCGCTAATCCCTCCTACGAGCTCGGCTTTTCTGGGAAGCTAAGCTCTCGCTTTCTTTTTGACGACGACGACGACGACGACGATGACGAAATCATCTCTACGAGCGTGTGTGTACGCGAGACACAAGGTTCGCGTGTAGAAATAGATGAAATCGAACTAGCGTTTCTATAGCGAATGATACGAGCGAGCCAGACGATAATAGTACTATCGACTAGCTTTATCATCGAAGCACAATTTCATTACGACGCATCGCTGGTACAACGGCTCCCAAGAGACGTCGAGCGATACGCGGCTTTAATTAATCGTTTGCAAGCCCGACGTACTTCCTCCTACTAATCGAGTCAGCGAGAAAGAAAGAGAAAGGAGGAAGAAGGAGGAATATTTATTGCACTATGAAGCGAAACTCTGTCAGTAGAAAATAAAGCAATGCATAGTAATTACAATAATTAAGCGGAAACAAAAAGGATCTTAAGTAATGTACATATAGAACGTTTGAAGAATGAATATTAACTATTGCTTAAAATTGACTAATAATGTAGGTTCTGCGATCGTTATAAGCACAAAGGTAGAAATAAATGTTGCGAACGAAAGTTGTTTTACATAGTCATCCACGATAGATGACTTCCTCGTTTATTTCGTTTATTTTTTTGCAAATTTATCTTACCTTTCGATTTTTTTTTCAACGCGATATCGCGCGCCACCGATCATCGATAAAAATTCAAAAATTCGAGCCACGAACGACGTAACGTATCGACCGATCGTCACCTCGAGATCATAAATATACCGTTACGAGGCTGTTTTTGAAGTTTTCAATCTTCGATCGATAGGCCCGTCCAACGCGTAGATTTTTCACTTCGATCCAAGCTACTTACGAGTCTCGTACGTTTTTGACGATGTATATCGAGTACTTTGTCAACGTATCGTTTAGCGAATGTACCGCATGGATCTTGATATCGATCATAGGGCGTGTTCGCTCGGTAAACTAATATCTTCTGTTTCACGATAAAGAACGAGGCGGCGAATGTAACCGAATTCTATTAGAGCCAGACAATTCGTCCCTTTATTGGCTTCGTAGATAATGTGGCCTTTTTTTCGTTTACTCGCTCGTTCGTAAATTGAAGAAGAAACGAAAAAAGGGACGAGAAGAAAAAGATTCGAATGGCACATCTAAATTTTATCACCACTTTCGTAGCGGACGGAAAAAGATAAGAAAAAATAAGAGAAGGAGAGGAAGTATAACGGAGAATTATCGAGACCGGTCAACGCGCACAAATTGAAAGAAAAGTTATAACGAGATCGATGGAGTAACGATTACGTCGATCAAAGGAATACCGACGAGAGCTACGTGAGGTAGTTTTTTTTCGTCCGATTAGTCAAGGTCGCGAAAGGAAAGGAAACGGGAAATTGCGAGGACTAAACGAAAAGCACGTTTCTTCCTTTCTCTTTTATCAACGATATAGACCTTCCACATTCTGCTACGATTTTCTACGAGATAGAACGTGTAAGTGTCTACGTGCGATACGAGACTATTCCAAGAAAAATCGGGAAAATTGAAAAAATTTCGGGAAGAGGTCTCCTAGGGAGCATCGGAGTAGCGTACGTGTGGTACAGGCTCCGCCAATTTCTTTCGGTATTGTGCGTAAATACCGAATCATCGTGACCTCGAAATTCTGACGATTATCGCCGTGGTGGATATTTAACGTGTATCTAAAAAGTATCTTCGAGAAGAAAGAAAAGTAGACAAAAAGAGAAAGAACTCCGACTGGTTGGGCATTAAAAGCCGATGACTACGCATCGTGGTCATTTTTCATTTCTCAAACGCAACAAAAGCCATCTTTGCCACCCCACCGAGTGGGAAGAAAAGCGAAGCGTGAATTTCTATGACTGTCTCGAAATAGAATTGATACGTTTTCCAGCTTACCGTTCCATCTCCTTTTTCTACTTCTTCTACTTTTCGTAAGAAAAGAAGCGTCAACGATTTCGATCGACTTCCGACGATTTTTCCACTCTTCGAACGCCGAGAGAGGTCGTTTACTTGGCGAGCTTTTTGTTTCCACCGTTTCTCCCACCAATTCCTCTCTCTCTCTCGAAGGATCGATATAGAATGCGTAGCGCGGAGGAGAGAATTTTCCTGAATTTCGGTGACGCGTACCGACGTTGACGTACGTCGAAGTCGACGCGGTTACCGCCGACAGCTCCGCGCACCCTTTTCCTGATGACGCATGCATGAAACTGCAGGCTGGTTTATCGCTTACGCTTCCCTCCGATCGTAATGCATTATCGTTTTTGCACGAAAAAACATCGCGAATGATTCGTGGAAGAAGAAAACTCGATGAAATTTTTCTCGAGCTTAAGATATCCGTCGGTAAACTCGATAAAATAATTTCGTCGATTAAAACAGCGAGTATTACCCAACCTGTACATATTTATTATTCTATGACGTTTATGATGCGATGCACGTCTCATTCGCGTTTCAATTTATGTCCGCGTTGATTATAATTCTCGTTAATCGTTTTAAATTTCATTTGTTTCATCGCGTGCATCATCTATATGCTTGGCTCGTGGTACCACTAATATGAACACACCCAATAACGCTAATTCAATGTAGAAGTGCATCGCACGGAAATATAATCTTGCCCTTTTCTTATAATTCCATTTACTTAGATGATCAACACGAAATTGCCAGATAGAATCACGTAATGCTCCAGATGTGCTAAATATTTTTCGACCGTCTCGAAAAACACGTGTTACGAAAATGTATGAAATATACCGGCGATGAAATGATTCTGCAGAATTTGAAGAATAAACGACGATATCTTATTTATAAAAATAAAATATAACTAGGAGCGAAGAAATTATTTCTTATTGACTTGAAAATTTTCTAGGAAGTTCACGCGCGAAGGAACGTTTGGATCAGCTTCCTCTTTTCTTTCAGCACAGTCCGTTCTCAATTTTCTATCCGCGCACGCTACTATCTCACCACGGGGTATCACGTAACGTTGCAGGTGTGCCAAATATTTGTGGAGAAAAGGGCGAGAAGCATTTGCCGCGTGAGTCGAAATTTTACCGAGTCTTTCGCCTCGAAAATATCTTGGAAAATCCTCGGCTCCTTTCGGTCCCTATTCCTTGAAACGAGCAACGACAAGAGCAACGTCACGATAGTTACGCGAGGTTTAGTCGCTAGCCAACAATACGTACTACCTCGGATATATCCTTACGGCGAATAACAAGGAGTTTCAAATATTTCTGTAATAATGTAAAGAGGAAGGGAGGGGTCGCCGGTGACAGGAGCAACAAGGGATACGTCTCAATGTTTTGGTCCTCTCCTGTCAGCTGTCCCCATTGTTGTCTCGACCAAATCGACAATGGCACGGTTCAAATAACGCGTCTTTGCCAATACACCAGTGTCGTATACCTGATGTAGAAAGAAAAAGACAAAGTAAACAAAAAAAAAGAAAGAAAGAGAAAGAAGAAGAAAAAGAAGAAAAAGACGGAACGATGCGATACCCACTACGGAGGTCCTATTTCGAAACGATTCGGGGACGCGTTGGACACTTAAGATCGTCCTGCTTTGGAGTTTGCTCTTTTGTGGCTCTCTTAAGGTTTGCCGTGCTCGAGAAAGATCGATCCCTTCCTGTTCACGTTATAACGAGGAATCACGTCGTTTCAAAATATTTGGATGCGGCCGTTTATATACGGTCCGACGATTCTTCGAAATTGTCCCTAATCGACGGAGATGGATTCTTTATTCTCTATCTATGCCTATATTAGGGAACTAGTAATTTTAAATACGAGTGATACTTGTTCTTTCTTTCCATAGGGATGTTCTTCTTTCTTGAGTTCGCAAAACAAAATATCGAACGTTAAACGATCCTTCGAAATATTCGTTTTCGTTTTACGCGAGCCATTCGGTTATTCGAAAACGTATTATTAGACAAGTAAAAGATAGTGTTTTTTATAACAGCATGATTGTATAGTTTACTACCGTTGCTCATTTAATTTCTTTACTCCGTCGTGTAAAACCGTATGCCACGTATACTTTTTCTGACAGTCCCAAATGAAAGGTTACGAGAGAGAGAGAGAGAGAAAGAGAGAATTCTTATACATACATATATCAATCCCAAGAACTGTTACGTGGTTCTAAGGTCCCGAATATTCGGATAAAATTATATGCTAGAAGCGCGTTCTAAACGATGGAATCCAAATGCTATAGGCTATAGCGCTTTTGGATCATTAAATCTGTTACACGTTGTGATTACTCGATAATTTTTCGAGTCAGCCAACTGACACTCGAAGCAAATTATCGTCGTTCGTTCACGAAAATACTCAATCAAGATAATTCGAATTAATTTGTAAAAGCTTCGGCCTCTCTTTCGTTTTTTCTTTCCTATTCTTCACTACGATAAAATAAAATCACAATCGTAATCAAGATTTACTTCGTAGAGATACATCTTTCGCGAGAATATGCTTTGGAAACGTGAGAAAGTAAAGAGATTTTCCTGTTCCATGAAAGCGGAAGTACTCCTTCTTATTTTCACATTATACAGGAAAAGTTGGGAGAAAGAAAGAAGCGAAGAAATCGTCTTACTGTTTCCTATGCCACCTTTCATAAATCTTTTGACGGAGGTCAAAGGAGTCGACGTCGTTAGAATCGGATTTCGTGCCACGTGTCGTGTATATTTTGTTGGCACCTTTGAAAAAGCCTTAAAAAAGCGACAGCAGCTGTTCGATGGACGTATAGAGAAGAATGAGCGTTATTTATACGCACGACGCATGCTTTTCCTCGCAGTGTTTTAAAGACAGCTGATCGTTGAGCTTAATGACGAGAGGAAAAGTCAACCGGCACGTTCGACGGATTTACAGTGACCTTTGAGTTAAAATATACAAACTTTGCCGTATTCGTCATAGCGTGGTATCGTTTCGAACGTATCTCATTTTCTTTTCGTTGTTCTTCCTCCTCGGGCTGGTTACTTATTTTCTTACAACGCTTATCCTTATCTTTCCATTTCATAGAGCGCGTAATCGGTCAAAACCATTTTTATCTTTCGCACGCGAAGTATACCTGGAAAATGTCTCGCGCCATTCCGCTGACTCAAATCGAATGACGTATCGCGCTGGAATGTATTTCGTTTTCTCGGGATCCGTAAGTTAACCTCGGGTCGCTACTTAATCGCCGTTATCAGAGAGCATTAGTATTCCGCGTTGGTTCACCGCGTCTCCTCCGACGCGGCTTCGTATCTTCTCTAGCTATTAGATCCACCATCTCGAAGATGAGATCGATCTTCTCGATCGTTGCCCCGCGCCCATAATAATTACGAGGACTACGTGGCAACTTTGTAATCGCGCCGTCATTATCCGCCTCCATTTTGATTTCAACGATCGAAGCAACGACCGGAGAGTTTATTAATCTCCACGCGGGATCTTCGAAGCACCGCTACGTCGGAATTCGCAATTCCCTGCCTCGGATATATTTTTATTCTCGCCTACTCGCGGTGCACGCTACATAACTCCGCGATACATCCATTTTACAGTAACGTTCCCGTTTCGTCACTATCCTCACGATCGTCCCTTATAAATATAAACTTTAATGTCAAACAATATTTTTAATATTTCATGCCTTCGTATACGATGTTGGAATTCGTGAAACTTAATGGAAACGTGTCACGTTTTTGACAACGAGTTTAACTAATAATTCCATGATAAATGGAAATGAAAACGACTTTCTTCGTTCGTTTGTTCTAATCTTCATCTGTCACTCTGATATCAGACTCCTCATAAAGAATATGAAAAATAAAGAAAAAACGTAAAAATATAAATTAGCGGAAAAGAAACGAAGAGGAAGGAAAATATTCTGGATTTTTTGAAAAGTACTGAGAGAAAATAAAGCGATGTAATTTTTCGAGAGAGTTCACATATTTAAACATTGAGACGAGACGCTTAAAATAAATTCGCGCGTAGCGTTCGAAAAGTCGATGACGGATTTTCTCTCCCTCTTCGCGAAATTAGTGAGAATCGAAAAAGGGATTTCAGGGGGAAAGAGAAAAGCTTTTCTCTACCCGGTCGCTAGGTAACGGCAGCCCTTCCTTCTCTCTCTCTCTCTCTCTCTCTCTCGGTCTCACGTTTGCTCGCTCGCGAGAGCACTTCGCCTTTCCGGCACGAGCAACAACACTCATCATTTACAAAAGCGACCCTTTAGAATAAATCCGCATCACCTTTTTTTAAGGGTTGCTGCTCTCTCACTGGGGGATTACGAAATAGAAAAAGAGAAAAAAGATAGAGAACACGTTACTTTTCTCCGGCACTCGTAATTCCATGTCTTTCCGAGCCGGCGGCGTTTTCGAAAGAACGATGAGATTCGCATGTCCATGATTAACTTCCATTCATCGATGGCTTAGCTCTTATACCGTTCAGTTTTAAAGCTCGGTTGGGAGACAGACTGGATTCTATCTTGACTAGACGCAACTACCTGGTAAGAATTTGTACTCTATTTACCAACGCTTACATTTTATATTTTATTTACAATTCTTACTTTTAAACGGTACTACTACGGGTAATGAAATGCCAACGTGAGAATTCAATTCCTTTTTCGTTCGATTATGTCAACGCTCCACTATTATTCGCTACAGTATCGACGCGACTCTATGACTTGGCCATTTTGAAGTTTGAACATTTTCCTCCGTTAGTCTTCTTTTCTATTTTTCCGCTCGAATTCGTTTTAGCTTCGACTATACGACGAGATTGAGTCCATCTTTACGTACGTGAATAGTCGCAAAGGAACTCTAACCGTATTAATGTTCAACACATATTCGGACTTGTGTGACTACGTTCAGAAAGCTACTTACGTGTAGGTTTCAGAGCCCTTTCCCGTTTACACCGAATGAAATTCAGCTACTGCTTTGGATTCCACGAACGCTAAGTTAATTAACCGATGTAATTAAATGTGTCTCTTCTAATTCGCATAGAACATTCGTTCTAGAGAAATGCATTTGATTCTAAGTTGAACGAAAGATGCAGAAAGTAAACAATCGTTTGGAAAAATGTAATATTTATAAACGTAATATCGATTGGAGGTTTCAAAATTTGACGATGAACGCGTACTTTGTTGGATCCTTTCCCGGTGTATTTCGATCTTTGTCGCGAAAGAAACGTGTCGATTTGAAGAGGAAAAAAGGAGAGCGCAGTTGTATTCGTTTAAAATAAATCCTTCGATAGAAGCATCACCTTGCAACGACAGAATCGGACGATCGTTCATCGGAAGGTCGATTTTGCCCGATCCCACTGCAACTTTGATTAATGACCGTAAAGGTTTAGGGTAGGTTGGCCGATCGTGCATTTGCACGAAGAGATGTAAAGACAAGAAAGACGAGAGAGACACGTCCGTGCATTCGCGTGCAAGGCAAATGGTCCTCGCGCGTTTCGTGCAAACTTTACGGTTCTGCTAATCTTGGCACGTTAAGAACGGCTGAGAGCTTAATTAACGCATAACATATATCGTCCTATCTCGCTAACTGCAATTTCTTGTCTTTCGCGAATGAGCTAAAGAAAAATAAAGGATGCGGAGAAAAACGAGAATAGGAGCGAAGAGAGGTAAAAGAAAAAAAAGGAAGAAAATGGAATAGAAGGGAGAGAAGAGAAGAAAGAAAATTCGAGTCAAGATTGCTGCAAGTTCGCGAGAGATAACGAGAGATCTAGCTCTTTCCTTTCAACGAACAGTTTAGTCATCGGGCACTCTCCACTTTTCCGCGTTTATAACGTGCGTGAATTTTAGAAAACCTCTCGTAATTTAAACTATCGGGAAAGTTATTCTTTCGTGATTTTTGCTTTCGCTGAAAATCGTCTCTCTTTTTCTCCGACCTTAGAATTCTCTTATCTAAACTTGGCAAGTTTCCGATCGTTATTCCAACGGTCTTATCTCAAGATCCGAAAAGTAGCTACTCTCGAAAAGTTCTAATCAACTATCTAATAGAAATATCCTCGTCCATATATTAAAGGTAATTTTCTAAATTTAAATATCATTGCCGATCGCTATCGAAGAAAAAACTCGATGAAAGCGCAGAAGCTAAAGGCAGGTAAGTTCGATCGTTTACGCGACCCATTCGTATACCTGTTCGCGCTAAGAGACAAGACTTTCACGATTTTACGACGCAAAGTTTGCTATCTGCACGGCGTATGGACCTCCAGGTGGAACAAGCGCTTAATTAAGCGAATAACATATATCGCGTTAACGTCTGCCGTTCACCTTAACTGCTCTCCTTCGTTCCTTGCTACCTTCGAGTTCCTTACATGACAGGAATATCGCTATGGGGGTTATCTCATAATCGCGTAAAGGATCCGCTACAGTTTTGTACTTTGTTCAACTCGATACCTTCCTGACCTCTTTATCCCATCCTCCACGGTGTATACTTAATTAACAGTAAGTAAATCGCGATAGGAACTTTTTTCCATGTTACCTTTAAGAAACAAACGATTAAAGGATTTATCAAAGTTTATTTTAAATTCGAAAAGTAATATCATGAAGAACGCTCGCTCCTAGATATAATACCAGTCTCGTTTTACCAGCGGAATTCTATTCATACCATGTTCCTATTCACGGCAAGGCATCCGTTAAAAAAGACATAACAAGCGGCGGCTGATTGTTAGACGGGAAATTTAAATCAAAGACCAGGCTGGTGTCAGTCCTCTGTCACTGGCACGTACGTACATATGTACGTGCGAGGCATTCGCGAGAATGTAAGCTCGCTTTCTGAAAGGCCACCACCTTGGCTCGGTGCAAGCCCACAGACGAGCAAATAATATTAGCAACTTCCACGGTGCTCATAGAAACGACCTCCCCCCTCCTCTCTCTCTCTCTCTCTCTTTCTCTCTTTCTCTCACGTTTCCATTCTCTCTTACTCTCGAAACAAGCACGAACAAACTTTGCTTCCTGACTAAGCTCGGACGCTCGACAAGGGCTTAATTAAGGGAATAACATATATCATTTTAACGCTCGACATCAACCTACCTTCAAGAGTTCTAACGCTCGAAACTAAGGAAGCTAAAGTAAGGAAGCAAGGAAGAATGGAAGGAAGGAAGGAAGGAAGGAAGGAAGGAAGGAAGCAGTAATGCAAGAAGGCACGTCGAGTCCAGTTCTCCTTTTCAAGATGAGATCTCGCTCGGAGCCACGAAGAAGATGCTCGGCCTCGTTCTCCATTCACTCCTCGACCAAGGGATGCCTTGCCTTAAAGCGTATACAATCGTCCTTGCCGAGCATTTGCCGGCTAACTAAGAGAAACCCATTGATTCTCTCAACCCGCTTTTCCCCGAAGACCTCTATCTCTATTTCTCTTCTTTCTTTTTACTCTTAACCCGAGCTTCCATTTCTTCCCGTCTTCCTCCCACCTACGAACGTTGTAACGAAGGTCTTCTGGAATTACATAGTCGGCTTGTGTACGACGATGCCTGGAGGCGATGCTCGCTAGCGAGAAACTACAGAAAAAGGGAAAAAGGAGGAAAATAAGAGAGGATTACGAAAGCACCGGGCTTTTCTCGTGATTCGCGAGAAGATCGAACGAACCACACGCTTACCCTACCCACTCCTTCCCTCCAAGAATTTTACGAAGATACTTCTGGTATTCTTCTTTTTTTCTGAGTAGGATAAAACCGGATAGAATGCGAAAAGCTCTTCTTAAATATTTACGAAATTTAAGAATTAAATCGCGGTTCATACTCTGCGATAAAATCGAAATGCGAAAATACACTTCTCGCTTTGTTTGTAATTTTAAATGTGAGACCGTGTGAGACATCCCACGAGACTATAGAAAAGAAAAAAAAAACGAAAAAAAAAGGGAAGAAAAGAAAAATATTTAAATCTCTCGGGTCCTCCTCTTGTTCACTTTCTATTTATCTTTTCTTCTTTTTCGATCGACACCGAGTTTATAACGAATTCTAAAACGTATCCACACCGATCGAAAACCGTCGATGGAATAACACCACGCGGCCGACTTTTTTGCGGTTCGGTGCCAAAACAAAGTATCCTATCCATCTATCCGTCCGGCGAGAGATCGAAATAGATTTCGTATCTCCATTTTCTCTCGGACTGGAGCAGCACAGATGGCAAACACCCACGTGCTGAATTAATTATCCCCGCCAGTGAGACGAACAGAAACCAGCAACCAACCATCCCCACCATCGGAATCCCTCTCGTACCAACGATTCTAGATGTAGAAAGAGAGAGAGAGAGAGAGGGAGAGGGAGAGATATCTGCCCACTATCCACCGAAAGTACGACGATAGAATATTTCCTCGAAAATCGAGCGAAGGAGCTTGAAAACGCATGCCTTATTAAACTTTGGATGCTTGAAGGAGAGCTGGCGAAGGTAAAAGAGAAAGATGAGAGGAAACGTAAGGAGGGAATTGTGGAAGGTTGGAAAATGCACTTTCAACCCTTTACCTTCCGCCGAAAGGAGCTCGTCGTGGATATTGAATTATCATTAGCAAATTCCATTATACGACAAACAGTGCGCTGCAGTCCCTGCTAATTGTAACTGGTTAAAGTCTTTAGCTATTTGAGTTAGAAGTTATCTCCGTAATTTCAATGGCGCTTTCAGGATCGTTCTCTATTCATGCGCGACGGAAGGAACATTGCCGTCACTCTCTCTTCCTCTCGCCCTCTCTCTCTCTCTCTCTCTCTCTCTCTGTTTTCTAAAGACTGAGACGTATCAAGCATAATTCGAACATCCAAATGACTGCGGCGAATGTTTTAGCCTTCGACTCCCATCGATGTTTACCGGGTGATAATGTAATCATAATCGCGGGCGTTACACGATCGTTCGAGTTTGCTAAGAGCTCGGTTTAATTAGGCGAATCCTACTTCGCTATTTCAGCAGCTAATCGTAGCTAAGAATTCTTAAGGAAATAATTCCAATAATTTTTCTTCGAGATTCTTTGCCTCTTCTTCTTTGATACGAAACGATTAAAATCTTCATCGAGACTTTATAAAGACGCGAGAGTTCTTATTAAAAGGAAAAGAGGAAGAACAAAAGAAAAGAGGAATAGAAAAAAAGAAAAAAGTAGGAAATCCACGAGGTGGTGCCGGCTGCCGACATCAAAATTGTGTTTCACTTGGAACAATTTGCATAATACGGTAATCTTCTCGGAGGATAGCGTATTTGTTTCGGAGCTGTCCAATTACATGGAAATGCTTCCCCATCATATCAAGGAGATACACCTTTACATCACTCAACGGTCTGACACGCCGACAGCTACACACCTATCTCGAAAAGAAATGCAGGTGGGCACGCCGAGAGAGGACGTGATTAATGTGCGGAAGATAAGAAGAAGGGCCTCCGCTTCCGGACGTACGAGCGGGCCTACGCAATTCACGCAAGTTCTTTATCTCGTTCGAGACGTGTAATAAAATGATCGTTCCTCGTAAAACGATATAGCTGAATAACTCGAACGAGTACGAGTAGGTAGGTGTTTCTAAACATATGTAATTCAATATTATTCACACAGAGAATTAATCAAATTCGATGTTGAACTTTCCTAAATCGACTAGCTCGCATTTAACCGAATGCAAGCGCAACCATGTCGTATCCATATATTAGTTATTAGCATGGAGAGGTAATGGTAAACGGGCAAAGCGTCTACTCGGTGTGCTCAAAGCAAATCCAGAAAGCAGCACCACCCCATTCCCATCGCTACTACCACTATCTCGATCCGTACTCGGTCTGACCGTTCTATTGCGGTCGGTAGTCGGAATGCGAATACTTTGAGACGGCCTTTAAAACTCGTCGTTAGGAAAGCCAACAAAGCTTTGTTGATTGTTGCAATGTTAACATTGACAGCTTGTATGCCAACGATACCGGACTCTCTTTTACGCGTCAATTTAAACGATAATGATATCTAAATACACGTAATATACGTATGCACACAGACGTATCCATGCTCGACGTGACTATACAAAAATGCTTCCATCGAGATATTTCTTTCGACTCGTCTTACATCCTTTTCATACTTTAGACAAGGTTCCATGATCACGGGAGAACGTGCGAAAAAAAATTTGACTTCGAAATCCTCCTTCCGAAGCGCGCTACGAGTATTGTATCGCGTAAGAACACGTGTTGGATGTTTTTTATCCGACATTTCGAGCGAGAAAATAAGGGAACACCGTGCTGGAAGGGTGCAGAATCCCTAAGCTCACGTCAGGATTTTGAACTTGATAGATTTACCAGCTGAAGCCACGCTGCCTTTTCCTTTTTTCCACGTTTTCGGAAAATCCTCATAATTGGGAAAACGTGCGAAGGATGGAACGTTTCTCTCTCTCCACCACTCCCCCCGTCCCTTCTCTCTATCTACCTTTATATTTCTTGTTTCATTTTCTTTCTTTCTTTTTTTTTCTTTTTTCTTTTTTTTTATAGAGCGCACCTACCTACTGCAGATCTTAATTTATCATGCGTTAATGGCACGAAGAAGCCCATCAATGCTAACGAGATTAAATTGCAGAGCCTGCAATTAAAGCCGATAATTTCAACGCGACCCGCTGAACGATACCTATCCGAAATTCTCGTGAATTCGCTAATAGAAGTTTTAAATTAAAAGAACAATTATTACGCTATCTGATTCCATTGTATGCAAATAGGAATATAAATGCGGACTAATTTCGCTTCAGACACCTACAGCGAGTTGCACCGTGAAGGATCCATCTTGGCTCTTCTATTCATGCAGTAAAAGCCCATTATAACTCGGGAAGCATCGAAGAAAGAAATAAGAACAGGAAAGAGCCTTTTAACGCCTCTCTCTTTCTTTTGCTCTTTCAACTCGGCCGATACCATCCTTTAACGTTATCATAAAAAACTGCTTCCCACTTATGACGACGAAGTACACGTCGTCTTGTGTATTTTCAATCGTAACTGTTAATGAATCCATTCGGCAAAGAGCCAAGAGAAAAGCCTCTCAGAGTCTATTAACTTTCTGACGAGAACTGGAAAAAGACAAAAGAAAAAGAGGGATCTTGGAAAGAGTTACCGATAAAGTAGTAGAAAAATCGTCCTCCGGTCTCGGCGATCGTTAAAAAAGGAACGAAATATAAAAACGCTGTAGAAAGGATCAAATTCAGCCGGGATACGGAATACGGTAAATTGGAAAGGAAAAAGTTACAAAACAAATATTTATCCGTCTCATAATACACTTTATATTGCATTCCAACGTCAACAGTTAATAATGCAAAGCCAATTTTTGGTTGGTTTATTTCGGATTTCTCGTTTAGAAACTGTTCCAAACGTGTTGGCGCTGTGCATTCATGAATCAGTACGCAGACGCGTATACCCTCGCTTTTTCTCCCTCCGCCTCTCTCTCTCTCTCTCTCTCTCTCTCGCTCTCTTCAACGTGTAAACCAAAACACGAAATGCAACACGGTACCGCGATAATTCAATAAACTTTTCCCCAAATGCGAAGGTTGTAGCTAAGCCGAAATTGGGTGAATCGCGGTGGCCATTTTCGGTGTTGCTGCCGGAGATGCATTTCCATATACGCGGCGTGTACCTACAGGTGCGGAGAACGGGCGGTCTCTGCACGTTATTTAGACGGTATTTTGCATTAATTATTCAAATGAGTCGCGAACGAAGAGGGGGCGAGCGCTCGGCCTCGCTTCACCGAGATTATCATAAATTACTTCCTCCGACAACTTCATTTCGGCCTTGAACTATGAGCAACAATGTACGAAGGGAGTGGTTTAAGGAGATAGAAGCGGACGAAGAAGAAGAAGAAGAGCGAGTGGAAGAACAAGAAGAAAGCTTCTTCGAGGGGCTGTCAACCCTCGCAATTTCCTCGACGGATTAATGGATTGCATTTCAGTTTCACGGAAAGTTTAATTAAATGATGATCTTCGATTATTCGACACCCGTCGTACCCAAATCGTCTCGTCGCTGTCTCCCGAAACGTCGTACTTTCTCTTCCCTTTCGATATAGAAGGGCGAGGCTTCTCCAACTTTTATACCTACTATATCTTACTTTATTTAAGAAGCCGTATGTCTCGCTCCAAAGTATCCCCGAGACTCGACGGATATAATTCAAAACTTGGATTATTAATATTAAACGATACGACATCGTCCTTCTTAGATCCTATTAAATTACTTAAAAAAGGTTATCTAAATTTTACGAGCTCTTATATCTTTAATATAGTTACATTTCGGTCTTACTACGTTCTTAAACTAATTTCACTTTCCGAACCAGCTTTGAGCAATATTCATTATCCGAGCGATCGGACTGGTACGCCAAAACCTAACGTTTATAAAGCCGGTCTGTGATCGTATTCTACCACGTAACGTCGATGTTATTAAAAATAACAGCCAAGGGTTTCCGATAAAATTTTCAAACGCAAATAACGAGAACGAACGCTAACGAAATTCGAAAGAGGACCGACGGTGAAATTTCAACGTTTAAAAAGAAAAGAAAGTCTGTCCTGTAACGCGTGGATGTGAAACGTGTGCTTTTAACGACTCGTATCGCTCTCATCGAGAGGACCTCTTTTTTTAACTCTCCGGGAGTAGGACACACGCCGCGGTGACTTTTAATGCGCCGAAACGAAATGATATGTAATAAAATACGACGCGGCGTGAACACTTGTCGCATCAATGTCGACGATGCCGAACGACGAAGAAAAAAAAAAGGAGAAAGAAAACAAGAAAAAAGAGAAACCCTTTGAGAGAAAGTCTCGACGACGAGTACGACACAACGACGGCGATTCGACTAAGAACGAGCACCGTGCTTGAAATTAAGACATAATTTAAAACCACGGCGGATCTCATTTACGTATTTTTATGAGAAAAATATAAAGGACGCGAGTAGACAACGCGGAGACTATCATTTTTTTTCGAAATTACGTCCATCGTTAAAAAGCTTACTTTATGCTGATTAAGCGTTTAACAGGGGACGCCATGAATAAATACGAAAGTAAGTACTTTCCATGTATGAATATGTATGAGTTACTAGTGTAACTACAGGAAGAGCGATGGTCCTATCGATGTTCGAGGCGCGAGTGTCTTAAATGTGATGGATAACCGACGAAATTCGTGTCCGGTTTAAAGGAAGTTGCGAGTTTCCGATGCGCTTCTCGTGTCGGACAAACGCGAAACACGTTACCTGTAGTAAGAAGGAATATTAATGCATGGACTAACATCGATCGTTAATCCTTTACGAGCTTTTTCCTGACGGGATAAAACGTTCCTCGACGACGAACGAATGAAGGAACTCGTTCCATCGATTGCTCTCTCTCTCTCTCTCTCTCTCTTCGCGAGTTACGTTCCTTCGTAAAAACAGAAAATGATGTTGCCCGAACAAATCGACGATCGAAGACATCGGATCTTTGCCAAGCTGAGAGGCAATAACGACTACGACGTTAAAACGCAATGTCACTAAGAAGAAAGATATGGTATAATAAATATACAGGTATACAGATATATAGTTTTGTTTACCGTAGAAATTGTAAAACCCCGAAGAAAGAGAGGACCGTCACGTAGGGTAACATATAAACAATCGAAAAGCCAACCGATTACGTGCTCGGTCGATCGACCAAACTGTTTACCTAAGCACCTACAACTCGTTACGCTCGAAAAAGTCCGTAGAGAGCGAGCGTACCGCGTTCCAGGAGGAAAAGAAACTCGGAAAGGAAACTTTCAGCGTCCTAATTTCTCGCACTCGCCATCGACTAGTCTTTCCCTTCCCTTAGAAGACTTCCAACCCCTTTCTCTATCTCTCTTTCTGTCTCTCTTTTCTTCTCGTGGCCCGTAAAAAGGCAAAGGTAGGAAGGGGAAGCGTCGATTTGCCGTCGGAACGAACGACCGAAGCCGTTTCTCCTGTCTTCCAAAATTGGCTTGCACGAGAAAACTCGAGAGACGGGACGAGGCCAATGAAGCAGCTAATCACGCAAACAACGACGAACGTCCCGTGTCGTCCGTAAGAGCCAGGGGTCGAGAAATATTTAGTCGGGAGACGATCGAGATAGGAAAGAAGCAGGAAGGCAAGAGGAACGCCATGATTAAACGGAACTTTTTAGATGGGACCATTTTTGTTCGCTCCTTTTACGAAATGAAACATTTTCTTCTTCTCTCTTCCAGAAAGAAACTTCGTCCCTATTTCCGCTCTATGATCAATAGGAAATCCTGTAAAGATAATCTAGGTGATACAACGGAATGGTACTCGCACGCAGGCAAAATTCAATCGGACAATTTTGTTGGACGAGGGCAGCACTCGACTAGGACCCGTGGTTAATAGATTAGTCGTTGGTGCCTGCACTGCGGCAGGTTGCACGCTCGCTTCTCGCAAAAGAGAGATAATTCAAGCGTTTCCACGTTGCACCCTTGGGAACGATTCTCGACGTGCGACCCCCTCCGCGTCCGTCTCTCTTTCAGCCGACGACGAAAATCCTCCCTCCGAAGATACGTGCACGCGTGCATCCCTTCCGTGACACAAAAATACAATCCTTTTTACTCGCCATTTACGATCACGATTCGTTAAATCAAATTGTTTCGATTTCATTCGTTCCCTTTATCTTCTTTCGTCGTTCGCGGCGAATTTTCTAGTCGACTCTAAAACGAATGAAATTTAGAGACCGAGGGAAGACGACACTCAGGGCAGACGTACTCGAAGAATCGCTCGAGTGGAAATTGTATCTTCGAGTGTTTGGATCCTTGAAAAAGGGCCCACCTACGTTGAATAAATTTGTCTAATGCCAACGTGCTCCATATAAACGAAACTAAGCGTACGATATTATCTTTGGCGAAGACTCTTGAATAAGCAAACCTCGATGATCTAAACCACCCACTTAGGGCACGACCTAAATCGTTAACGATAAGAAACTTGGACTAAGCCGATTAACTAAGTCGGATAAACGAGCTTTCGATGTCCTTACGTTCTTATAATACATTGCGAAGCATCTGGAGTAAAGCGTACGATAAAGGATATTGGTTTTTTCGAAATACATTCACTTCGGTCTCGTGGTATCGTGCGATCTAGACGTTCGTCATGTCGCGTTTCGTTCGCTAGTAAATTCGATTGACTTTTACAGTAGACCATCGACTCGCTCACGGTCGTACGTTTAATCGCTTCGTATCGCAGCGATCATCGTCTCGTAAATCTACTTAAAACAAATGAAACGGAGTCTTGCAAGTTCGAAACGATTTTCTTCTAACGGCGAACACGCATAATTGCGTGCACGAGTAACGTAACGAAGGCAAAGATAGAAATCGAATATCGTACGATAAATTGGGTCTCGCGTACGAAAACCTCGACGAATTAAGTAGAAATTGAAGTTTCATCGGTGACGTAATATTCGATGCCGGTGACGCTGCAACGTAATTCCGTTGTTTTACGTTACAAGTCCATTGCGAGATCAGATCGTCCAGCGTCTCGTTCGATCTTAACGCGACTAAAAACGACTAAGAGCTTTCGAGGTCGTTATCACGACGACGAATAGGAGAAATAGGAAAAGGTGCCAATGGTCCTTGTCGCAGGAACGAGTTCCGCGGAGAGTCCTTTGAAAGAAACCAAATTGTTCGCTCGGAAACACTTTGAAAAAGTTTTACGGCGTCGACATAAATTTGACCGCGCGTTCTTAGGATCGTTGAAGGCCACGTGCCCTTCGGGTATTTCGGAATTATCTCAGACACATGTTTCGTTAGATACATTTCGAACTTGACTCGACGTTCCACGCATAATTGCATCAAGTTTACACCGGCACTTAATGTTCCCTCGTAAATCTCGTCGAACGCGTTTAAAGTCAGCGCGTATCTTCGTCGAAGTAGCCGCACGGCGAATGATCTTTCTTTTATCCCGCGAAAAGAACTATTAAAGAAACTTTTGCCATAACTTCCCTCGGCGTAAGAAAGGATGTTTCTTTTTAAAACGGATCCGTATGGAGAATTTTTGAACGATGAGAGAATTTCTTCATTTTTTTCTTTTCCCATGGATTACTGATTTAAGAAAGAACGTCGGGGAAAAAGATAAAGAAAAGGTAAATTCAAAAATGATGGCGCCTTTTTAGAGGCATCCTCAATATCAATTTAATACCGCTTCGATGTCTGCCTCGAAGAAAAAGTTTCGCAAGGTGGAATATCGTACGGTTTGAAAGTTTTCTCTCGATTGTTAGGCGGATGTGGCGAGTAGCCATTCTTTTCGCTGCAACATCGTTTTATATCGCTCTCGCGCGAACTCTCTCGCACGTACACGTACCGAGCGTGAACACGGAAAGTCGAGTCCGAGGTGGAAGGGTATCCACCGGATACGAGCTGGAGCAGAACGATACCGACACAGAAGAATGGCACAAAAGAATGAGAAAAACGGAGAGTGTACCCGGCGGATTTCTTATTATAACATGCCCCGTTGTTACTTGTTTGTTACATAGTACCACCATAGTTCGTCGGTAACGAGACACTTTTATTCGCCTTGGTAAATTTTCCTAAGAATATCTCGACCTTTCAAATTCGATATTTAATTCTCCTGGTTTCTCGCTTAATCGACGTTTCCGATATTAACGCGACGTCGATTAATCCTTAACGATCGATCCATTCGTACCAATATTTCATGTTTTCATTTTCGTATAAATAAATATGTTAATTATTTTCTACTCGTCGTCAGAAAGACGTGGAATTATCGTCGTATCGATTTTAATTAAGACAACGTAGAACGTATTCGACGACGACGAGGATCTACCATCCCGTTCGTTTCCATCCAATTTGGCAAAGTATCCCGTAGAGCTCAAATTCGTGGGTGGTAGAGAGGACCGTACCGTATTCCATTTATAACCGACACGCGACCGCATTCTTTCGATAACGGGATTGCGACGACGGTCGAAACACGAAATTATAAGAGATGTAGTCGTTGCGTAGAACGCAACAACGAAAAGAGATCGACTTAAGGAACGATCAAGAGAAATGGCGGTAGTGGTAGGCAGGAGAAACGGTTTCGTTAGAAAGATCCCCTGCTG
The DNA here is from genome assembly GCF_905475345.1 of Vespula vulgaris. Lineage (NCBI taxonomy): Eukaryota > Metazoa > Arthropoda > Insecta > Hymenoptera > Vespidae > Vespula > Vespula vulgaris. The sequence continues at coordinate 457,855 of NC_066592.1, forward strand.
AGAATCGCATCCAAAGAGACCGACCGAAAGGCTTTTTTTCTATCCCTCCTTTTTCTCTATCTCCTTCTCATTCTCTCCGGTGTTCTTGTCAGTCGATCATAAATCTCGAAACTAGACAAAAGCATGAAAAAATGAAGGGCATCGATTAAAAGGCGAGTCCGGCCAGGTTCCGATGACGTTTAAGAATTCGCTTACGGTACGGAAGGGTGCGTGCGTTCGCCCTCCGGCTTTTCTGCTCCATCCGACAGGTCTTTGGATCATTAAAGCGGAGAACACGTGTCCTCAAGATGGTGCTCGGCTCGAAAAGCGATCGCCGTCGTCTCCTCTCGCTCGCTCTCTCGCTCTCCCATGGTTCTCGCCATTCCGACGGTTTTTTCTCAGAGCGGTGTTTCTTTGTGAGAATCAACGAGAATCGTACTCTCAAAGAGAGCAATATGCGTTTGTGGTTCTTAAAAACGTGCTTCTGCTGTCGCGCGTTTTTGCCAATGCCGCAAGAAAATTTGTAACCTTGGTAACGTTAAAATGCAAACACGTGTCGCAGGTTTCTTGTGAGAATTCTGTCATTTTTATTTGCAATTCGACGCGTCATTCGTCAAAATATTCATCAATTCTACGTCATAGCGTATCCAGCAAACTCAAAAGCGATCGACAGAAACGTCGATTTTTTATCATCGCCAAAGGCAAATTCGATATCGAGTTAACGAATCGAACGAGGTATCTCATTGATTGCTCGAAAAATCGATGAACGAAAGTTAATAAACGAAGCGATTAAATTCCCCGAGCAAAAGTAATCGAGTAATGAATTTTAAGGCCGCTTCGACAAGGTTTAACATTTCGCCTTGCGAGTCGTGGGACTCGTTAGCTGCAATTTCCATTCACCGACACGTCGAGATTCCGAGCGAAGTGGCGAGGGAACACGCAACACGTCGAGCCGAATCGACGACGCGACGATACGAACCAACGTAACGTAACTTGGTCGTTGCTGCGTAAATCCAAACATCATGCATTATAAAAAGCCCCTTTTGCTTTCGATGCGTACCTCGATTCGAGCAGCACGTTAAGACGAAACGAAGCTGCGAGATTGCCCGAAGCATTTCGCGTGCTTCGATAAGTCCATGTACGAGCATAATAATAATAGTTTTTTATTTCGCGAATGCTAATGAAGATTAACGATGTAAAGTCCGATCGATCGGTCTTCCTCCTTTTCCGCGATCGGCTTATTCGTATAGTGGTCGAATCGCGTAGTAAAATTATTTCGTGCGATTTGAAACGATAATGTCGCCTAAGGTACTCGTCGTTTTAAGTCGAAATAAACCCCCAAAGATCCGTTTCACGACGCAACGGTCCATACTTCCTGCTTTCCTATCTCGTTTTTCGAGATCGTCAGAAGAACGCCAAAAGTCTCACGCTTCGTTAACATCCTGGCTGTTGTAGCTCGCGGCGGTTCTCTCCCTCTCCCTCTCCCTCTCTCTCTCTCTCTCTCTCCTGTCTTCTCCCTCGAAAAATGATATCCTTTATGTACGTGTATCGCGTGCAAGCCACGAGTTTCGACGCTCGAATTTGCGGCTGTGGTCAAATCGTCGTCTCGATTCTATCTCTTCGTACCATCCATCTCCCTGCACCTGCGACTCGAACGGCGGTCACCTGGATCTTGTTCGTGTTATTTGCCGCATGTATGATTAACAATATCTTTCGAGCGAATGTAACGGAACCTCGATTGCCATGCAACCTTTCGAGATAACGATCCTCTTCGTTCTCGGTGCTTCAACCAAAATTAGGTCATAACAAAGCGAAGTACGCGAAGTACGATTCGATAAAAAAATTCTCCTAACCTTCGGTTACGAACGCTTACAATTAGTAGTAGACATTTCGCGTGACCGAGTATGCGATTCGATTGTCAATTAACGTGGAACAAGAACGATCTTAAAGGAGGGCCTCACGCCTCGACCCTGGTCGATGAATCTGGCGCATCCGAAGAAAAGTGGCAAAAAGATCGGAGACATTGACAAAGGAGAAACTAAAACGTGCTTCCGGAACAATTCTGTTGTAACGGTGAATTTACGACAGCGCGTGATTTTCGCGCTGGGAAATTTCTGCGAGCATTTCTCGGTTTTCCAAGAGTTTCACGAGTCGTGAAAATACTTTACCTCGCCGATAACGCTCGAGAACGAAACCGAACGGGATTGCAATAGCTTCGGCGAATGTGTGCATTATAAAGAAATAGCGCAATCTCCGTACCACCTACGATGAGAGAATAGAACTCGAACGGCATAAAAGAGAAAGTGTGAGAGGGAGAAAGAGAAAGGAAAGGAACCGAGCAAGAAACGACACACACGTTGCAGACTTGCGTCGTGCGTGTCTTACACGTGCATCTGCATGCAAACCTTTGCCAGTATCGTATCTAGAAACGCTGGATGCCCCTCGCTCACTTCATCTTTCCGTTTCTTAATCGTAAAAGAAAAATAAGGACAAAAGTTTTATTCTACGAATCCTCTAGCTATCAATTTCGTCGGCCAACTAAAAACTACAGCGAGAAAATTTTCCAAGATATATCTCATACGCGAAGCGTATCTCTCTCGTAGCCCATAACGCTCGAGAAGGCGTTATAAGGACGAATAAATTCCGCGATTCCAACGAAGAAAAGAGGAAGAAGAAGAAGGAGAAGAAGAAGAAGAAGAGGAAGAGGAAAAGAAAGAGGAAGAAGAAGACAAAGAACGGCTATACGCTACAAATTTCACGTTCGACTTAATATATCCTCGCGAGGCCGTGATATATCAGGTCCTCCATATATAATAGATTTTTCGAATTTATGATACTACACCGATATGTTCTTGGAGCCTCTTGTTAAGGTTAAGAGTATACGGCCCTAGTTTCAAGATGGTGTACGCGACTCAAACATAGACGAACGCGTTATACCACGCGACCGGTGCGTACGTAGAGCTACGGTGCGTTCTCTAAGAGCAACCCCTCCAGTGAGATATGGATCTTCCAACTCGTTGAGCATGCAGAACAGAACGTTACCCCTGGTAAAGGGGTTGCGCGAGACCGAATGTAACCGCAGAGCCAACCCCGTGATGCGCACTCGCTCTTATTATTAATACATAGTCGAATGATTTTTCCGTTGCTTCGATGAACTTTGCGCAGTCATCCTGGCTCTATGGATGCCGCGAGCCTGCGGCCTGTAATGTACCTATTATCCAAGGACTCGGTTACGGTAACCCTAACCGCTGTAATCGTCGCTACAATCGTAAGCTAAATTAACGAATTTTAATAATCTCGTTTATCTCGGTATAGTAGTTGAGATAATTTCCTTGCTTCGCCTCGATGAGGAAGCTTTTAAGACGAAACGTGTGTGCGCAAGCCCGGCATCGGCTGAAGGAGAGAAAAGCAGGCCAGATAAAGCTCGAAAGCTTCTGATTTATCGCGGGATTCGTGCCAGCAGTTCTTTATCATAACACGCTGGTCACTTGCTGGAAAGGATAATCCTGTTTGTACGATAAATACCAGAATTATTCGAGAAATCTAAGACTATTGTAATTCCATGACTCGAATCGGCGTATATTCGGCGAATATTTCGAAACTGTTGATTTCTCTCAACGGCCGAGATACGTGGAATATTCCTCGTTCTCGACCCAATTCTTCACAGAAGAATTTCTTCCGACGGAGCATAGAATCAATTTGGATTTCGATACGGAAACGAAAAGTGACGTAAAGACGATACTAAAACGGTATCCACTTTATCCGTTGGCCTTTTTCTTCGAATCTCCGCGTAATGGAAATTAACGATACTACCCAGACAAAAGCACTAGCTCGTAAGAGTCTTTCGGAACGCCCTTTCGCTTTGATACGACACGGCAGGGAACGATAAATTCGGATTTATATTACCAGAATTGGCGAGCGTTTTACGATAAATGTACTACTCGTCCCAACAAGTAGCGAAGAAAAGAGAAAACGAAGAAGTAGTAGCCGCTTCCAGCGAAGTATAAAAATAATGTACGATCCGGCGATTTCCGATCCTTTCGTCTATCGACGTTTAGCCGAGTTCGAGCGTACTTAGCCGTTTCACGGATGGATCAAGTCGAACGTGAAAACGAACGTGAAAGACGCGCGGACAAAGTGATAAAAGTCCACCGTCCCGCGTGATGTTATCGATCGATATCGTTGTACGGCTACGTCGGGCATGCTTTAATATATAATTATTATTTCTGCGAGTTCGTAACAAAATTGCTAATTAGCGAATGTCGAATGTAAGCTTTAAATACGAATTCGTATCGAACGAATCAAAGCTTTCCATCCTCTTTAAGCCGTGCACAACGACTAAAGTTTAAATAGGATTCGTCATAGAAATTGGACCGGAAATGTAGGGAATACGGAGGTCGAGTACAGAAATTTTACTTCGTTTACGAGTTTCGTTCGTTCATTCAATTGATTCAAAAATAATCACGATCATCGCAAAATTAATGACTCCAGAAATGAGAATTAAAATGGAACGTTTTTTTAACATTCGATCAACGAGAAATCGTGCGTCAGAATGAATATGTATATGCATTTTCGCTCCCCTATCGTTACTTTTTTGCTAATGAATATTCACGAACTGATAAAAAATTTGCAGAGAAGAAAATGCGAAAGGCAAATACGCGGGAAGCAAGACCACTTTGCGACCTTACGTTTTCATCTCATTGCAATTAAATTTTTCCTTAAAATTTGATGACGAAATTTATGTAAATTTTCCTTGAAGAATATTTTACGTTGGTACTCGTTATGAATCAAAGCTTACGCTTTTCATCGCCGTTACGAACGACGCGATATATACAAAGAGTGACAAGTAATTAAAATTACAAGAAAAAGAAACGAGCGAAGTAATTAACGGATAAGTTTAGACGAATTTGACGTCGATCCAGAGGCGAAAGGAAGAACGCGGCGAGGACGGAGTCGCCGTGAAACGAATTCTACGAGCTAACAGCTCGAAAAGGCGGAAACCGGACAAGTTATAAACGGACAGAAGAGAGCAAAGCGATGGAGTGTAACACTTTGGTAAACCGGGCAGCGTAGTTAATTAGTCCGATAACGATAACGGTATTTGCGACGGTCGAAGTGTCGGCCTTGCACCGACAACACGATTGTTTCCCAAACAGCATCCTACAATGTTGCTCCATAAAGCGGTATCCGATGGTGCGGTGGTTATGCTCACCGCTCCTAAACCACGTTTCCCGTGCAGCTACCTGCCTCGTCATGCAATTACCCTTTCCGATAAGATATAACGACATACCCTTCCCTATTCAATTTCTTCCACTTTTTCCCCTTTATTTTTCTTATCGCGTACGTTTCCTACGTGGTTACGCACGAGTCGATACGAAAGAGCGAGCCCGTTCGATCGCTCTGCTCGAAAACAACCGCTCGAAAATATTTTATACTGTTCGACAGAGATGTGTTTTATAAAAAAAAAAAAATAAAAAAATAAAAAGAGAAAAAAAAAGAAACAGATCAAAATAGAATTCGACCGAGTATTATTATTATATCGAATCGTTCCATCGCCTTTCGCAAATCGGCTGTTGGCGATTAAAAATGAGGAGAGAAAGCACGTACGTACGTACGTAGAAAATGATTTGTTCGACAAGGTACCAGTTTGCAAGTTCCAAAAGGACAAACGAGACGAGCATTAGGATCAAACCGTTTGGGGGAACGTCGTCGCAAACTAGATTCCTCGTAATTCCGCTGACCCAAACGGGAGCAGTAATTTCGTTTCCGGCCGCAACGAGAGAGAGAGAGAGAGAGAGAGGCGCGCGAGGACGCGCACGGGGACGCGCGCGAGCATCGACGAATGAAAAGCACGCGGACAGGTCATAAAGGGACACAAGCGGGAGAAGAGATTCGCACGATGAGGCGTAACGCGAACATCCAGCGTGGCGAATTCACCGGTGGATAACGATAACGACGTTTGCTTCGTGCCGCTTCGAAAATCGAGCGTACACTACCTCTATACTCTTTGCCTTCTCGCAAACGTCGTTCCGCGATCTTTGCAGCGTGACGCGCGTTGCAAAGTGGAAAGGTGAGTCGAGGGCGGAGTCTAGGGGTGGACAAAGGACAAACGATTAGATCGACCGAGGGAGCAACCATCGACGCGTTAAACGCGAATCAACGAAATCATTTCAATTATCCAAACGAAACCGTTATCCACCATAAACGCCAAAGTCTTCTCCAACGGGGACGTTGGAGGATTCGAAACTCCATCAAAGATATTGCGCCAGAGTACGGCCCTGTCTTCCACCATCCGTCGACATCGAGAGCCATTCTCCAATGAACACGCCGATGAGAGTTTTCACTCGAGTTGCCAGGAGTTTAATTCTGAAGACGAATTCCCCGTGAAAGAGGAAAGAGACGAGGAGAAAGAGTCGATAAGACCTGGTCGCTCTCTTTCTTTGGCCATTTCTCCGCCCTCTCCCTCTCTCTTGCAGTGGACATATATACGCACAACGGCCGTTCAGAGGAAAGAAAAGAGTGCACGAAAGGGCCTCGGCCAACAAAAAGTTAATTACGAAATCATCCGAGGCAAAGCGGCTGCACGGTCCCTTTCTTCTTCTTCTTCTTCTTCTTTCTCCTCTTTGGCCGCGTCTTCTTTTTTCTCCTTCTTCTTCTCCTCCTTCTCCTTCCTTCTTTCCTTTCTTTCTTCCTTTCTTACTCGCGGTCCTGGGCTATCGACTCCAGCCGGCAGCTCCTTCTTTCCCTACCCAAATTCGATGCCAATCCCATTCTACCTGCTAATAATGTAGCTTCTCTTGTCCCGACGAGCGAGAATGCAAATTATTGTGCATGAATAAAATTTTAGTTGCCTCGGCCGCCATTGCTGCCGCCGTTACCGCCGTCGCTGTGGTCGCAGAGGCAACCCGTCTTCTTGTTACTCCGGGAAATAACGATTGTATGAGCCCGGCATGCCGATCGCGAGCTTTACATGCACGCCAAGAGAATTCGATGGTCGTTCGGCAAAAGGGAAGAAAAAGGGAGAAGGGAAGAGGCGCCATCGCTATTACCACGCTGCATCAAAACACGTTGCTCGAAAAAAATACGATGATTTATGACTAACGTTACGCTTTCCACCGCTCGGATACGCCGAGTCGACCAGCTGGCTTGATACCGTCCTATCGAGGTTAGCTGCGTACTCGGGTTCCTCGAAATGTCAAAAATGAAAATAAAAATAAAAACGAAAAAATCAAAGAGATGAAAAGTAAAAAAAAAAAAAATATACACGTCCGCTCTTTCTATTCCGTTCGGCGACCCGCTCGGCCACGATATTTCCCTTTGCTACGATTTTTGTTTGTTTCGAATTTTTATTTCATACTCCTCGACTAAAATGTAACGTTGGATATTTCGAAAACACCGTCTGCATCTGCAAATCTATCGTATTTTCAAAACGCGTGTTAATCGGATTTAAAATCGTAAAACTTTACTATCGTCGACGACGTGAAAAGGGAAAAAATTTGAAAAGATCATTTTTCATAGATATCACGTTGGGAGGAAATGCGATTTTTCGATGCAATTTCGATCGTAGGGGCAAGAGGCTTTGGAAAAGCTATATCGCGCGTGTTTTCTTTTTTCTTTCCTTCTCTCCTTTTTCCTTTTTCGAAAGAACGAGCCTCCTCTAAGACTTGACGGGTAGTTTATCAATCGTGAGAATTTTTAATTTGCATCGTCGAAATTATATCTCTTTGTCATTCTTTCGTTATGGTAATCCCGCTAAGAGGAGATAAAATTTACTTTGGATCGATTTAAAATACAAAGGGCTAATTAAAAGTAATAATAGAAAACGGAAGGACCGCCGAGTAGTAAGAGGTGAAGAAACGCGAGATCCAGGGAAGAGAGGCGCATAATTTCCAATTAATTTTCTTTCAGTTATTTAATTTAGATCTCGTTGAAAGAGATCGGCACGAGGAGAAGAAGAAACGTCGAAATATAATATAGATCGTGGAATCTACAAGCAAATACAGGTATATTCTCGAACGAACCTCCCTGAGGAGAGGACGCGAAGCTTCGGCGACGGCAGTTTAATTAAATGTGATTTTTATCCGCTCGAATGGCCAATTACTGGAAGATATGATACTGACGGTAATTACGCTCAAAGCGATATACGAAATCTAATATATTTCAAATGATTTCGCTTCGAATTTCGATTTCAATTACAGTTGACAAAGTAATTATGCCGCTCTACAAGATATTTAATTAAATCGCTATACCAATCATTGATGTTTTCGTTCTGCGAGAGTACTAATCAGTACTCGTTATACGATGCAATAACGCCAAACTATCGAGGGCGCAATTACTAATTCAATTTCGCGAATGACGTTCTTATCGTCCGTCGATCGACGTCGAGAGACGATCATCGTCGGCTATTCCAGACGTAACATCGAATCCTTCGACTTATTCCTCGATACGAAATTCTTAACGCGTCTATCGGAACATTTCGAGTCCTGTTTGTCGACTCGAGTCGAATTCCCAGCTCGAACTCGTGCGTAAACTCGCACAGAGTTTGTCAACCCAAAGAGCAAGTTGTCGATTTATAATGTACTCGGTGATATATTAAAATTCCTTCGGATAATCTGACTCTCGAAGCGAAAGTTCGTAGGCATCGTTTGAAAAATTGATAAGCCCTACCCCGGACACCTGATACATCGGATGTCGTCGATCATCCCGTAAGAAAAATCGAAGTAACGCGGCCGTAGGAAGAACCGGCTCGCCTACGAAGTCCTCGTTCATCTTGCGTCCTTCCTCCGACTCGAAAAGGAGATCTCGCGTTGATAGGCGCGTGCACGACTTCTGCCAAAAGATCGATTAGACGCCTTGTCTCCGTTTGAATTGCGAATCCATCCTCGAGAGACAAACGAGCGTCGGCGTCGTTTATGCGAACGACCAGCCAGGTCGCAAGCTAGCTGACTGTTTGACCGGTTGGCTGGCTGACTCGCCGGCTAGCTGCTAGCGAGCGAAACGGACCATCGCCACCCGTGGTTGCACAGCTGGCCACCTTCCTCCATCACCAGTATTAATACGCGAGCATACGTCATTTCACTGCGTGTCCGGCCAATGTTTATCGTCCTTGCAGATCAATCACGCGTCACGGCAGTACACCAAATTGCTCTATGATCCTCGTAGCCCATCCTAATTCGCTCGTTTCGCCGTGCGATCCTCGACGAGCAACCATTTTTTCCACCTATTTCGCTCGGCGATTCAACTTTATAAAGGTATTATGGAATTACGCGACCTCGGCTTGACGAATAAAAATCGACGAAATATTTCATCGGATTTATATCGGACACTCGAAATATTTATCCTTTCCTCGCTAATCGTAATACTAATCTACGACAGTTTATTCTTCGATTTCTTTGCTTCCTTTTATTTTTTTGTATCAGATACAACGTAAATTATCCAACGTGAGTAGGAAACAACACGCAATATCGAGAGAAATAAGGCTCGGACATTACGAAATAATATCCGAAGGACATTGAATATTTCAAGCCGAAAGATGTTAAGCCGCTGTCTTATATTTTTTGAAGCACGACTTACAGCATGAAATTACTTGGCATAAATTCGCAATGACTTTTGGAGCTCCCAATCTGGCACAGTTGCTCCGCAATCTTCGCCGTATAATGAAATATTAGAGACTTTTGTCTTTCGTTGGGCTTCAACTTCCGATTAAGACGACCTCCATTTTCTTCTTCTCTTTAAGAATTCAACGGCCGCTCTTACATTTTATTGTTCGAAGGGTAACGATCCTTTCGAGGTACTGGGAGGATAAGGAGTGTATATATATATACCCTCCTTATATATAGGAGTACACCTAGGAAAAATAATACCTTCTAATACGGGCTTTTACCACATTCTAATTAATTTACAACGTCGCCTAACACTCAATAAACGTACGTTTAACGGAAGTATATTTTTCACCGCGTGTATTACGTCGATCGCATAAAACTTCTCGTAAAACTTAATCACATTACAGGCGGTCATTAAAACGGTTCCACGTTGTTCTACCAACGATAATTCCACCAATCTTAATTACCACGGAAATGGTTTAAATGCCGTTCGAACCTTTATCTTCTCTAAATACAGCGAGTATCTATCGATCGATCGTCTAATTTTCCGATATAGTATTCGACGTTAAAACGTAATGCGATCGCATCGATAATTAATGAACGTTAGACGGCACGATGAATCGCGATGAAAAATAGACGAGGAAGAAATTTTTCTCGACGATTTTTGTCTCGTAGCTTGTTCGAACGTTTTTGAAATTGATCAGACGTTTCTCCAAACGATGCGTCTACGTCACGTCGCAGTCCGATCATGGATTAGACTCGGTGGTCCCGAAGCTCGACCGCACGAAGATATGTGTGTGACCCAGCTGCGATTCTCATTGAGTGCGTTCATCAATCATTTAAATGTAACACACGGCAGATATCGGGAGGAGTTACCCCTTTCCTACAGGGCCAACAGCAGGAAAGCTCGAACCGGCTCACTTTGTCTTGACATCTGTCAAACCATGCTGTTCTGACAGTGTCCTCTCTCTCTCTCTCTCTCTTTCGACTTCTCTTCTTCCTTCCTTTTATCCCTTATCCTACTCGCGTTCTACTTTGCCGCGTTCATAATTCCGTGTACTCTCTCCATCTTAAATAAGTTTGGTCGGATAAGAATTATCTTCGATACGGCGAGCTGACCTTTTCCTTCTCGCCTTTAAAAAGAAAAAGAGAAAAAGAGCAAGGAAAGAACGGAAGAAAGGAAATATAAAATAAATAAAAAAATGAAAGAAAAGGAAAAAAGACAAAGTACATATCTTCTTAAAAGTCACTCGTTGTTTCAGTGACACTTACATTACTCTTCGCAACCACGGCATTTACCTATCTATGTATGTATCCGCGCGTGTGTTAGGTTCATGAAATATGAAGACTTTAATCAAAAGGATGACAGAAAAAGGGCGCAATACTAGGAGCGTAGCGAGGCGGGACACTAAAAAATTAATGACAAACGTAGTAACATAGGACACGACGGCGTCTATGAGGTTGAAGGCGCGATTTATCAATTCGTCCCTCTCAAACTACGTTCGCTGCGCTTTTTAGAAAAGTGCATAGAATTCCATCCTTCTAACTTGTTATCCAAAACATATTGTATATCTGCGATAACAGCTCGCAGTATATTTGTCCTCGTGAAAAATGAGATGTCTCGATTCATCGTGTCCACCGAATGAAAATGAACGAGCACTGGACTCCTATATCTCTTTCAAATCGCGATACGTTGCTATCAAGATACTTCCATCATTGTTCGAATTAATACGAGTGCGTTACTTATGCATGCCGCATGTACCTATTACCCATCGTATCCGGTACGATCGAAAGCTAAGCCGAATCTCGTAGTAGCCGGTCCGATATATCGACGGCCAGTGTGCAAATGCGAGGCGGAGAAGCCACAGAGGTAAATGTAATCACCTAACATCTAGTTTCCATGCTAGACGTAGACCTAGTTACATAGCCAGCCGAGTTGAAGCCTCGCCATAATGGAGTAATAAACGTGAATAATCGCCTCGTTTTCTACAAAACTATCGTATGGCCGATCTTTAATTGCAATCCTCACGATCGACCCAATGATATTCCTTCCGATTATTTAACTGCTTTATAACTGAGTATTCTGATTACAACCGAGTAATCTAACGATAAGCTCGAATCAAATCGTGAATCGTATATCTATCCGCTGGAAGATTTGCAAGAGAATTATTTTACGAAGAAAACGAGAGATCGAAAGAGCGTCGATAGTTTAAACGCATGGACTTCGATAAGAGATCCTTGCTCTCCTCGCGAGCAAAGAAGGTGAAAATGAATTGCCCGGGAAATCAATTTCGTCGTTAATACCACCGCTTCTCTCGATCCTCCTCCGGTTCTAAAGGCTCAAGAATAATCTTTCTCTTACTCGGCTGGTAGAGCCAGTGAGACGTAGAGAGCGAGAAGCATACTAGAGAACATTTAATTGCTCCCTTCGACGAAATCGTTCTAACATCGATCGGCTCAAGCTAGACGTTATCTTTGAGATCGGATTGATCCGTGGAAAGGGCACGTTGGTTCGGCGAATATCGATCGGCTAAAATTTAAATCTGATTTACTACATAATCATCCATAAATAGGGCTTTTTATGATCTCAAAGAAGATCAGGAAGGAGAGAGAGAGAGAGAGAGAGAGAGGAAAAAATGGTGAAACTTGTACGAACGAAATCCCCGTCGATGAATTGACCTTCGTGAGTTTCCGTGCATGGAACGCAGAGATTATTGCCTTCCCTTTCTCGACTGTCTCATCCTGCTTCTATAGAATGCATCTGCATAGTCGACTTGAAATATCGAGCTTCGTCTTTGAAGGGCTCATGCCTTAGGGAAATTACCGACTGCAACTGGGAAAATCCGATTTCCGAAAGACGTCCAACAAGTTCCGCGTTCGTTGACGAACGCAGAACATTCCGTACAATTCGATTCTCTCGGTACTCTCTTTCTATCTTCTCCCACCAAAAGCTCTTCTTGCTATTATTAAATTCTCAGGGAAGTGTCTTACCTAACGCGATTTAATGCGATAGAATTCTGATAGAGAGTATCGATCAGAAAGTTAAAGGACATTACTTAGGAAATAAGCAATAAAATTTTCGAAAAAATGCTTCGACGTTGTATCGCAAATTCTGTTCGCGTTCGCGTCGGAAAATCGTTTTCATAAGCTAAGAAAAGGACGAAGGGTCGCCCACGAAATAAGGGGACAGACGATTTTGCTGGAACGAACTTGGAATATTGGGTAACGTTAGGATTAATCCCTCCTTCGATTCCCTTCGAAAGCCCTCTTTACCTTTCTTTCGTCTGCGCAGAATCAGTCTTGCAACAGCGAAAGCAGGAAACAGTGGTTACCCTTCCATCGTGCTTGCCATACCTTATACGCCGAAGCGGAGCTAAACTCGATCGAATGAGACAGGTCTGTTTCCATAGATGTTGATCGATTGACTTCAAAGTTCAGAAGGATTAAAGCTCAGCGAGTTCGTTAAAAGCCAGCAAAAACCGTATGGTCTTAAGAGCTTTCGTATGTTTGCGGAAAGTTTTTGCATTTATTTGATTCCAGAGAATATTTCTGTTCGAATGAAACAAATCTGTGGTTTTTTCCACGAGATAAAAATAGACGAAACAGTTGTGATTCATCGGAGTATCAACGCTTTTAATTCGGATGAAACGTGCTAGAAATGCGAGATATTTCGCTTGTTAATTTGACCAAAGGAAATTTTTTTACTTGGCTCGATCAATCGTCCGTGAACGTACGAGTAGATCAACATCTGTGTTCTGTCTCGCTCACGTCGAGAGAGAGAGAGAGAGAGAGAGAGGAGAGTAGAGTTTCTTCGTTCGAAACGATCGACGTGTCCACGCCCAGTCGATTAAAAGCATATGCGATCGATCCCAATAATTAAATCCCTACGTCACTCCTCTATGCACGCCTACAGGATATATCAACGTGTGTCAGTTAAGCGGCCTGTCTCATTGTGACGTCGCATGGCACAAGGGACGGAGACGAAGAATAGAACGCATTGAGAGATCACGGATGGAATGCAACCGACCGTAGAGATAATAGAGATCACTGTCGAGAACGAGCCGATTACGAGTGCGAATGATAGTTCCCTACGTTTACGTACTATTACAACGAACGCGTGATCGTTCTAATAGCTTTTATTACATCGTTAAATATGTTAAGCTTAAAAAACTTTCGTAAACGCCCGTAGAACACGGTCACGATCGATTCGCGGACGTAATACTTAATTACACGACCAATACGATTAACAATCAATACGCAACAACACTAGTTTTGATCTTCGCTCCATTTACGGGCTTCTAAATTTAACGATTCATTCCTAAATGGATATGCGTAGACAATAAAGGCTACCATTTAACTTTCATCAATACCCGCCGATGAAATCGTTTGTTAGAAAACAATCCACGGTTCGAAAACGGTTATTGTTCGATCAGCCGATAAAAACTGTACAAGTTGGGGCGATTAACTACGATTAATTTAGTTTACATGAAATTTTCCAAGTAAATTCACATCTCTCGAAACGATCGTACAAACCTATCGATGGGATTCTTCGTCGAAACGATACTGGAGAAAAAATCTGCTAAACTTCGAAATAAATAAATATTCGTAAGAAAGCTGACGTCGCGATTTACTTTTTTCGTTGCTATCAACGCGATGAACATCGGACGTTGTCATTTATCCTTAAAAGTTATCCTCCATCACGGAACTTTCCGTATTTTCTTACGACGAAATTACTTACCATTAAGGGTAATTACAATCTTATCGTACGTGCTCGGTGTACCGGTTCACCGACGGCTATTGGCTGGTTGCTTCGTGCAAACGACGTTAAATGCTCTTTGATCACCTCCCTCTGCTTGGCTCTTACGCATAGATGTCTTAGCCATTATTGTAATTTGTTTTACTTCGTGGTTATTTATATCCGTGCAAATTATTTGCTGATTGATCTCTCGTAATTAAAGCATATCACGTTACGTTATGTTTCTTTCATCATTTAGAGCATCGTGCGTAACTAAACGAACAAATTACAAATTAATGACCAGCAGTCGACGTTATATCGACTCGCTTCGCATTATCCGATTCTCTTCGTTTTATTTCAATGAAATTAGATTAACCCATTTAAGAGACGTCGTCAAATTCAATTTTTTGAACTGTTAATCGGCGATTATACCAAATTTATAGGACGCACGATACTCCCAAAACGATAATACAGAATGCTAATATTCCGAGCGAGTAATGGCCACCGGAGTTTGTGTATTTATTAGTACAGAGATAATAAAATAAACTTTTACGTGATATATACTTTCGGGAACGAATCATCGAATGAATTTCCACTTCTCTACCCGGCTGCTCGAAACTGAACACACTTCGGACGAGATCTCTCTCTATCTCATTTCTCGCATGTCCCCTTCTAGACTCAAAGCGTCGATGATTCCCTCGACCGAGATTCTCCTCGAATTCGCTGTCGACGAAACGATAATTTAGAGCCATCCAAATTGATCTTCTACCGAGCACGCAATCCAAAGCATTCCCTGGTTCTCCTCCATCTCTCGCCTTCCTCCGTTTCTACCATCGCGTTTCCGAACCAATAGCTGCACGTCGAAAAGCATAGTTTCGTTTAAAGCACCATTCGATTCACGAAGGAGATTCAAAAATACTCCAACGATGGGTATAAAGATGATGCCACGCGAATTAAATGGGGCCGTACCATCGAAAGAATTGTTACGATAAAAAAATACAAAAAAGAAAAAGAAAAAAAAAACAACGTCTTCTCCTACACCGAGGATGAATTATTTTTATTTTTATTAGTAATCAACAGTTTTTATGTTAGCAGCACTCTCGAAACTATAAAATGTTTTAACGAACGTAAAAGTCCGTCGCGATAAATTCGATAAATTCGATTTGTCGTCCGCTCCCTATCCCCTTTCTCCCCTACCACCCTTCCGTTTCAAAAAAAAAGTCAATTCTCTCTCAACACTAAATGAAAAGAAACAAAAAAAAAGGAGAAAACAAATAAAAGAAAAAAAATATTTTCTATAACGACTATGAAAATACACGTTTTGTGGGGAAGCTATTTTTTAATATTTTTTAACTTAATCAACGTTATCTTTACTAGCATTGCAAGATCGAAACGAGGTTCGTATCCCACATTCCAATCGACGGATTTGCAAACGCGTTACCTCTCGGCGGAGCGCGTGTAATTAAATTTAAAAAATACATATCTACGCGTTTCTGCGATGTTCTAGTAAAAAATGTATACGTGTTTACTCACGGACGCGTATGTACGCTTATGCCGCAAAAAAAAAAAACAACTGTTTTGGAAACGGACTCGTGTACCAATGGTCCTGTCGGTCTAAACAAAAATCCCTTGACCGTTGTAACTAGCGTTGCTTTTTTTCAACTATGTCAGTGGTATTCACCAAAAATCGGAAACTTTTTTCTTCTTTTTATCCGCATCACCGAAGCGTACACTCTCCGTTAGCTCATTTCCGAATTCATCCCTCCGTTAGAACGTAAAGCACCCTTACGATTCAAAAGCAGTATGTATCTATGTGTATATATATATATATATATTTCGATAACACGAGCCCGTTTCACAATGAATCGAAGTGAAACAATTTGTTCGGCGAACCACCATCGTTGTTTGTTTTTCTCCACTAGTAATGCTTGAACCAGTCACTAGAGTAAAAAAAAAGCTATCCTACAAATTGTACTACTCGAATCGATTTCCGAAAGGTTTCTATAACCAACTACAGTTTTATCATTGAAATAATATTTATACTTTATAAACATATGTATCTGTATACATACATATATATATATAGACCCATACACACACAGAGATAAATTGAAACACTTGATTCATTCGCTTTGCTAACCACTACGGATGCATATGTGAACGTTTGTATTACCGCCTATATAGGTGGAATTTCGTTCGATCACTCGGATGAACTTTTTCTCATCGCAAACGGGCTTTTCGTTCGTGTCTGATCGTAATGACTGCAGAAAAGTGGAAAGAAGCGATAGCATCGGCCTCGATAAATTCACAGACGCAAATAAAAAAGGAAGAGAAGGAGAGGAAATGAGAGAAAGAGAAATAATGGCGTCAAAGGCGATCGAAACGTTTTGCCTGTTGCACTTTTCCATTCGATTATTCGTAATTAGAAAAGGAAAACGGGTCGTGCTCGTCGCACGTTACAGAACCACAGCCAGTTTTCGATAATTGACGAAAAATGAAAAACGAGGACTGGAAAAAAAGGAGATAGCTCTCCATTCGAGTGGGAACCGGAGCAATGACACGAAGTAAGATTCCTCTTGGTTTCATAAAGGAGGCGAATCGATCGATTATCGAATCGATTCAATCGCGCGTTCGCGAACCGATTTAACGGTTAGAACGGCCATTCTGTCTTTAGATGGATTTTCCTTCTTTGACCGATGAAAGCAATGCGAGATCGAAGTTTCAGCGACTTGAAGTACGGCTTTAATCTTTCCTTTTCTTTCGCACGATCGATAACGATGATTTTATGGCAATACGACGTCGGATACTCCAAAAGCTCCATTTAAGATCAATTCTGTTCGTTCTAACTTCTTGATAGCATTTTTAGCGTTATCTTTTTGTACACGTGTCCAAATTCTGCGGATAATACGCGTTTCTCGCTCATACGTTTTCAATTCGAAAGGCTACGTCGTTGTTTCATTCTTATAGCGCGGCCTTCCCTTCTACGATTCACGAAAATTTCACTGAAGATAATCGATATGAAGTATTCGCGTCAACGTTGAATATGTTTGTCACAGCACACAGGGAAAAAAAAAGCACATACCTTCTTCTCACCGTGAAAGCAAAGCAAAAACGAAACGAAAGCGTAAAATACTTTAGTTTCTAACTTCGGCAACGGGCTTTCAGCGACAAAAGATTTTTCGGACAATCACCGATACGTTCTTTGACGGGCAAAGTGGAATCAGAGCGTGTACGGGCGAGCTCTTGGAGCGCGCCATGACAGAGAAACGCATCTCAACAGCATTTTATAATCTTTGATCCGACCCTTTAATCATTCGGCCAATGTAATAGTCAAGTGCTCTCAAAAAGTGCCTTTTAAAAGTAAATGGATATGCGTTCTTAGGCTATACCTCTCTCGAAAGAGCGGAGCGAAAGGAGAATGAGAGGAAAAAGCGAGAAAAAGGAGGAGAGAAAACAAAAAGGAAAAAAAAAAATGAGGAAAAATGTAATATCGCGAAGCAACTTCAGACGTTTATTATCTATTTATACGAGATTGGTAAGGCTCGATATGAAGTCTGGAAATTAATAAAGGACACTCGAAATGCAAGAGGCTGGATAAACTTGATCGTACCTCTCTTTACGAAGGATTCAATTACTTGAAAATCGGTAAAGCCGAAAAATAAAATCTTTCCGCTCTGTCGCACCGAGAATACATATGTTTGTTATCTGTATATTTAAATAAAAGGAAATCGGAAGTCTCCTATCGGAT
Source organism: Vespula vulgaris (assembly GCF_905475345.1). Lineage (NCBI taxonomy): Eukaryota > Metazoa > Arthropoda > Insecta > Hymenoptera > Vespidae > Vespula > Vespula vulgaris. The sequence goes on from NC_066592.1 coordinate 475,919, forward strand.
TATACTCTCAAATATACGGATCACAATAGTCAAGCAAATTTATATTAATTGAAGCGGATTAGCAACGTAGCTCTCTACGGCCAAAGTGGTTTACTTTCAGGACGAACCAACCGTGCGCACTATCGAATCATCCGGAGTATTAATCGTCCTAGCACTGCTACTGGCAGCGTATATCGAGCAGTCTAAAGGTCCTTGGTATTAATCATATCATTTATGACCCTTTGTGGGCATATGGTACCCCTCGTTCACCCCTTTATATACCACTTGCTCATCTGCCAGAGCAAATGGCACATGACACATTGGAAAGTATATGATACCCAATGCTATCTTCATATATCAATAGCCCGCGCTCGGATGCGCGCGCGTATGCACTATTAATTCAGAAATGCATGACTACGGTCTATTTGATTCATATCGTCCTACTTGGACGCAATAGCCACCGTCGACTCGGCCTTTCGTTTCGCTTTAATAAATTTTCCAATTATGTTCGCCCTGGAGATATCCGCCCACGTACACGGGCCGATCCTCTTAACGTTAACGTCCAGCATTATTTATCCGACAAACCGACGATGATACGAAAAAGGATGGACGGAGAAAATATATTAAGAGTATCGCATAATTCCTTCATCAACTGTGTTACGAAGATATAAGACATTTTATTTCGAGAATACGACTTTAGATAACCGATCGTTGAAATTATTTAAACGTTAATATATTCCAGTCGGAGGTACTTGAACGTACCTAGCTATTTATCATCGGCACGATAATAAATTCTGCCACCTACTCGCTATTACCACCCCATTATCGCTTCTCTCGCGAAACAATATACGGAACGCGTTCGACGGTCATACGGCCTATCGTATAATATCGGAGAGCAATTAAAATCACGCGGCCTTGCAATTACGAAGATCCCTGTTGTAGATTTTTCCGGTCAGTCGCCTCCCTCGAGCTACCGTTTTGCGCGATACTTGGACGCGATCTCGACGTCAAAATTCACGCCAAGTGCCGTGTAACACGCGTGCGACGCGCCCATTTCTTCACCGGAGAAATTCCATTCTCTACTTTGCGTGTACGTGTGTTAGATCCAGAGAGAGAGAGAGAGAGAGAAAGCGAGTTCACTGACGTGGGTCAGACGCCTCGTGTAATTCGCAGAGCCATATTTCACCAGCTTGGGTTCCCTTCTCTCTCTCTCTCTCTCCCTCTTTCGCACAACACACACAAATACTCTTACACGTAGATCTTGTGTATACCGTACCGAGGAGCTTAGAAACCCTCGACGATTTCAATAAATTATCAAAATAACGGCGAAACCGAGAGCTTTCTCTCTTTCTCTCTCGCTTCGGCACACAGAAGAAACAATAGAAAACGAACAGACGTAGAGCGAATAATCTTGAAACGATAATTTGCCACTCGTCGTACCATCTGTCAAAAGGTAAAGCGTATTATCGAGCTTTTTAAATCGTTAAATCGAGTTTTAGAGTTCGGACTATACTTCTTCCCTCTAATAATTGTCCGAAAATTACACGGCTCTTTCTAAATCGATCCGGTCTCGTTTTCTTTCCGCTAGTCCCTCGATATTTTCCACTGTGTTCGCGCCTTCGGCTAAAAGGAGGCTGACGGTTCCTCGTTCAACAGGCTGTAGGTGGACGACCAACAGCTGCTAGAAAATTTAATGTGTCCTTTCGAGGTAAACGACTTCGATCGAACGTGACGCAACGTTTCTCGAATCATCGCTTTGCTCTCTCCGACGTAGCAACTTGAAAATATGGTTTCGTATTATCAACCGTTATGGTTTCGTTATATCGTCATATCGAAGTTTTTTAGAAAAAAAAAGAGAAGAGGAAAAAGAAATTACTGACACAAAAGAAAAAAAGTAAATGAAAGACGGTTCGATGTGATCGGTTAAAGAGAACGTTTCGCCTCGAATTAAAGGAATCCGTGAGCCAAGCAAAATTCGTGTAATACGCTAAAACCAAAATTGGAACGACAGAATCTGCCTCAAAGCACGCTCTGTGGTCGTACTCCAAAGATGGAGGTCAAATGAAAATCCGATGAAACTCAAACAGCCATGCACGTACGCTACGCCACCTACGCTACGACCTATCCCTTTTACAATAAGTTTATCAGAGGGCCTTTAGAAATGTTCGTGGTACGTTACCCGCACATCACAAATTCATACCAAAGAATCTCGTAGCTCTCTAACGAATCACTCCGTTAAGTGTATCGTTATTTTTTTAATGAATCTCTCATTCATATCTAAGTACGAACATTGCAAGTAAGCTGGAACCTTTCTAAAGAATGATCGAGATTAAACTGAAATAAAATAGAAATCGAATCGAATCAAATACAATCTTTAATCTCATTGTAAAAAAAAAAGAAAAGAAAAACGAAAAGAAGAAGGCGAAAAGAATATAAAATATCGACGTTACGTAAGCGATTATAAGCGAAACGTTCGACTATTGAAAAAAAAAAAAAGAAAATTAAAAGAAAGAAAAGATATATAGGAATGAAATTTTAGAGAAGCTGTTAACGTCAGCAAAGGAATAAAAAGAAAAAAGCCGACTTTCGGTGAGATTGCGGTATATGGCGAACGCATGTCGTTCGCTGGTAGGAGGAGGGAATTAATGAGTGCCTAGAGCCATACGCTTTAATGGTTCCTTTTGACCACGGGATGAGCGATCTAAACAGGGACAAAGAGCCGCAGGAGGTAGAACCTTGCACGACAGGAGGTCCAGAGCTCTGAAGGTCGCTTCTTTTGAGATAGAAATATATATCTTGGTAGGAGCAAGCGTATAGAGACAGAAGAGAGAGAGAGAGAGAGAGAGAGAGAGAGAGAGAGAAATAATTAATCGTCTATGTTCTATCTATACCTACTCGTTGGCGGTTAACCATCGTTGATTTTTTGTCGAAGATCACCAGAGTCAGCAACATCGACGGTGTCTTCGTCCGATCGATTCCATAATAATTAAGACCGCAAACCCGTTTAATTGTTCACTCTCGTAACACGTAATGGCGCTGCTCGATCGACCTTTACCCTCTTCCCCTTTCTGTCTTTCTCTCTTTATCTCTCTCTTGTCTTTTACACCGAAATTCTCTTCCACGATTTCGAAAGGATCCATTCATACTGTATCAGCGCGCAAAATTAATGATGATTCCGCGAATCCATCCTCTATCTCTCTCTCTCTCTCTCTCTCTCTGTCTCTCTCTGACGAAGGTTAAAACGTTCCTTCGACGCTGCTGATTTCGCTCGTTGCACGTTATAAGCACCCCACACCTATCGCCGTTCCGTTCAATTATTCCCGCGGCTTTCAAGGCTGCGAGTGCACGATCCTCTAATACGAAGATGAAATTCATACTAAACGGCAGGAAGTAAAAGCTGCCTCTCGTCTATGTGCACGTTCGTATGCATGTAGGTGCATCGTTGGAGCGAGTTAGTTTATCAGTATGGCTAGTTCCTGACGAGATATTAAGATATAGAAGCATGTACTTACCGTTTACATTATCTTAAATGAAAAGTAAAATGGAAGTTTATGAGTCTATCGTACGAAAGTAAAATTAAGAAAATCTTTACCGGACGTAGATACCCGTTAGAACTCGTTTAAATATCGATATTCGAAAATGCCCAAGTACAAAGTTCATTTGAATTTCATCGCGTGCAAGTATCTTAAACGCGGAAATAAATTCGTGTCCCAACGGTGTTAAGACACGATTAACTACGTTGTTTGATCGATGTCAAAGTTAAACTTGTATTTTCTCGAGAATGCGTACGAATTAGCGACTATATCACTTAGTGCGGTATCAAATTTTTCGCATTTAATCGCAGGAAGAAGGAGAGACCAAACGATTAAAAACGATACGTAGATCTTGAGGTCTCTATGTAATTTACCATTAACATGCACCGATGTATTTGCCAATACGTTGGATGGTAATCAACGGGATCGTAGTAATTTCTCTAATTATAACTTTCCAACGAAGGGAATAATTAATCACCGACAGGAAATTAGAACGCGTACCTATATATAATTTGTGAATCATCGTTAATCCAGTAAACAAATCATTCTATCTTAATCACGAAAGTACATTGATATTTTTTGTTCGCTTTCTCTCTCTCTCTCTCTCTTTTTCTCTCTCTCTCTCTCTCTCTCTCTCTCTCTCTCTCTCTCTCTCTCTCTCTTTCTGCGTTGCGCACGCGCTTGATTAGAGAAGATACGAAATGAACAAAAATTCGAACGTTCATAAGTGAACGTATCATGGCGACAGATTCTACACGCGCAATAATTTTTCCCACGGACGTGCAATTTGTTTCGCGTAATATCTAGAGTCCGGGTGATGTATTAATGCATAATTGCTGCCGAGAATCTGCAGTGCTTATGGAATTTTTGATAACAACCAGGCAACGACTGCGATAGCGGCGGTGGTAGCGGCGGCAGCCTGGCACCAAGTAACGCGCCGCTTAAATTCCACAAGAGAAAAGGAATTGCCGGTGTTACGAGTTGTCAGCTAAATTTCTGAATATTTAACAATGTGCTCGCGCGGTTTATCATAATTAATGATCTCGAAATACTCCGGCAAAAGAGCACCGAGTGAAAACGACGACGACGACGACGACGACGACGACGACGATGTATCGTTTGCTAAGGATAATCGTTAATTTATCGTTATTCCATTGAAAGACACAGTGAAACGGTAACGCAATAATAATAATAATAATATGCTTTATGTAACACAATCAAAACAAACGTCATAAATATGGTAAACAATGGTCGATTCAAAAGAGCTTACACCTGTTAATTCGCAATTATTACGCACGTACGCTTCTCTTTGATTTAATAAAATGCCAACAAAAAGGAAAAATGGAAAAACAAAAACGAAATAATTATGAATAAAGCAAACTACTTGACTATGCTATATTTTTCTTTGATGTATACGCTCACGCTCCAATTCGCTGTATTGTAATGCGTCTATAAACTCTATGTCAAATTATATCTTCATCTCCCACCAATTTTTGTTCACTCACATGCACGTAGTATTAGTCGTTGCTTATATTTTGTAAATCCTAAAATGCTTCGCACATCCTATAATAGGATTTCCAATTTACGAACGATGGCAGTTGCCGTTCCCCGCTTTCGACACACAACGCCGACGTTGTACAATGGCGTGCAATCGACTGAAAAAAAAAAAAATCAGAGAAAAGGCAGAAACATCTAGGGAAAAAAAAACAGCCCCAACGCGGACTCGAAAATAAATACATACATTTGGTTTCGCGACGTGTCCCAATCGATCACGTTTCGATATTGTATTAAGTAAGATATGATTTTCGTGAAACGAGATGAGTCTGGCAAAAAACTCTACGAAAAAAAAAAATAAAAAATAAAAAAAAAAGAAAGGAAAAAAGAAGATAACAGAGATTACGCACGGCGAATATAAAAGCACAAAATGCATGTGTGCTAGTTACGTGCTCGATAGATTATTCATAAACGCAGAAACGCACATCGAGTGTAGCCACCATCGTTTCTCATTAGCGATATACTCGTTCGTTAACAAGGATAACACGAGCTACCTATGGTATAATGATTTGACAACCGTCCAATTAATAGAATATTTGATGCCCCGGAGAAATAGAGTCACCGAATTTACAACCGTTTGTTAGAAACGCTCGGTAGAGGAGAGAAACTAGAGTAAATGGGAGAATGACAGAAAGAGACAGAGGAAGATTAATGCGAGCAATTGCAGGCTTGCGTTAACTGATACTACCTAATCACCATCAGATGCACGAATGTTCGCGCAGCAACTATAATAGTATACGAACTGTCCGATAATGTCTCCTCCAATAACGGTTCTCGGTGTTCAATTATTCATTTAGCGTCAGATTAATAGACTATACGATTGGCTACGTTAAATCCTAGCTGACTGACGACGTCAATACTTTGCATACAACTTTGCACGATGATAAGTATTGAAAGTACGGGAAAGGAGCGAACGTTAATTAGATGAAAGTACGTTTTCGCGAAGATTTCGTAGCTTCGCTTCTCGAACTTGCCGAATCGACACGGTACTCGTTCTGAAATAAAAAAGAAAAAAGAAAAAACAAGAAACACATACAACAAAATTTACATACGTAGCGTAAGAGCTTTTTCGTCGGCATTATCGGAGGAGTATAAAAGATAAAGGAAAAAGAAAAAAAAAAAACAATCTTTTCTTCCGTCGAGGTTGCACTTCGTATCTTTTATTTTCTCGAACGGCAAGTATATCCTATTTACTTGGTATCGCCAGGAAAGCCACTAATTTCGATTGATCGACAGATAAAACACAATTTGTCTGGTCAGTGTGCCTTTAAATCGTCTCTGCACTTAATAAAGGACGAGGCAATCAAAGTTTCTTTCTCGAACCGTTACCGTTCCCATTCGACGAGTAAAGAGAGAGAGAGAGAGAGAGAGAGAGAGAGGGAGTTGTCGCTTTGTACACGCTCATTGTTGAACGGTGACTGGTCAGGAATCGAGGAGAAAGCCAGCGGGTGATCGACGCAATTATAAATTCCTCTTAGAAGGGCGCACGTACCCTTGGGATATCCTTTCATCGATCCATCCACGCGATATCGATGCCTGTGGAACGACGATAATGATGTTTTCACGAAGAAAACGAGAACAAAAAGGAAGAGTCGCGTGTACGAAGCTGTAAACAAACGTTTCGCACCTCCCAAGGTGAAAACAACGAAAGAAACGATCCGTATGCAAAACACGAGGCGAACAAAACGCAACGATAGCTATCGTGATTGTCTACATCTCGTATAAATTCTCCTCTGGGACCGTAAGTGGCAACGCACATTGATATGTAATCTCGACGCATTCGTCATGGAAAATCACCGCCCGCGAATCACCTATATTTCAAGCGTTAAGCTCGAGACATACGCCGTTTCTAAATCTCTCGAGTCTCGTAAGAACGACTAAATTATGGCGTACCTAAATTTTATGGAAAATTACGATAAGGATATTTTACGATTTCGCTTCCTTGTTCTTCTAGAGAAAGTTCCGTCCGAGTCGTCGAAATTTCCATCGTCCTTCGTTCGAACAATTTCTTCGTACTTTCTTCGTACGTATAAACGATTCGTCGGGAACACGGTCGATCTAGCGAGATACGCAACGTTATCGATAATGGAGTCTAATAATCGACGACGAATTGACGCACGTGTACACACCGCGCGGAAACAATCAAGTGCCTAAGTACTTAAGTACATATTTCACGATCGACAGGACGAACGAGAGTTTTAATAAACGAGAAAGAAATAGTTATAAACTCTTCCAACGCGAAAATGATTCCCACAGGATCTCGTCGCTAACACGTTCGAGAATTAAACCGAATGCACGAACTTTACGCGTTACACGTCGGCAATGCGAATAAGAGTAAAATGTTAATAAGGCACTAATTCGTTGTAGGTATATACGCGCACATTGCGCCTTTCCACGAAGAAAATATTTACATGCAATTTATTCGTTTATAAATGTTACCTCGTTTGCGTCTCGTTGAACACGGATGCAAGTACAAGCAAATCACGATAAAGAGAAAGAAATTGGACAATATTTGCATCGCAATACCGATAAAATTCACCGTTTTCATTAGTTTTCTTCCTTTTAATCATTTACGAGGACTATAAAACTAAATCGGTCAAGTCGATATCGGAAACTCGCATTTACGTTTCTCCCGCCGCGATGTATTCGGTGAAATTCGAAATAATTATTATCAAAGCGTATTTTCTTTGTTCCCAAGGTAATTAAAAAAGTTGCAGCTGCGCCAAAGGAAGAGGAAGGAAGAGAATTATAGGTATTTCCCGATTAATTATGCTTATGTCTTTCGATTAATTACGGTGAATTAACGAAAAGGAAACGAGAGAGTGAATTATCGAGGAATTTCGAGATTAAAGACAACAATTAATTGTCCTCGTAGCGAAGAATTTCCAAGTAAAAAGGAGTACTGGAAAAGGACGCCGTAGCAATCGCGAAGGAATCGAAATCGTACTTAAGCGAACGAGGCGAGGCCTTTCGGATTTCCGTTTAATCGATAATCGATAGGAGAAACGAGCGCGAGCAAAGAGGAATGTCACATAGAAGCGAAAGAGCAAAGGGGAAACGGGAAAAGCGAAAGAAGAGGTCGGACTACGCAATTTGCGTGTACGCGAAATGAGTTCGCGTGTTCTCGGATCTACGGCCGTTGGAGGTTCGATCGTACGCGTTCGTTTCTTTACTCCTTCGAACTAATGCACGGCATTTTACCGATTGCCGACGTTACACGCTCTTCGGCTTTCGAAACGAACGAACGTCGAAGGAGAGGCTTTTCCTGCATAATCGAAGTTCGTTCGGTTCGTCTCAAAATCTATTCCAAGCGCTGTAATAATAAAAAATTGCGCTTTTCACGAAGGTACGGTTTGAAAAACATTTACGGAAGCGGATTAATCAGCGTGGAATGAGAATGAGACCGCAATGAAACACTATTATACGCTCGAACAAAGGTACATCTTCGTATAACAAATATCCCGGCCTGGCAATGCTAAGGTAAGACGAATTAACGTAATTAAGCGAATAAAACTCAAAGTTTGTCACTGACAGTCCTCCGTTCTAGGGCATCTTGATCGTACGAGGAGATCCCGGAATTGGAACAAAGTTCATTGGACGATTACGTTGAAAATTCACATCTTCGTAATTCAGAAACGCGACGTCCATAAGCCAGCGAGATTAAAGGAGATAATTCCTATCCGTTGAACCTAAAGAAGCCGAGTAAATTTTCAAGGATATCTCGCAGCGCGGGTCCGGGTATAACGTAGGAATCGTAAAAATATCAGAGTCGCCGACGTGAATATAAATTACTCTCTCCTGGCGTCCCTTATGAGAAGGAAAGTTTATGGCGTCGACGGTGGCAATGAGGAATTTATCGCGACGTTACGCCGGGCCTCGACTCGGCTCGCATCGATTCAAGACGAACAAGGACGAAGATACGATTACGAAGGGGAGGAAGGAAGGAAGGAAGGAGAGATAGAAACGTCGAGAGATTCACGAACGGCGATACTCGGTTGTCCCGGATAATCGACAATCGATGACAGAAGCGAGAGTGACTGTGGACGGGCGAGGCACGATGGGGTCAGAGAGTGTCGAGGGTTTGAAGAAAGGGGCGGGGGTGGAGGGATCCGAGAGTGGAGAGGTGAGATTACAAGGCAATAGTGCGACGTGCAATCACGAGAGGACACACGTGAAGGATCGACATCGTAGCACAGCGTTCCACCCCACCCTTCATTCGGCAGAACCGCTTCCCGATAATAATTAGACGCTGGCTCGGCTGACTAGGCTGGCTGACATGCCTCTGGCGCCCTTTGCCTCCCATCCTTCGCGGAATGCGTATTATCGACCTACATTTTCCCACGTTCGGCCCTTGCCTCCGAAAGGATTTCCAACGAACGTAGACCGTCCGTCGCTCGAGCCTAACGCAGATCCTTCTTAACACGATCGATTGGTAGATTCGAGTATTCGCGATTCGTATGTCTTCTCGATCGGGCCATAAATCGCAAGGACGAATCCTCCTTTCGAATCTTTCTCTCCGCTCGTGGAACGCTTAAACTCCATTTAATTATAACTCGCTCTCACGGATACGCGAAACCGTTGATTCTCACCTTGGACTATTGGAAAGGAGTCGCGGAGCGAAGTATAAGCGTAGAGAAGGATCGTTTCGAGACCTTGGCGCCAGCAGGCAAGTAGTATCCTTTTAATTTTCTAAACGAACGTTCTAATTAAAGAGTTTAGAACGACGCGAGCTTCGCAACAATTAAAATAACAACCGGAGTTTCGTCGTTTTCGAGTATGTAATCGTTCGTAGAGTAGAAAACAACGATTTAAGTTGCTACTACATCCCTACGATAGTTATCGATAATGATGCTTCCTTGCCGTAGTAAAGCCGATCGTTATCGGCTATATCGAAACGACACGTTTCGCGTCGTTAAATTCGCATACGACGTTCATATTTCGTATCATTTTTATTTGAAATTGGGTCAATCGATAATGCAACAGATCGCGCTCGAGGGTAATTCGCGTAAAAATAGAAAACTATCATTAAACGATACGGATCGTATCGGTTTGGAAAAGGAATTCGAAAGATGCGAATTCATAAAGATTTCGCATAAAAAGAGACGGAAGGGTTTGAAAAGTCGAAGAGAAGGCGAAGCTCCGAGAGCGTGCCGCCAAGGGGCAAATTTTCAAGGCCGCATTAAATTAGTTTAGCTTTCGGAGAAGCGGCAAGCAACAGTTGTCTTCTACCTATCCCCAATTCCCCGATACTTCCGGACAGAAGAGCGTGCTACTTCGTGGCAGCACAATCCTCCATTGTGCTCTCGACGATGCAACGTAATGTCAGCAAACGCCTTCAAAGGTCCTCCAGGCGTGAGCGTTCAAAAGACCATTGTTCCACTCGCGTCGAAACGAGTCTACGAGTCATTCTTTTAAATTTGATTTCACCGCGTAGCTGGCTCGCCATCGACACGCAAAAGGAGCAGAGAGAGAGAGAGAGAGAGAGAGAGAGAGAGAGAGAGGGACAAAGAGAAAAGGGGTCTCTAGGGACACCTTTCGTCCTTTTAGTCGTTTCTGGCTAACCGCCCTTCGCGAAACGCCCAACGAAATCGTACGTTCGGAGGCTGAAATTTTCTCCTTCTGTGCCTTGTGATTCGCGATAACTCCGCTCGGAGACTCGAAAATTAACGCCTTTCGAACGGGCCGAACACGAAAAGCGGTCTCCTCTTGTGCCGACGGCGCAATAAAAATGGAAATCGCTAAAACTATTTGGGGATTCCTCGCGAAGCTTTCTCGCAGCTCGCGCGATCGAATCTCGATTTTCCCGCCTGAGAAAGTCTCGCGATCGCTAACCCACGATTGTCTTCTTCTCGGTCGAATTAACGGGCAAGCGATCTCGTGATTTTAAAGATGTAGATTCGGCTCTTGATACAGGGGCAATAAAAATGGAAATCGCCGGGATATATCCCTGTGAGATTTACAAAAGCTTCCGGATTTTCACGTAGCACACATCGATAAATCAAAGCTTTAACTCGGATGATCCTAACACGAGAAGTAGTCTATCGGGTTTTATTTTATTTCACATTGATTTGATCCTCGCCGTGGAAAAGGTACTTAAAAAGGCGTCGCGCGCGAGAGAGAAAGAGATACAAGGTCCGAATCGCGACAGAGATAAATCTTTCATACACCTCCCGACGCTATTTCACGTACGCACCAACACGCCCTTTACAATTTTTCTACTATTCCTATTTTCTCTTTATTCCGTCGTACGCGATCGAGATATCTATACATATTATTGCAACGCCCGTGATACGACGGTATTATAAATCTGCGAGAAATTCTATACACGTAGATATCTATTTACGATCTATCGATCGTTCGTTTCAAAACAGCCGAATGCTCGTATTCGAACTTACAGAAAAGTCCAACGATCGCTAGGATGTATTTAGCGAGTATTTTATAAAAACCTATCGTTCGATAAAGTCTTCCAAGAGATCCGGAAAGAAAGTTCATTCGCATAGAAAACTTTCTCCAACGGGCCACGCATTCAGGATGTCGCCGAGAAGCACGAGCTTCTTTCGTCTTATTTCGATAAGTTGGAGTAGTAGAATTTCTGTTGCAGGATAGACGTACTTGTCATGTAGATACTTTCAAATACTTTGCCCATTCTTACGTCAACGACGACGACGACGACGACGTCGACGGCTGAATGAAAAGTCGCGACGAAGACTCACCTTTCGCGAATATACGCAAAAGTGTAAATGAACGGACGAAAAAGATATGAGAGAATGTTAAAGTAGTCTCCGGTGAATGTTTTACATTCGCCCGGTAAAATAAGACGGATACGCGTGATTCAGAACAAACGGTCGACGAACAGTCACAAAAGTTTTCTGTCATCTTCCAAATTGGATGCTCAGTTTTCCCTTTATACGAGAAAAGTTGAGACCTAAGTTCTTATCGTACTGGAAAATGTCTATCTTCTTTACCTGGAGTCACCCGAAATGGAATACGAATGTACCTACCTATCGACCAAATCGCGCTTAAACAGTAGCATCGCCTTTTCCTAAGGGTAAACGTGGAATAGCGTAATCAACGAGTGCAACGAGTGCGACAAACAGAAAAGAGAAAAAATAAATAAATAAAAAATAAAAAAAATAAAACGAGAAAGAAAAAAGGAAATAGTTGGGCGTAAAAATAATTCTCGCGTTTTGGTGGCACCGTTAAAAGTGCGACGATTTATTTCGAGCACGCGCTCGACCCCGTTGCTATTCCCCGTCGATAGGACAAAAAGAGGACAGGAAATTGTATCAAATTGGAGAGTATCGGGATTAAGGATCCCTCGAAAACGAAAGCGCTGGCGGTTCACCAAGCGGTAGGTTCGCACATGCCACGCTGATCCACCCATTGTTGTGCAAATCCAACAAAAACCAACCCTCTAATCTCGCGAACCCACTTGAGATCGAAGCGCACGCCCCACGCCAGTACAATTAATTTATATGGCTATCTAATGTACTTACGACGACGTCCTCCTCTATCCCCTCTCACCGTTATCTTAAGCTTTCATTGGATGTTCCGCGTGCCGCGCGATCGACGATAATCTAGGAATAATCTCGTCGTCTCTCGATGTCGTCTCTTTGACCTCCCGTGGATCCCTTATATTCTGTGTGTCTTTTCAATTTTCCCTTCTTTTTTTTCTTCTTCTTTTTATATGTACGTACGTATATGTATATCTTTGAACGATCAATCGTCCGTACACGCCGAGCCACTATCCAACAGCTAAAGGTGATCGTCGTTGGCGTCGTGTTAGCCAATTTCATCCGTCCCGAACAAATTTGCACGGATTTACGCGTGATCGAGCACGAATCGCGGATTATGTTTTGTAATACGATAGCGATAGAAAAGGACCGTGGTGTGGATCCGATAACGAAGTTTCGATATCAAACGACGCTTTATATATGTATTTACGTCCTATATCGTTCGTGTACAGTGTACTCGCATCATATATAATTACTTTTATCGTACTGGCGCCATAACTGAATATAGTGAAATGACTTGGCGATGTCACATAATATGGACGCGACGCGTCATTTAATTAAAGGTAGCATTGATTTAACTCAATGATTTGTTTCATTAATGTGTCTCCTACGTTTCGTTATAAACGATTTAATTAAACCATCATGAGCTCATTACCATCGTGTTAATTTGATAACACGTTTAATTAATAATAACAGTCTAGGCATTCGAAACGTTTGGAAATTGTTTAAACGCGGTTTATGAAGCGTTTCGAGTCAAAATATGTTCTAATACGTTTCGTAAACCACGTGGGGATCAAAGTATGCGCGAAAGCATCGACTTTGGCAAGAAAGACGAATGCAGAGGCATACCGCATTGATCGAATAGTCAGCGGTTGGCTAGAAACGAGCTCTTCCGGTCTAACGAAGGAAGTTAATTGTGAACATCTAGCAGCTGCCTCGCTAGTCTTGTCCGGCCAGAATGTTCCTGTACCGGTATTCGACGGAATGCCGCACGGAGAAATACCGGTATTCGCGCTGTCTCCACGACGAATGCTCTCCATGCGAATTACATACGGTCGATAACATGTGTGAATATATATGTATCTGTCTGTCTGTCTGTCTGTCTGTCTGTCTGTCTGTCTGCCTGCTGTGTGCTGTGTGTGTGTATATATATATATATGTATGTATGTATGTATGTATGTATGTATGCACGTATGTATTTACGTACGTAGATATGTATATGTGTAGAGCGCGAGGCGTTTACACAACCCAAATAACCGCTTCGTGTGTTTAAAGATAAAATAGAATATTTAAATTACTGCGACAACGAAATAATTAAATTTCAAATTCGAATTTGCTCTAAATCTTTATCCAGTATTATATAAAATGAAGTTGTAACGCTAAAAGTATCCGCTCAGGCCATAATTTATTTTGTCGACACAATTTTTCGATTTAGCAAGTACCGTGAAACATTGTACTCTCTCTCTCTCTCTCTCTCTTCGTCGTAATATCAATTATTCGAGCGGGGTCTCTACTAGATATCCGTCGTATCGTTTGACGAAGAGACGACTTTAAACGGTAAACCCGTAGGATATTCTCGTAGAGTTAGGAACAAACGCGATACAGATCCATTTCCGAATGGCAATGTGCCATTACTTAGTGGAAAGTGTACGTTCAGGCAACAATTTTGTAAGCGGCCATATCTACGTAGCAGAATGTGAGAGCGTGTAGACGCATCGAGATCGCAGGAGCGTGCGCGCGCGTACAAGCGTGTTTATCGAACCAGGAGGACGAGAGGATCCTGTATCGGCTGCAACACAGCGGAGCGACATGGCGGACCGCTATCTTCCTGACGCTGAAATTACACCATTATTGTGCAAATTAGTGAAGACCGGCGCATGATGGCCCGGGGACGTCGAGCGGGATTAGAATTAACGCGGAACTCGTGCAGCTTCGTACCAAACGCCTCGTCATATCGAGATACGGTCAATTGGCGACGCTTCTCCACGTCTGTGCATATACGTAACTTCGTCCCTTTTAGTCGTAGGTACCAAGCTTATTTAACGTTAAACAAAAAATGACTAATATCGTTGAAAAGCTTACGTCTTTAAAGCGATACGCATAAACGTTATACCGCGACGTTGATCGCCGTTCCCGATCGTAAATTTATCGAAAAATCATAAGTCATGTCTCGCACGTCGATATCTATTCCGCGTGTCGGGGAGAACGCGGAATATGGCTACAGCGATACTCGACAGCTTTACGTGATCCACCGCATTGCTTTTACGCGTCGTTAATATTGCAGGAAGCATAGGCCACTAGCAGCACCAGGAGAAGGTGGGGGAAGAGAAAAAGAGAGATAGAGAGGATAGTTGAATCATTGACATTGAAACGTGCTCGTTTTTGCTGACGGCCACAACTGGCTGGATCACACCCCGTGCTTCCAACAAAAGTGCATTGTACCATTGTATATATAAACTGTATATTCCGCAAATCGCTTCTCGCAAGCCGGCTATTTGTCGCGTTTCACGACATATTGTGCGTTTTCGCTCCGCTCGTAACCATTTAACCGCGAGTATGCTTATTGTATACGAAACACAACATATGGCGCGAAAGTAACATCTCTATTGTGCACCCTCTGATAAATGAACGCTCGTATTTAACGCGGCTAATCGAGTCGACCGCTCGTAAGGAAGAGTAGAAGGAGAAGAAGAAAGCGCAGTAGAAGAAGAAGCGGAGCGTGCACGCGACGGAAAACCGCAACGCGGAGAGAACGTTAAAGCGCGTTACGCGCGCGCCCGTAGGTACTAGCCAGTTTTTAAAAACCACCACGGTACACGGACTCCTTAATCATTCCTCCGGCAAACATGCATATGAAACACTTGTTTGTATGCCAAGTGCGATTGCGGCTTGGAATAAAGCGGTCCAAGATTCGCAATCCGCATAACCGGATGCGCAGTTTACTCGACTTCGGAGCGCTGAAAGTGAAAAAGCGCCATTATTTTCGTTCCTTTATTTTTCTTCCTTCTGAAAAAGAGAAACTCATTGTATTCCTCCTGTTTGCGTATGCGTATACGTATACGTATGCACATACCTAGGAGATAACATTCTGATTTGGAAGAACCACCAGAGGGCTCATAAATTTCTTTTCGTGTTCTCGCAGAAACTAGATAATTAAAAAGATAATCGTTTACGGGTACATTTGGACGGAGGAAGGAAACGATAGCAACCGCTATAGAGCTGCACGTTTCGTCCGCTCAAACTCTGACAGGAAAGGAATAGATGCATGAATAAAGGATGAGTCGAGCGCTGGCAAAAGGTGGAATACTGAATTAAACAATAAGCGATTCGGACTTTCGTTTCGGTGTAACGCCATTCCTTTTTTCCTTTATTTCCTTTTGTTGTCTGAAAAATTAAAAGACGCGAAAATAACTTTTCGAAAGTGCATCAAGAAATGCCGCTAAGTATTCCACATTTTCTCTCAAAGTCTTCACGAACGTAACTTCAATCGAATGACATCGATAAAGAGAAAATAAGATTATCTGTCCATCGCGATTACGAAGAAATTTCATTACGGCTGTACGATCACAACTATTTTAAAACTAGCAATCCTCGATAATTCGTATTTTCTGCTCGTTAATAAATTTGATAAAATCTTTTCGACTCGGGCAAACGATCGTTTTTATACGATTATATTTTCATCGAAATCCCATCTCAGCGTGATTTTACTATTATATTTTGCCAACAATATTGTTTACTTTTATACACAACGAAACCTCCGATACTCCATACGATTATATATCGTGCCTACGGTACACTTACGTACATTGTGTAAATTGGGCGGTAACGTTGATTGACGCAAGTTGAAAAATTTGTGTTTGTACACAAACATGCACCCTGCTAACGACGAAGCAGGGGAAATACAGGGCGGAAAGTTAAATCCGAATCGCATCGCGACGAATTCACATCATACGCTCGCGAAGATTAATAACGCGGGTATCCTGCTCACTAATTGAAAGGGTGGGAAGAGAGGGAGGAGATTGCGGAGGAGTAGAAAGAGGGGAAGAGAAAAGAGCGAGGGATCGGTCGCGTGCACGGTGCATATAATACTCGAGTCGGAATCTAATAACACGGTGAGCCCCGGTATACGCGTTTCTTTCGTTCCGTCGAAATCGAATTGATATATCCGCGGTGTGTGTATACACACGGCCGCTTCGCCGTATGAAATCGCCACGAGCTGTCTCTTTATCTCTCTTCCTCTGTTCCTCTTTCCCTCTCCCCGCAACAAGATTATGGTAATTGACTATCCGACTTGGAAACCCCCATCAGGCATATCAATTACGTACGTATGCATCCCAACCGGGAATTTGCCTTTGATCCGCTCAAACTCCAAGGTAACACAATTCACGCCTGCGTCTAATCTCAAATGGGATTGCCTGATGGCACAAGGGACATTGAAATGGGCTTTTCCGACTTCACAAGAACGAGTCGTTTCGATAGGCACCGGCCGAACGACCGGCCTCTTCTCCGCTTTTCCCCCGCGCGTATCGATAATCTGGTTACTTCTTCCATCTCTCATTCTCTCTCTCTATCTCTCTCGATCACTCGACGTGCTCGTACGTGCACCTACACACCTATGATACGTATCAAGAAAATCATTTCGAGAATTTCTTTTCACGCTGACCATTTTTACTCGGAAAATTATCTACCGGCGTACGTGCAATTAATTTTTATCGAAATTGATTTGTTCGTTATCGACGTGTCGATACGTTCGTAAATAATTGCATCGAGTATTTTATAAGATAAGATAAAATCTCCCTCCGGTGCTGGATGGAAAATTCAATTTTTTTTGTAAAATCTAATAAATATACATGTGCGTGAGGTCTGTACGTGCGTATGTATATATGCAAGTATATATAGATACGTTGCATACGCAAGTTTTCATTGGACCGACGAATTAATGGATAATTTCGTATCATTACCGGAACATTATTCGAAAACAGAGGTACTCGTCGAATCTACTTACGTCAGAAATTAATAATATACGTAAAGCTTTGCATCGAAGCAAAGTCGATTATATAGAACGCGAGATGTCTAATACGCTCTAGGAAGACTCAAGTTAGAACTTAAGTTAGTAGATGTCGAAAATATCGTTAGTAGCGTCACACGAACCGAGATAGAGAGAGAGAGAGAGAGACGGAGAACACAATGTTCCACGATTTCATGCTTTGATAATACAGTAGAAACTCTCATCTAAGGATTGCCAAGCGACTCTTGATTCCGCCGGTGGCGTATCGTGCAAACGTTTAATCTCTTCATCTTTTCGCAAACGAGTGTTTATTCGGAAAGTCCGTATGTATACGAAATTCTAAAACAAAGTAAATAGAGTACTCTAAACCATGCCGGTGGCCCTAGTGGCTAGCGATCGTTTAATTGGAACGAATCACTATTTCAAATAGACTCAGCAGATGGCACGTACGTGATAAGAGGTTAAAAGTTAAGGACGCAACGATAATTACCAATATCGTATCTCGAACGGTGTGAACGCTTTACAACGCGATCAATAACTTTGCTATTCTCGTTGGCATATATATATATATATATATATATATATATATATATATATATCTGAATGAATGCGCGTAGGTGTGTCGGCCAAACATATAGGCACGCGGACGTGTTCTCAATTTCATGATAACACGAAAACGTGGATAATGCTGAAAGATCGTATCGACGAGTAAACCAATTATATATCAACAGATACGATATTTTCTTTTATATACTATTACGTATGTGTGTGTATCTATATAATAAAAATCAGTGATAAGTTTCGTAACTAAACCGTAATGATTCTACGAACGTCAACGTGCTCTCGCTTGGCACGTAACGTAATAAAACGAGTTAAGTCTTTGATGACGTTTCTGAAAACGTTTGTAACGCGATAAAAGAAGCTTAGGAAAAAAGGCCTGCGATAATCGTTAACCTTAAATGCAATTTCTCTATCGTTCGACTACTACGACGCGTTATAAAAGAAGTCGTTTGATCTTGAAAACGATCAAAGTTCTTGCGGTTTCAGAGGCAACATGACGCGATTCATTATTTTCATGTGCCTTTTGGCGGTACAGTTCAACCGTGGTCTTTCGGGTAAATCTTCAGATTTATTGTTCCACCAACGGGTCCCACCCTTTCTCTGTACGAACGTGGCGAACCCTCCGTTTCCCCATTTCAAAACGTGCGGCCTTTCTCGAACGTCCGAATCACGAGTGTACCTCTCTTTCACTTTCAACGTACCTTGCATGGAATTTATTAGACGTTATTCTTCTTTTCATCTCGTGACAACGAAGACAAGGGAAGAAAAGGAGAGATATATCTACATATGGATATACATTTCCATATAAACACACACACATATAAATATATGTACACGTGCATATCTATATGGGGAGAAATGGGAAAATCAAGAATCGCTTTCTCACCGAATATAAGAGATATTATCGTTCCTCTATTTTTCCTTATCTCGCGATAAACTCTTTTAACCGTTCATCCTCATCGTCAATCGTTTTCCGTAAAGTATTCAAAAGAAAAACGAATGCAATATTTAACGAGCTAATTCACAAATACGCTCTATGTGCTTTCAGTGAAAACGGTGATATTTATAAACGGAAAATCTCCGAAATTAACAGTCACGGAAGAAGGTGCTAGCAAATGTGTCGTTGAAACGAATAACGGTCAAAAATATACTTACAAACCTAACTGTAGTCTTATCGATGAAAATACCAGGCTGTATGGTGATTCCAATTATTCCTGTTCGCTTTCAATAACCAAGCCCATCTTGAACGATACTGGATACTGGAAAATTATACAATATAACAAAGATAAAAAATTTCAAATTTATGACTACTACATATATTCTGGAATGGTAGAGATCGTTTAATCTTTCCTTTATAGGGATATTAAAACATTGCGAATAAATACTATAAAAGGAATAATCTTCGCGATCTTCGTTCTTTTAAATACGAGAGAAATTTATTGTTACATCCTGTACGTGCTGATTTCAGGAGGGCACAATCAGTCCTAACAAAACTATAAAAGTCTACGAAGGGTATTACGTGAGTGCAAAGATTGCAAATGAGCTTGGAGATATAATCGCTTGCAATGTGACAAACTCAAAGGTAAAACTTTTCAACGTGTTATTCCTACTATCAAAGTGTAATAACACTGGGATTGGTTATAACTTATTTATTATCATTCGTTATTTTAGAAGGAGACATTCGACGTTTTGTCCGAGAGCAAAAAGAACGTTGAAAAATATGGTCGTTGCGGTGTTCGAATTTTGGTAAATTCGGAACATCACGGTGAATGGCATCTCCGTGCGATTTACAAAAGTAACGAGCTCGTATCTGCTATATTCAATCTTGATGTACAAAATGAGGATGAAGTCATAAAAGAACAGGTAGGTTTGTAAAATTGAAGAATTCTATCGATTCCATCTAGACAAGAAAATATCGGTCGGTATTAAAGAATCATGTCTCTCTAAATAATGCATATTGGTCGTCTTCGGCTTTCAGCGAAACTAGTTAAGACGAAAGGGAACGGAGCAAGTATAATTAAAAATTGAGAAGCGGCAGGTTGAAGGAACTATCGTCTCATGAAGTTCCGACTGGTGTTTCGGTGACCCTCCGTTTGCTCGAAGTTGGAAGGGTCCATTCTCGAAATTCTTTCTCTCGCCTCTGTACAATCGATGCGATAGAACGACTAAACTTGCCCATTCGACTCGCACTCGAACGTTTTCTACGATGTAGCAACGGTAGGAGGGGAAAGAGGGTAACCCGATGGTAAATCTTGTCGCCGAAAAGAGGGTCCGAAGAATAGAATGAAAAGCTCTTAGTCTATACACGATCTCTCTTAAATTTCTGTTTAGAATTTGACAGTGATTTCCTCTTAAGTGAAAAACGATTTAAACGCCACGTGTCTCCTTTGAGCGAACCGTTTTACTTTTTCTTCTTATGAACGATTTTATTTAATTTTTTTTTTTTTTTTCATAAGTCCTCCTCTCTAATCGTTCGAAATCTGCTCTATAAAAATCGAAATCCTACGGTTCCCCGAACGTTCGATTAAATTCTCAGCAATCGCGTAAATAGATAGATGCACTCGATCTTACGAGAATATGCGATAGTACGACACTTTCAGGAGACGTTTCGATGTTCTCTAGAAACACGTTGAATCATAGATATCGCTAACGGAAACATACCGGTGACGATATCAACCTGACAAGAGAGAGAGAGAGAGAGAGAGAGAGACAAAGAGAGTTTCACTTAGTTTAGAGCATGAAGTTACATCAACTCACAGTCGGTTAGTATAATGGAGGCTTGGCGACGTAGTCGGGTTTGGATTAATGGTACTAAAGGAAGCAAGGAGAGGCACGGAGGATCGTGTCACTCTAGAAAATACGAGCCGTCGTGACACGTAAATATTTCTCAACGAGATTCCTTCAACGTTAAGAAATCCTTTCGACATCTTGCCCCCTTTATGTACGAACAATTTTGAAGAATCGAAAAATTCTAGCCGCCATCGAAAATACATAACTCTTTCCTCCAAAGAGCCATTAATTTTTCGTTCTCGTAAAATACGAGCACGTTTGTATGAATTTTATTAACATTATCTTCCGCTATATTTCTTTTTTTTTTCAAACGATGATCGTTATCGAACTCATCAACGCCTAGATCGTACTTCAACGTACATATAACCATTCTAATAATTGACCGACCGATAAGATTAATCGATCTCCAAAGCGTTTTAATTACCGTTTATACTCGATCGAAATATTTCTCGCTTTATTTCTCCATAATTTAAGAGCCCGTTTCATCGGCGCTATGCGATTTTCGTTCTCATTGATTCATTCGAATATGTCACTTATTTATAATGTCTTGTTGATGCAGCAAAATATAACGTTGGCGTTGCGGTCACCAGCCAAGATAACTCTCGACGGCATTAAACCGACGTATTGCCAGCTGACAGATTCTCACGGCGTGAAATTGCCCTTGACGATCGGAAAATGTGAATATGACATTGCAATCGTCACACCGTACCACGACGGACTTTGGAAGGCTCGTTACGGACTAAATGGAAGACTCATTCCGGTCGAAGTCGACATCATGATTACAACTTACGGTGAGACTCTCGAGCCTTCGAACGAAAAGTCTGAAACGGACGCGAAAAGAACGTTTCCTTCGAGGGGAAATCTATTGTTGTCCATCCATAAAGGTCCCGATTGTCCTTTCAGACGCACGACGTTTCAACGATGGCGTCTTATATTCGCGAAAATGGAGAAACCGGCGTACTCTCGGTGATTTCACAAAATTCCAGGCGGAATATTAATCGTCGCGGTGGCAACGAAAAATAGACATTTTCCCGCGGTACCTCGACGATTTTTCTCCATGTAACTTTTTCCTTCGTTCTCTATAATATTTAACTTGCCGCGAAACGTTATAAATTTGTCTCGGAAAACGTTTGATCGTTCCATGTCGAAACACCTTCGTGATTCTAAATGCATTTAATGAAATGAAAATATGATTGTTATAGACTCAGAGGCTGTGATCACTAACGTCAACGTCACTAAACACGAAGTTAATATACTCTGTCGTGTACGCAAAACTCCACAGGATCCTCTTCAATATTGTCTCTTTATCAACCCAAACGGTACAATGTTGCAGATTAGCCCAGGTGTCGGAAGTGGCAAGTATGTGAGCAAACGCATTTCGACCTGCAATTTTTCAATGGGATTATCTATAAAGAAGATTACACGAAATAATATTAAAGTTGATGGGGTGTGTAACGCGTATCGTACGTTGTTATCGCGCTTTACGACCAAGCGAATATACAAGATAAAAAAAGTACCATTAAAAGAAATTAGCTGGAAGTCGGTTTAACAGGAAGTCTTTGATTTATGTGGCCTTTAAACCAAAAAAAAATGAATGAATTAAAGATTTTGGAGAAAAATGAATTGAATATCTTTGATAAACGTTCGTGAAATATACAAAAGGACGATGAGCATCCAATACAGTAGCGCGTTATGGGTTAATGCTACCATTGTACAATATATGTATGGTTCATTTATACGTTTCCCCTTTTTTATCTTTTTGCTTTTTTTATTGACACACACCTTTGTCTTCTCAGCTATGGGTGTAACGCGTCGGCTCGTAAAATAGTGCGGCATTGTATTACGCGATATGGTCAACAGCACCGCGATTATTTATTGCCACGCATAGACTAATAAAGTGGAACAAACGAACGTACGCGTATCTGTAGGCTTTAAAAAATTTTTACGAGTTTTACGTCGCAGTCCCACGCGTATATGAGCGTAGCCGTAAAGTTAAGTAATCCGTAACATGAAATATGCACGAAAAACGAGTACATTTCGTGAGTAAAATGCAATTCGAAAGGAGAAATGTTTAAAAATTAAAGAAAAAGGAAAGGTTATTCGCACCTATCCGACGTATTTCTTTCCAAATGGAATCAAAATTATTTATCGACTTTTAACGCTTTTACTCCACAGATACGAGTTTTATCAAGGAACAAATGAGGAAATAACTTGCGGTATGACGATTCATGAGCCCGAAAAATATGATTATGGTATATGGAGATGCGAGATGGCAGTGAAAGGTCTATCAGAAGTAGGTACGTACGGTTCTATCTTGTATGTCGACTATAATCAATCACAAGATACACCGTCAAAGAATTCCAAATTTGCATTACCAAAGAGCATCACTACGTTCGCCGAAAATGTAATGGTCAAACGAAACGACAGTTTCAAGGTAATTACCGATGTTCGCGTATATCGAATACTTTGTTATTACCTATATACATAACGAGCAACGTCGATTTCTAGATCAAGTGTAGCACCAATACGGTCTTGAATTATTGTTGGCTCCGAAGTCCGATTGGAACGACATATTCCGTCACCACGGTCAATAATGTCTTACCGCCTAAAACATTTTTGTACGAAGGCCTTGGTTTCTCGCGAGGTGAATGCGGTGCGTTCATAAACAATGCCGTGAACGAGTATCAGGGCAAATGGAGTTGTTACATGGGTATCAAAAATCATAGCGAGGTAGAAGCCACCGTATGGGTCACAGTCACAGGTCGATAAATTTTAATTGAGTATTATTTAGATCTCATTGGCACGGCTCGTTCACTGATAATAACCTTAAATAATAGGAACGATGTTTCAATGAATGATGTTTCGACAAACGTTACGAAAGCTCCGCTATAATTATTTAAAATTACATGAAAAATAATTACAGAAGAGACGCTCCGTGCCAGTTAGGCGTCCTCGCATGTAACTCGTTCGTTTGCATGTGTAAAGAGAAAAAAAATTACTTTTGCAGATAACTACGTGCTCGCGGAAGAAAAAGAACTGACGTTTAACGGAGAAAACAATTTGAATTTGTCTTGTCACCTTCTTCCCAATCTAAATAATAATATCGATTACTGTCGATGGATACGACCGGGCGGACATGGTATTCGTTACGACACGAATCATCGATACATGTTCGAGATATACGAGAGACGTTGCGAATTAATTATTCTCGGTAAGTATGACTAGCGACAATATTCTACCTCGATCGATAAAGTACGAGAGACAACAAAATAATGGTAAGGAGGATCCAAGCTCATTCATTATACGCGGCATACCACGTTAAAACTCTAATCCAATAAACCGAGTTTATACGCGCGCGCATACTTTTCCAGCGAGGTTGTTTTGCGATTGTACAGCACAAATATTCATGAATTTTCGTCGCTTTTAATAAAGTCACCGTACTGAAATTCTTCACTATTTTTTTCATATTTTTTATTTATTTTTTTTCTTTTTTTACGAAGCATAATAAACGCATAGCATCGAAAATACGCATAATGTTGGTTTATTATTAATTAAATTTCAAATTATTGTCATAAAGCACCAAATTATACGAAGCAAACGTTCTCGCTACACGTTCTAGTTTATAATTATTTTTCAAGCCAAACAAAATAACGATATAAACAATTTGCAACATAAATATCGCGATATTATAAAGATAAAAATAGGATGTTGGTTGGAGATCGGTTACGCATTCAATCTACTTTGCTTTTCAAAAACCTAATCGTAGTCAGTCGCGCGCATGCTTTTACTTTCAAAGAACCTATAATTCTATTTCTCGTTCCTCGCGTTCAAAGAGCAGAGCCAGCGTTTCCGCCCGAAGAATACCAACTACGGGAAATAGTGACGCGCTTTCCCGAATAAAAATCGATTCAGGGCTTACCGAGAAGCGAGCCGCGAAACTACGAGATCGGCTGGCTCTCTTACCTCCGAGAAAAAGTTTAGTTCGAATGAAAATTTCCATTCGCGTCGCGGAGGATATCGTCCAATCCTCTTCACCATCCCTTTCACCTCGTTATTGAACCGAGAGATCTCAGCTTTCGGGAAATCGAAAAGTTTCTTTTTCACGCACTTCGATATTCCTTTCAGGAAAGAATTTTCAACCAGAGGACGTGGGTCGTTGGACTTGCGTGGTCGGTCTTACTGGAGAAAGCATCCAAGAGGTATCTACCGGCATAGACATAAATACGTCGTTTAGACAGTCAGTCGTTGTAACCGATATCGTAATCGGTGCTTCCATCTTGTTGGCCATCGCTATGAGCTTTATCATTTTTACAAACTTCCGTAAGAAGCGATCAGCCACGACTATATCGAAGTTACCACCCCCGTACAACGTGGTATACATCAATGGTATCCCGTCGAAATCGATGGCGTAGATGTGATACAATTACAAGGACTAAATCGATCGATGAACAAATAGTCTCGGTAAACGTCGAGATTTGTCACATATACGCGTCGAACGATCGAATTCGAAATCGTTCCGGAAGAATCACTCATCGTGAATGGTTTTTTGTTAGGACGCAGGAAAAAAGCTACGCGATTTCTATGGGAATGTCGATGGTAAACGTTTCTAACTTTGCCGATAGACAGTTCATTTATTCTGTAAAGTTTTAAAATCTATTGTACGAGAGTTTATTAAAGGGTTGACATTCCTTCTAAAAGTCACGACTCTTCTTTTTCTTTCTTTTCTCTTTCTTTTTCTTTTTTTTTGTTTTTTCTTTAGAAAAACATGAATATTCTTGAACTATCCCTGCTCACCGTAAACCGATAACGAGTTATCGAGTTTTGTCAGACGGTTCTTCTCTCTCTTGTGTTATTTATTTACTCAACTTGTAAAGAATTTCCGTTTAAAATGGTTTCAATTTTAAAGCAACACGTTCGACATCCGCAACGTTTGTATCAGACATTTTTAAAAAAAGATCAATAGCTTCGAGTAAAAAATTTTTTCCTCGTTAATGTATCTTTTTTCGTGCAATGATAATCGACTTTATGCGGAGTTATAATATCCTATTCCCCTCGTTACGAAGACATTCGAACGCTATAATATATCATTTGGTAAACGAATTCGTCTCTATCGATCCTGTGCCGCCCTAAAAATCATTCTATAGAAAAACTTTTGCTCCTTTCCTTTCGGCAAAAAAAGCATTGAATTCTTCTCGCAAGATAGAATTCTCGAGCATATCTCCGTTTTGTTTGGAATTTAAAAGACAGAATCCCCTGAGTTCATATCGATTATATGACGAATGGAACATTCGCGAATAGAAAAATCGTCCTACCACGGGAAAGAGATGGAAACGGAGAAAGAGAGAGATAGAGAGATACAGAGAGAGAGAGACAGAACGTTGACAAACTCTCGTCCCATCGGCAAAGCAACCCCTCGTGTTTGCCTCTAGTATACTTCGCACGTCGAAGGGGCGAAATCACATTCGTGCACGTTTACGAACGCCCATAGGATGAATTTACATGTGCGACAAATAAACGTGTGTGTTCTTGACGCCATCCGATTTCGAACTGAACGAAGAAGTGAAAGCGTAAGTGTAGAAATTTAATAAGGTACGAGGAATAATTTATAAACTCTTAAGCATATAACGATATTACGAACTTGTGACGCTAAAGGTATAGGATTACTTATCATTCATATCATTCGAATAACAAATCGTTTGAAGGATGAATCGTAAAAAAAGTATTGAAAAAAGAAGACAGATCCTACGCCATTGAAGATGGATGCACGAGAGCAGTTGCACATTACAAGTACCTATCCGGACGCACGTATGTGCATAGCTAACGCTTCTTTTCTTTCATTTTCTGTTTACGCACGTGACTGCATGAGCGCACACATGAGCACGCAAAGGCAAAAACAAGATACGTGTACGTGCGAGAGAGCGAACCTACCACCACCGGCATGGCCACACACCGTTTTCAGAATCGCCTCTCCGTCCTACGCTCTCGTGGTCATTCCTAATAAGATTTACTGCATAACGCGTACGCACGCAAGCACACACGCTTTATTTCTACCTCTACGCCCAAAAATTCCCAGTTTATGGGACGTTTATTAACGACTTTTTTTTCCTTCTTTATAAATTCCCCCTTTTTCGCACATTCGTTTTGATTTTCTATAACAAATTTTCGCCTAAGGTCATACTACCACGTACCCTATTATCGTATCGTTTATACGTCACGCTACTCTTTCAAGAAGATATTTGTATCGTTGCGTTAATTTATACGAATAAATGTCTAACAACCTCGTCAAAAAATTTCGACAGACCGAAGGAACTTTGTAAAAAATCGCGAGGGCAATGAACTTGGAGACTGAACCGTTCCGTCTTTCGCGAAATTAAAGAAGACGTGTCGATTCTTCGTGTCTCAAGAAGGAAATGCTTGCCGGCATCATCCATTTTGTTTTTTATCATTTTTTGTTTATCCTTCGTTACACAAAGGTCATCCGCTTTCCTTATCCAATCAAATCCAATCGATGAATTTAAAGAATAGTTCGATTGGTACTCGCGGTATTGTGAGAACTAACAATAGGAATCTCGAAGCTATCGGAGCAATTGACAGCATTGGGAGATAGAAAATCGGTCGCGCGTGTCACGCACGAACGCTTCGTTCTAGTCGATTCGCGCACGTGACCGAACGCGTGTACGCACGTATCAGAGAAGACGACAGATGCACGTGTAAATGGCAAAGAGAGATAGACAGAGAATAAGACAGAGACGAAGAGAGTGGCGTCACCTCGATTATCCCAGGATCCGTTGTCCGGAGAGCTTCGAGGACCATCGTTCCGTTCTCCTCTCATCTTCGCTCGCTCTCTCTCTCTCTCTCTCCTCCTCTCCTCTTTCGTAGCAATAACATCCGGACCGGTGGTGGCAAAGGATAATAAACTTGAGAGTTGGCAATCGCTTTTCGACGTTGGCGCGGTACGCGAACTTCTGACGAACCAATTAGAGAAGCAGACGCCGGGCAATCAGACTACCGTGCGCATTGTTACGTAAATCCTATTCGGTCCGTTGCGGTTTGAAAACGTAACTATCGCGATAGAAGACGCTCGCCTTTCCTCGTTCACTCCTTCTCATCCACGAACATCATTAACGGATTTTTTTTGCTTATGAAAGAAAAACTCTGCCCAAAGTAGCTTTAATATCGTGGCTCGGATTATTTGCGATTTTCGAGAGTAGAACGAATACTATTTTTAGAATTCGCTTTGCCTTCCACGTTCGTTACGAGAAAAACCACGAATTAAATCCGTTAAGAATGGCGAGATTCTTCGTTGGAAAAATAATTTTCTCCCTGGCTCCCGGCCATAACGATCATTTGTCTTCGAAGAAACGACGACTCTGATATACTTGTGTATATGTATAAATACGTATATAATAGTTCAATTCGGTTCTCTCGGATGAATTTGTGTTAACGCGGATACTATTTACATAATCTTTACATAAATCTGGCTGGACTGCTGAATGAATTATTCCAACGTATCTATCCGGCGGATTAATGAATACAGCCAACGAGATCTTCGATACGGAACCATCTCGAATCGAACGTTCTCATAACTTTGGTGGGTGCATACCAAAGGTAGGAGGGGAATGGCCGTAAAATCAATAGGAATACGGTATTGCGGATTGGTATATTATTTTGGAGCATCCAATGCTCTACCCGTTGGAATTAATATTTACGTTTTAATTATTCTTTTCTTAGAACGATGCAACGACAATCTCGAGGTTTATCGACCTTTCGGATTCCACCTAGTTACTTGGTACGTAGGAAGCGTACGCTCGAATAGTTTCCGCGGGGTTTTCGCAGTCGTTAGAACGGAACGTTTAATTATGAAGCACGTCGGTGCGAGTAATCGTTTCAGCCGATAAAAGGGAAAACAACGTGAATGGTAGAGAGTTTCCACGGAGATTTTCACCCTTCGAGTACTCGTCCGGGGCTTAAAAAATTTCACCGCCGCTCTACGCTCGCAGCGTACTAAAAACAACGGATTTGCGATCTTCTCCCTTCTTTTTTTTCTCTTTATTTTCGTTTGTCTTCGAACGAAGTCAAAGAAAATATCAACGAATTGACGAAAAATAGTGACGGAATTATAAAATCTATAAGACGCTTCGTCTTATATCTATCGAAAATATAACGGAACGCGCTGCTTTGTGAACTCTTTACTAATTGTACGACTAGAGTGAATCGCATTTTCGTGAAAGAAAAATCGACCTTCGTTTCCTTCGTTATACCTTTCCTTTCTTTATCGAGTCGTCGTATCGATAGGATCCGGTGCTCGGGTGGTCCGACCTCGCTAGCTTTTGACGTCGTTAAAAAGCAGACGACCACGCGATAATAAGCTTCTCGATTTGTGAGCAAGCGAACTCGTTTCGTCGCCGATCCGCTTTACTCGGGGCATTGGACTTGGGAGTCCGGTAAAAGAAACACGCGCGCGCATACAGACACGTACACATACATACACGCACATTCTCTCTCTCTCTCTCTCTCTCTCTCTCTTTTACTTTTTCTTTCTCGTCTCTATTACCTTTCCTATCTTGTATCCATGGACCAAGCTAACATCCGTGAGCCGGTAAGAGAACTCGAACCGGGAGGAAAACTGCAACGAAGAAGAGAGAGAGGGAGGAAAAGGAGAAAGAAGAAGAGGACGAATACGTGGGCGGCCAAAGCGGAACCTTCTGCGAGTCGCGCTCGTAACAACGAAGCGAGACGCGATAAATCCCGGACTGATATCTTGAGCCTCGAGTTAATCCACCGCGTAGATTACTTCTCATTGCTTAATACGTCCGGATACACACACATGCGCGCGCGCGCGCGCGTAAACAAACAAACGAAGAATTTCTATGAATGTTTCCGACTATACATTTATGTGTAACTTTATCTAGGAAATATCTGTATCTGTTTGTAGGGAAGAAGAAGCATTGTGTTTACATAGATATCTATGTACGTACCGTTCGTAGATACGTATGTAGGTATGTACGTAGACGCGGTGTATGTACGCAGACTTAGAGATGGTAACAAAGAGGAGGCGGAGGAATCACGAGAAGGAAAGATTGCCGACGCGCAAGTAATTTCGCGGGATTAATATTTAATATCCTGGAGAACGAGGAAGGGAGCGGCATTCCTCTATCTTTCTCCCTCTCGTCTTCCTTCTTTTTCTTCCTCCTTCCAATTGAAACTCACAGCACCCTTTTCTCCTCCGCAGCTTCATCGACTTCGGACGACCTCAATGAACTATCTCGACGTTCGTTATCATCCCCTACGATACACGACTCGTTCGATTCGTACGAACGAACATACGGGTTCTCCTTCGGCGAAGGCAAGTCGGCACTTGACCCGAACGTGCTGGGATAAGAGCGAAAGGAGAGATTGGGTTTTACTACCGTCAGAAAACAGTTCGAAAGCGCGGTATTACCGGCTGCTACCGTCGTCGTACGAGAGTCGATCGAGCTTTCTCTTCGTATACCGGCGTTACTACCACCATTACACGTTCCTAGAAATACCGTCGTGCAATCATACGCGCTTCAAAGCGATGTACTCGCGACCCATATCGCAATCTTCCCTCTTCCAGAAAAAGCTCTCGATACGATGGTAGTTCTCGCAAGTACTCGTTCGCAAAAATCACAAACGTTCTACTTGTTGGAAAGAGGGAGAAATATGAACGGACCTTTACGCAGGAAACGTTATATCCATCGTGGATTATCCGAGTTCCCTTGAGGTTTAATCCGGTATACAGGCCCGTATCGAAGCACTTAAAACGTCGCTTCGTTCCTTCTTCCTTTTTAGGCAAAGAAAAAGGAAGAAAAGAAGAGAGAAAACGTCGATCGGTTTCTGGAATCGATCGGATTATAATTAATTACACCTGAGTCGTATTCGATCATGTCGTCGTATTTACCCGTCATCCCTCGACGTAGAGACGAGAAAGTCAGGAATTTAATAGATTAACACGTAGCTAGAAAATCGATGTATCGATAGAGAATCGATCGATCGGCTTATCATCCTGGACCCACTCGTTATTCAAAAGTGACAGATTCCTGTCGGCCGCGATATCGTTGTCATAGATAAACTTAAGCGTTAGCGAATCGCATTCGTGTCAGTGGAGAGGTATGCACGTAGGCATATCCGCTAGGAATGTCATATCTGTTGACAGCATGACCCGGAAGCATCTCGCATCAGTGGAAACTTGTAACGCGTCTCCGCGATGCACGTTCCGCGTATTGTTCCAGCCGCGTTCAGCTGAAACATTCGCCCATCCTAATTTCATTCGTCCTCGCCCTCGCGAACACGACGGGTATCGTTGTACCGTGTCGTATTTGACGTTCGGAAAATTATCGATGGTAACGACGCAGCGATCGTTCGAACGATTCGACTTAACGGAACAACAAACGACAACGCTCGGTAAATTCTAGCACGCAACGAAAGTCAACGATATTCCTGTCGTCCGACTCGACTCTATCTCGAAATTTGCAATAAACTTAAAAATGAACGTATCTGACGAGAGGCACGCCATTCGTCCAGACGAACAGACGATCGATCCTAACTAAGTAGTTATTCTCACGAACTGCGAATCATACGATTCGCTCGCGATCAAGGAGTTTTCGAGGGACGAAGAAAAAAGAAATCGAAATCGATTGCTCGATATCGAATCGGCATCGACCGGAAGGAACAAAAAAATCAATGCTCGAGCAATATGCGTAGCCAGAGAGCGGTCGGCTCAACGGAAGGGGTCAAGTGTTTATGGAGAAGAAGAAAAGGGGGTCATGGACAATCGAATCTCTTGCTAAAACCGATTGGACCGCTGGCTATTTCATCTACAGGGGGACCCTTAAAGCTGCCTTTTGTAAAATTCCGTCGAGCACACGGTTCGCGGACGACCACGGGACTAGAGCGTAAGGGAGAAAGAGAGAGAGAGAGAGAGAGAAAGACACGTGTGGAAAACGCGTTAGCTGCGGTCTCTCGTTGGTTTCAATTATCTAATTGAAAGTGCCAGCGTGCTGCCCCCTCTTGTCCTACACAGAGACGTACACCTATACGCGTGTATACACGAACAGAAAACCCATAGCAAACCCGACGAGCGAAGCTCGTCGAACGTTTCCCCCTTTCGAAGCCGCCCTTAGAGTGGGTCACTCGCACCCTTAACCTCCGATAAATCGCTCTTACCTACCGTTTCTCTTACGAGCAAGCCCTAAAACTACGCCACTTGCCAATAACCGTTAAGGATACCCGTTCGCTTTTGTTACAGGCTGCTGGTGAGAATGAAAAAGAGAGAAAAAGAGATAGATGCAACGAGAACGAAAGATATAGGGTGAGAAAGAGGAGGAAAGAAAAAAGGAGAGAATCGAGCAACGAAGGCAATAAGCACAAACGCAGGAAAACGCGTGTCTGCTTTGCTGACGCGGTTATCCGCGCTTTCAGATCCACAATTACAAACCGTGCATACCGCATTACGCGCATTTTCCCGCCTACGAGGGAAGAGTGAGAGAGAGAGAGAGAGAGAGAGAGAGAGAGACAAAGAGATCACCAGGGTGGGCTCGTTTCCGCGCGTTATCGTTCGCAAAGCCATGAGTTGTGCGAAAGGTAAGGAAAAGGTGCTCGTTGTTAACAAGCAAAACGCGAACATCTTCGCAGGAAAGTTTTCTGCTGCTCTACGGAAAAATCTTTCCCAACTAAAATCAGTATTTTGCCTTCGCCTTGGCTCATACGTACATAAGTATGTTGATTTCTCCGCTCGAAGAAATTCTCGTCTTACAAATGGTTAAACGCTTATCCTCTAATTTTCGTTCCTCCTCAATCGTATCTCTGTCAATTTTCCGATACGTACGATTTTGGAAAATGTTGAGGCTCTTCGATTTTATTGATATCCTAATGTGCGCCCGTGAATACGGCACGCGCATGGAAACGTTTAATTAAAATACGCAAGCCAATCCGATGAAACATTTGTATTTAATTTGATTATTATTAAAGCTAACGTGTCCGTGATAAATTAAGCGAAAGAATTCCAGGTAATTTTCGCTTTTAATCGGACAAAAAAAGTATCGCATAGGTACTCGATCGTTGGATAATTTTACGTGGAAAACACGAGGAACGAAAAAACAGAGAGAATTTTACACGATATATATTATACGAACGGTATTCATATTTGTACATAGTTGGCCTCTTTGCGAAAACGATCAACGATTCACGTTTCCGCTTGCCCATCGCGACGCAATAATCGCTTGCATTATTTCGTTGCATCCGTGTATACCTTGCACATCGATACACTAATAAATCCTATTAGCAGTATCTATTTATATGTACAAATAATAGAAAAAACATGATTCGTCTATTTATAGTTTATACGAGCATTCGAGGTCGCTCGTTCGTATTCACGAGGCACGTTTCAGCGCGGCTACTCGTCGTCGTAAAAATACGTACGAACGAAAATTGAAGTTAAAACTTCAACGGGTAGTCATGTCATATTTATTTTTCGAACGAAATACAAATCGCGTCATACAGATTGGAAATGAAATTTCTCTTTGGTCGTTTATTCTTCCAATAACAAAGATTAAATGGACTAACTAGGAGAATAAATTTCTGTAAGATCTAAAATAAAATCGATCGTGTAAAATATTATTAGAAAAGGAAAGGAAGAGAGGAAAATGCGTTTAAGTAGATAAACGCTAAGCTCGACGAAAAGGAATGGTAAACGGGTTCTGTAGCAACCGCACGTGAAAATCAAATTTAGATCCCGAAGGCTAAGCGAAGTCGGAAGACGCGCTTTGTTCGGGCGAGTTCCTGCCGACCTTCCTTCTCTCGGAAACTTTATTGAAGAGAACAACGAAGGTTAGTTCGTTGGAGTGGCCGATGTATCGACTCGAATCGACCGTCGTCGTGGAGTCCTCCAAGCAAATAGAGGAAAACAACTATTAGCGAATCACACGAGCACCGGCAAACGATCCGTAAACTTGGAATACGCGCAACGTTACGCCCGAAACTACGCCCGATAAAGTTTTATATGTGTTGAGCCGAGCGTGTGGGAGAATATCGTTTTCTCTCTTTCCCTCGGCGCGAACACGCCGTGAAACTTCTACACAATTATATACGTTAAACCTCTCCATCTGAGACCAGCACCTATTTTCCCGACGGCATGGAAAATTCGATCGGACGTGTTCTTAAAAAGCGTTTATACCACGATTCGCGATAAACGGCTATAAAAAGTATTGAAACGACAAATAAAACTAACTCACAAGAGCGGATTTAAATTGCCGTAAAAATCTCTCTCTCTCTCTCTCTCTCTCTCTTCCCCCTCTCTCCCCGGAATTTATTTTTCTCATTCATCGATGAATAAAACAAGTGTAGAAATATTCGTCAGACAAGTACGATTTAAAAATCGAAAGATAAATTGACACGCAAAGTTAAACGAGTATTCGCGCGAGTACTTTTGTCAAGTTTCAAGCCAGTTATAAACAGTTCCAATAATTTCGACGAGTGAAAATCGTTAGCGCTCCGCTCATCGACTTTTGGACTAACGTTATCTGATTGCTGTGCTGGCGACCGGATGTACATACATACGCTCTCGAGCAGCCGAATATAGACGTCGAGCATTGGAATATCGCGTATGTAAATTTTAATCCCCAGATTAAAGCGCAATAAATAAAAGCTTCCTTCATATTAACAATCATCGGTAAACTATAAGCTCTGACGCGGAGCATCCGCTTGTGCGAACATTGAAATACATCGATCGAAAATTGAATCGAGAATCAAATTCTAACTGAGAAGGAAGGCATTACAACTAAACCAACTAAATTTATCCGTTTCTTCGGTTTTTTTCACTCGCGAGGATTAAGCGGAATACGATCCCGTGTAACATAAATTATCAGCTTGTTACCAATGCAAGAAATACGATCGACCAACGTTAAATTCGCTGGATCAGGATGGACGGAGAAAATAAAATAGAAAAAAAAGTGCGGCGTAATAGCGCTCGAAAAGTTGGTCCTCTGGAATAGGGCGTGGGGTAAAGGATTAGAGGGCCGTAAACATCGACGTTATTGCAGAAACGATTCGGGCTCGCAAAGGGAGGAAAAGAGAAAGAGAGGAGAAGAGCGAGAGAGAGAGAGGAAAAGAGAGAAAGAGAAAAAGCGTATGAGCGGCCCACGTCGAAACAACATTTTTCTCTATAAATTTGAAACGTGGTTCTCAATAAAGTACTATACCGTGTCGTCCGTATACCCGTCCGCTTCCGGACAGGATGAGTACAACAGAGAGATAGAGAGATGCTGGTAGGTGTGTAGTATATACCGGGTGGCGAGCGGGCGCGTGCACGGAAATGTCGAGTGCAATTCGACGCGTCGATGGAAAAGCTCATCGCGTCGTGTCGCGTCGTGTCGCGTCGGTGGTGCTGGGACCGGAGCTATATTTGCGAAGCGCGTTTCCGTGTGCTTTTACGGTGATCAGTCTCGGCTTTTGCTCCGCAGCTAGAACGCCAGGTCGAAAACGGATGGGAAGCATAGCATTAAAAGCGGATGCTTGCAGCCACATTTTTTGCAACCTCCCGCGAGCGAACGAGTTTGGTCGCGTGACTCCCGTGAAGAAGGAAGGAAGAAAGGATGGATGAGAAAGAAGAGAAAAGCGGTATAAAGGGAGAGAGAGAAAGAGAGAAAGGAGGGGAGGGAAAGAGAGAGAGAGAGAGAGAGAGAGAAGGAAGGAGATGAGCGAGGGAAAGAGCTTCTTCATCGAAAGGAAGGCAGAAAATCGAGGGAAACTTTCTTCCTTCTTTGCCTCTCGCTCTCCCTCTCCACTTTGGTTGCGAGCTTTCAAAGTACACAACGAACTCGAATTATCATCCGAGCGAAATATTCCTGTCCGCCGGAGAAGAGCTTTTACACCGGGTATAGGGTAAACTTCGATGTATCGAAGCACCGTGCTTTTAACTTTGTCGGGAAACTTTGGCCAGGAACAAATGTAGTCGCCGAAGCGTGAGTTTCTTCGGGAGCGTGGAACGTTCGTCTTACGTGCACGTAAAGTAACGTCGTGTCAAACGTTAGAAACTATCCGTCGAGCTCTCGCTAGCTAAGTATCGTATTTCGCGAGCTAAACAAAAAGTACAACTCGAAGAGTACGACTAATCCGCAACACGTGTCGCCAACATCCGTCCAGATGTGGACGGATCCAACGATAAAACGTGGACGCTCGTTTCTTCGCGCGTCTCTTCGACGAACGCCACCTCCTGCGATATTCCCTTGACTTCCGTTTCCACACAGAATCCACGGGAGCGTCTCGAACCCTCCCAAGTTTCGATGGGAATACGCGCAGGCATCCTAATCGCATCTTAATCTAGTCGAGAAAGCACAGAACCCACCGTGCGATCCGCAGGATTCACGATTCGAGAAGGGTGACTAGCACTTGCCAGAAGCCAGAAAGAGCCAGATAGATCGAGAATAAGAGAAGGAGAACCACGCCTACTCCATCTGCAACGCCTAGAGCTCTGTGAGCTTGATCCCTTAGCGAGCACGTAAAACTAAGTCTCGAAATAATTCAATAACCTTGTTATATAGTAAGCAACGCCCCCTTCCAAGAGGGACGTTCCGGTCCTTTCCTAAAGCCCTTACCCGGTGTAGCACACGCGCCCTTCTATGTAGTCGTCCTCTCGACGTAAGGCGAATTGAGCTCTCGCCAAATGAATTTTATACTAAAACCCACTGTCCCCGAATACAAAACTTATCAAATGCAACTTTGTATAATGAATTTTACGCAAAATTTAGGTCGATCGCAAGTAATATCCAATATCCATATCTCTCCAAGCAGAGGTTGTTGCATATGAAGATCCGTGGACTAAAATAACATAATTAATCATGTTTAATGAACCTTCCTTCGGCTCGATCAAAGTCGATCGAAGGTACTTACATCACCGCGACTTTACCCTAACCTATCCGCGAGAGAACCATAGATTCTCTCTCTCTCTCTCTCTCTATCTATCTATCTATTTAGTTATCTATCTTTCTCTCTCTTTCTCTCTCTCTACGCATACATATATGTAAGTATATATAGGTTATAGCTACGATGAATACGAATGTCGTAGGTTATAATGATACGAAGTTCGATCGACGAATTAATTAATCATCAATTATTCACTTAAGTGTGTAACGAAGCGAGAAAATCGTCGATATCGTAGAAATAATTCCGAAAATTCGAGAAAATCACGCTATACTTATATCGAAACGCCGATTTTATATTCGCAATTATCCGTCAAACAGTATGTCGTAACAATTTGCGAACACTGCTCCCTCGAAATCGTGCATTCGATAACGATTAGTAATGAATAAATTAAAAAGAAAATATGCTTATTACCTGCCATTACGACGACGTCGATCTCCGCACGTACAACCTTACTAATTGCGTCCTAAGTACAAAATGACGTTAACAATGAGACAAGGTGACGACCTCGGCCGAAAGTAAACGATCATCGCCGAATGCGTAGAGCGCACGATTACGTAAATATCATAATGTTTATATTCGATCGAATACATACCTTTCCTCGTAACGTACTGTATATTAGATACCTTGTGTTGTTATGATCAATTAGTTACGTATCGTTGCACGCCGCGAGAGCACACGTTGTTTATAGAAATTGGAACAAACGATATTATTTTAACTTCTGGAAAATTTGCCGACTCATCTCGTTATTTTTATATCGGAAATCGAATTGACGTCATGGGTAGTAGTACACCGCTTTATACAAGTTTTAGGTGAAAAAAATAATTTCCTCGTTAACGAACGAAAATTTGTAACATATGTATAGAAATACTAAAGCACGATTCCATCAACGAAAACCTACGCAGAGCAACATTTTTAAAAGATTTTGTATAAAAAGGTGGCACGTGTGAAAGCCAATAAAATCGAAGACAAATTGCTTTATAAAAATTTTGGAGAAGGGATCGAGAAGAAGGTGGTCGCGATCGTTGAATGTAAATACGCAACAAATCGTGCCGAATATCTGGAGGTTACTATTCCATTCGTAATATCTTTTATATAAATTTATAAGTTTCACTCGGTGGAATACAAGACCGAGAGATTTAGAGGAAGAGAAAATGCACATGGCCAGACGCGAGAGAAGACCACCAAAAAGACTCGTCGTCCTGGGCGGCAGACACACTCGGAACGGCATCTGGTTTTGCAGTTGACGATAGGCTCGTTAGTCACACTACTCTCTGTCTCTTGTAATCTTATTATAGGCCATAAGTTCGCTCGAGTCGACCCGGCGATGGCTGAAATTTTATTCCTCCGAAGCCGCATGAACGAAACTATCGTGTCTGGTCCACTCTTGAAAAAAAGAGAAAGAGATAGAGCGCTTTGCATGTTCGTTGCTTTCGATTTCTGTCCTCGGATCGCCAACGCTCGAAGCTCGCCCATCGCGATGTACCTTTTATTTCGATAATATATTTTCGTTAAAGTAGAATGAAGAACTTTTTGTATGTAAGTTACCGACGTTGCACGGATGAAAAAGAGGAAGAAAAATAGAAGGAGAAAAAGAATACGAAGAGAGGCAAGAAGCGAAAGTCAATCTTTGCAATCTTCGAGGCGAACTCTCGCGATTAATTACCACGGTCAGTCTGTCACGGTCGATGAGAATCATTAATTTCTTCTTGAAATTTTAGCGTGCTTCAAAGAGCGAGAGCGAATGAGAAAGAGAGAGAGAGAGAGAGAGAGAACTCAGAGTGGCTTGGCCCTCCCGAAGGGTCAAACGTATGCGTACGATACATCGATGTATACGTTATATATAGCGTATATACAATATATTTATACGTATACATATATACATACAGGCGCACAAGGTCTGCCGATGGAGAAGCGCGAGATTCCATGGTGGATATTAGGTTGAGGTAATTACAGCCATTAGTTCGCGCATACATCAATTATCGATGACACGATGACATGAGTCTGGCGCTCCGAGGCATCCCTCATGATAGTCACGATGGGAATGCCTGAGCACTCTCTCGGTATATATCATCGATACACAGAGCCACTTTCCTGAATCAACGCGCCTAATATTCTCAATATTAATTCGACGATTTCAAAGCCGACCGTGAAAGAGTACGCTCTTAGTTCGTTCCATCGAATTATCAGCGAGGATCAACCGCTCGAACGCGTCGAAGTGAATAATGATCTTTGACCTTTCGTCCTCAACCGAGACTTTTCGAAGTTACGAGACTCTTCCATCCTTCCCGGATCTAAGACATTTTCCTCAAACTTTTGCGACGTTCGAAAAGAGAAGAATCGTCTCATTAGCAGTTTTCTATGATCGTCCGAGTAAGTGAACATTTTCGCGAAATTACTCTTTCGCGGAATTTAAATGCAACAATCAAGAAAACATTTATATACGTTTGTACAAACATTTATATCGCAAATTTATTTTCTTTTCCCTTTCTAAAGATTGCGATTCGTTTAGTTCTAGGGTTAAGGAAGGAAAAAGTAGTCTGGATGGAGCGTTATCCAGAACGTCTCCTCAAATGTCCTTTTTACTTTACCCCCTCTATCCATGTATAATTATCGAGGGTAGACCCAAAAACACCTCCACCGTCTGGGATTACCCAAATCCGATGAAAAGCTCGTTAGCTCAAGTAAGAATCAGAGCTAGGTAACTGAAACAGATTTAATGGCCGCCAATGTACTTTTCTTTATCGAGTCATTAAAACCCAATCTATGCTAGTCCTATTAATCGTACCGTCATAAAATCAAAGCTTTTACGGTTAGCTCTATAAGCTCGTTTATATCTGCTCGCATCAAAGAATGATTCTGTTCCATTAGCTACGACGTGATTCGCATTTAAACTTGGCGAACGATCGGAACGATGGAAATTCGATTATCGCGAGATAAGTTTTCCTCGACGTACGCTTTCGGTACGTTCGCTTAAAATAGTTTTAATAAAGAAAGTTCACGTAATTTTTTGATGTTGCCTTTCTTAGAAAAATCTTACACGTCGCGTCCCTTCTCTTTTCGACTCCATTATACATTTTTTACTGTCCAATTAACATAAATTGTCGACCAAACGAGTCTGCATTTTAATTACGCGACTTTTCGAAACTTACGATCGCACAGGATACTAGTTTTAGCGTAATAGTAAAAATAAATATATGCGATGAAACGAAATTTCAAACGTTCGGCGAGTCGTCTTTTCGTATTAAAAGCAATATTAGTAAGGTGAGAATACTCTCGAGAAACGTTTCAGTCGTATAATCGGAACTTGGAAGTAGCGTCAAGTACGGAGGATAACGATCGTAAAATCATACGAAATTCACTCCCTACTTACACGTCGAGATCGTATCTCGAGCCATAAAAACGATATGTATTTCTCGGCTCACTTTTGAAACTAGTCCTTTTCCAAAAAATAAAAAAAAAAGAAACAGAGAGAGAGGGGTAGAGAAAATCTCTTCGATTCCCAATGGTAAAGAATACCTTTAAATAAGATTTCTTTTTTCTCTCTGTCTCTATTTCTCTCTTCCCTCATCCACGATAGATGTAACATTTCGACAAGCGCATTAAGAAACGACCACGGTCGTCGCACGTTTAACGACTCGAAATATACCCAAAGGATATAGAGAGAAGTTTTATCTCATTTCGATGTCTCCTCGAGGTGTTCGTTTTTTACACGATCGTTCGCGCGTCGTACGCACGTTCTCGATTGCCTTTTGCTTTTAAAAACGGACGGGAAAAACGTCGGTAATCCAATGCGACCGTTGGTCGAAGGCAAGCTGGTTGAGAGTAAGAGCGCGATAACACGGCATTCCATCGGTGAGAGGCCGGTAATTAAGACCTCAACTGGTCCCAAAGGACCTTCCTTCGAACTTCCTCCCCTCTTGTCTTTTCTCTCTCGGACTATCGATATACATGCTACGTATATAACTACATACGTGTGTGTACATATATGTGTATATATATATATATATGTATGTATGTGCATATCTTATCGAGGCTACTTCGCTTCGATTCGATACTCGAGCCCGCTTTCTACGTGTATATATACGAGTGTATATCGAAGAGCCTAGGTATACCAACCCAAGGGAGCACTTCCAACTGGAAACACGTCCGAGCCAATGGGAGGTTCGATGGCCTCCTTCGAAATTACCGACCGGTTCTCTCTTCGACGAAGAGGACGACGGTTACGCGTAGATCGTCGTGGGATGGATTATCGTCGCTTCAACGATCGGCAGTTTCCTCGTCGGAAACGCGAGCGTAGTTCCGAGACGACAGCCCCTTTGAACTTTCCCGATCGATATTAGGAAGTTATCGCGTTGGATATTACGCTAGTTTAATCGAGAGAATTTCAACTCCGACGAAAGGATCTTGCTAAAAGAAAATTATCCTTGATTGGGCTCGAGGAATAACCATTTTTTCTTTATCTTAGACTCTGCTTTCTTTTATATCGCGAATGAGTAAAGAGAAAATTACGATTAACAGATAAGAGGACTGGTTAAACGAGTTCAAGAACGACTCGTTCGTTGGAAGATGTTCAGGATCAAAGAAAAAATGAACGATCAATGATCGGTCGATAAACCGGTTGGATCTACGATTCAAGGGACAACGATATCTGCAATATCAATTTCTTCGTGTCGGGGCGAGGCTATTTATAATAAAAATAAATTGTCGAATGAGTGACGCTTCGCGATCGAAAAGCCAAGTGAAACCAAGGAAAGAAACAATTTCTTTTTTTGAGGTAAAATGTTAAACAGAAAGATCGAGTCGCGATCGTAGTAGCTGAACGAGAAGCGGTAATGGATTGTTTACATTCGACGATTCTAATAGGACAGTGTAATGTTTACTATCGGAGACCGATAGTTAAACCGACCATCAATTTGCCAACATCCAGTGTCTCTCACGAGTCTACCGATCAACGAAGGCGGAACGCACACAAAATTTACAAATACGTGATATTTATTGCTCGATGATAGCCGATTGAAAATCGCGTAGATACGTTCTAAGAACATCGACGTCTTTTCGTTATCTTTTTTTATAAATATCTTTTAAATTACTGCGTATAGAAAGATCTATGGTTGTTGCAATAAATAAACGATGGTACGTACAAACGTAAAGGAAGAGAGAGAAAGACAGAGAAATAAAAGCTAAAAGGAAACTGCGAAAAGCTTTCAAAGCTTAGTTCAAACGTTCTTACCGCAATCGCGATGATGGTAACGCGCACGAAGCAAAGTTCCTTGAATTTTCGGTGGTTTACCCCCGGTCAATGGCATACAAATACTAAAAGAGACATCAATAGGGCAGATGCGGAAAAGAACGTTCAGATTTCACGTAAAGGAGGGCAGCTCGTTTCACGTTCGATCAGCCGCGAATAACGCACTCCGAGATGAGGTGGGTTCGTTATTTTGATAGCTTCGCCGATGTTCGACGATGCATTTACGATCTTTCAGGCCTGGATCGTCTCACGCTCGAATTAAGATCGGCTATCGAGTTCCGTTAGGTTCGAGATATTTGTAATCGATCGAGTATATGATATTTCTTTGCTAGTACGCGTCCGATATTATTTTGTACAGTTCATTTATGTTGGCTGGAAACACGATAAATATTTTCCTGTATCGATAATAGACAAAATTGTTAGAGTTGAGATTACACCGTGTTCGCATTTGCGGTATATCGATAGACAATGAAATAATA
This sequence comes from Vespula vulgaris, assembly GCF_905475345.1. NCBI lineage: Eukaryota > Metazoa > Arthropoda > Insecta > Hymenoptera > Vespidae > Vespula > Vespula vulgaris. Next base: position 518,527 of record NC_066592.1, read on the forward strand.
GAGGTGCTTTGCGAAGACGTCGAGCAAAGGACGGTATATAATGGTAGGAGAACTCCACCAACGCCGCAGAAACTTTTAGACGTGATCTCGAGCATGTAATTGAGCAAAACCGTCTGTCAAGCGTATTAGAATCTATAGTAGATCCGTTTTTTTTTTCTACGTGCATAGGGACGAGCAACGTTCACGGGTCCACGAACAAGCTCAAAAAGGATCCGTATTCTGATCATGAATGATCGCAGCATCCAAAATATTTTGATCTCTCGAATATACGTCTTTGTTACACGCTACATCGTTTTCTTCCTTCGCTTTGATCGCTCGTGACATTTATCTCATTCTTTCATGAAATCAAATATTTCTCTTGTCTATCAATGAGTAAGATAATAAATCATTTTATACGTAGAGTGTATCATCTAACACTCCGCTCATAATAATTCGTTTGTTGCAATTTCGTAAAATATGACAACAAGTAACATGTGACACGGGAGAATTTTCTAACGACACTAATACGTTAATAATTGCTCAACGTTACGCCGCGGTATCCGCTTGCTTACCACCCCTTCATTTAAACAAGAGCACACCCACGTCGTTACCAACTACCGTATATATAATTACGGAAAACGCAGACGTTACCTTCGGTAAACGCTTGTTTGCTCGTTGATCATTAGGCTGAATTTGCGTTAATAACGAAATCCTCAGCAAAACGAGACCCCAGCAATCAAAATACAATGCTACAAATGAGACCACCTATAACGAATTCCATGGTTCGCATGTTTTATCGTACGATGAATTAGCTCGTCGGAATTTCATTTCTGCGATTTTAATAAAGCATAGTTTCATGAAATCGTATTGTTTATCACTAGTAATTCAAGGGTAGGTAAAACGTATTTCCGCAATTAATTCTTTTCATAAAAATCTATTTATTCAATTTAAATATCGGGCTAATATGGTTACAGAGAAAAGCATACGCATTGTCCATTATTACAAACATGCTTTTAATTGTTTGGTATAAAAACTTATTCCAAGAGAGATTTTTGTTATCATTATATAAATTTGTTATATTTTTTAATGTAAGATCTGAAAAATATTTCTTTAAAATTAACTTAACACATATTTAAAGTTAAATATTAAATAATACATTTCGCGGTAAAATATTAAGCATCGCCACCTCCGATATATTTCTCTGAATCGATTTTAAACCTTTTTACGCATTCTCCGCATTTCTCTTTATTTTCTTTGGAAAATAAATTATTTTTATCAGAATCACCACCAGCATGATCCAATTCTTTTTCAGATTCGTTTGATATTAATTTATAAGATTCCTCAATTGCATTATTCGTAGGACTATTATTTTCTTGTTTTTCGGAAATATTAGACGGTAGCACTGCATTAATAGTTTCAGTATTTTTTAGTAGATTATTTACAGGTACTTCGGCAAAAATCTAAAACATTGCTACATTAAGGTAAAGATATATAAAAATGTGATATAATGATAAATAAATATTGAATACCTCACGAATTAACTCAATTGTCTGCCTCTTTTGAGCATTATCCAGAGGCGATGAAGTCTCACTAGATGACAAAAGCGAAAAATTAAATAATGGTAATCCAAACCTCACAGAACCTCCTTTATAAATGAAAATAACACCCAAAAATAGTAGAGGAAGCAATAGACAGAACCACAGTTGTACGGGATATCGAATGAAAAAGGGTAAATGAGCTATAAAAACAACATTAATTACATGGTAGTATTTTTTGAAAATTCATAATTTATAATTTATAGAATTCATAATATATGACGTATAGTTATTATTCTCATATAAAAACAATAACAAATCTTACCAGTTACATTGTTTGCAAACTTAGATATTACATCTCCAATAATAGGTATTGGATACAGTGCGACTGTGGATACAAGGTGTGATACAACCAAAGCAGGTGTTACCTGCATTTTTGGATTAATCATTCTAGCTTCATAATATTTTTCACATTCCTTGTCATCAACTATAATCAAAAAAATTTGTTTTCTTAATATTATATACAAAATTTTATACAGAATTTAGCTATAATTGGAAAACAAGTTATATAGTTTACAATTTTGAATTTTTCTTTGGTAGAGATACGAGTTTTGATTTAATTCTCTTTATAAACTGTAGATGGCGTTAATGCTTCTTTCCTTCGACGTAAAAGCTCGATCGATATAAAGTACGGAGGATAACAACACAAAAGCCTTTTACTACGAATTAAATCATAACCAAAATCTTCGATTTTTTATATAATTTTATATCATCTGGTCTTTTAATCGCTATACAATTCTTACATTTTATATACTTACAGAAATATGCCTTCATTTTATCCCACAGACTCATCTTATATGGCTGACAAGCTACAGGCATTTCAATGTATTTAACTTGCGCTGCTGCTAATTTGATCTCAGCTTCCTTTTAAAAGAATATAATAAAATATTTATATATAACATCTTGAAAAATCTTAGCTATATATAAGATGATATTAATTTATTTTTTATTATATTTTTTACCGTTATTAGATGCCACCAAGTCATATAAAAGCTAACTATTATTACCATAATGCTAATACTGAATAATATCCGAAACAATGACAATTTCCTTAATAATATCACAATTGCTAATACGCTACAAACGATAATAATCACAAATGCCTAAAATATAAAAATAGCAAAATTTAGAATATTGTAAATACCATTGAAAATATTATAAAATTGCGATGTAACCAACTTACATAGTAATTTATAAATTCAAACACAGACTGAACAATCCAATATAAATCAACCACATCAGAAACATTACTAAAGAATGAAGGCTCCAATAAAATTTTACTCAAGATTACATCAATTTCTTTTATGGAATAATTTCCAGTTTCTATTTTTTTGAGTTTTTCAATTTGCGTTACTGTTCCTTTTATAAATAATTGTCCCTCTACGTAATCATCATTCACCTGTATGATATTAGAAAATGAAATTACATTATTATACTTACAACAGAATCACTCTACAATTATTGTTCTTACTAATTTCTATTATACCTTTAAGTTGGCATTTAACAATAACATCATAACCAAACGCTTATAATATACTTTCACTGTCTCATAATCTTTATTATTTCCTTTTAATAATTCTACTTGATTATATTCTTTACTATTGCTTTCTCTGCAACAAGTAACAATGTCAAGTAACAATGATATTTTAAAATAAGTGATCATAAATTCAAACAAAGATAAAATGCATTTTTTATACATACACATCTTCTATTACTTTTTTATTAAATCTATCATAATAGAGAGAATGTGGATCAATGAAGTCTTCTGTTTGCTTCCTACAAAAGAGAATAGCATTGTTTAATATAAATATATGATTTATATAACTTATCAAACATAATTTATAGTTCTTCCTTACCCATCATATATGTTTTTATCAAAATCATTGTAATTTGTAAGATCTGAATTCATGTCATTGCTCAAGTGTTCAATTCCATCTCTGAAAAAGCAGTATAAAATTACAATATTTTAAATATTTTATTTAACAAAAAATTTATATCTTATAAAATTATATCATAATTACCTTTCAGAATGTGAAGTATCATCATTATTACAAAAAACTAATGAAGAACTAATTAAACATTGTATAATGATGCAAATAAAAATGAACGATTTCAACATGACGTATACTTTAAATTAAACGAACACCTGCTTACTAAATATATTTTTCTGATAAAAATAAATCACTTAAAAATTTTAGATATTATAATTTAATTAAAAACAGTTTATTTATTTTAGTGTTAATCACCAAAATAATATGCAGATAGATCAAAATTCATCCTCTGACTTATTTTTAAATCTTGTGCAATTGCAGTAGTATATATTTTATATAATAGTGACCGATCATAGGCAAAAATAACGTGAGCAATCATAGATAATAAACTACTTTTTTAACAATTATTTCTTTCACGTAAAGAACAAAACCTTGTTTCCACAGAGACTTAATAGAAAATAAACGAAAAAATGACACGAGGCGACTACACTGCCACATAGCGATTGTTATTTACAACTCGTCTTACTCGTGAAAGAATCAATTTCATAATACCCACAGAACCTTCTTATTTACGATCATTTTCGGTTTAATCGTGCTTTTACGAGATTGAAAACGTGTATTTAAAAGAAGAATATGGCACCACGCAGAGATAGTCGTACTAATCACAATAGTATAAATAAAGCTTCCAAAAGAAGTAAAAATAGCTGGGTCAAAAGTTTCGAATGGCCTCAATTTTGGTCTTTATTAACAGATCCAAGAAAAATTGTAATAACTACAAAGTTATTTATTTTACTGGAAATGCTTTTGAATGTATTCATTATCGAAAGAGTGCCTTACACAGAAATCGACTGGAAAGCTTATATGCAAGAAGTGGAGGGTTTTTTAAATGGTACATTGGATTATTCAAAACTAAGAGGTGATACAGGGCCATTGGTTTATCCTGCTGGATTTTTATACATTTTTTCTGCTCTATACTATGTCACCGTGCAAGGAGCGCAAATTAAAATAGCTCAGTATATCTTTGCTATTCTTTACATCGTTTTACTAGCTTTGGTCTTCCGCATTTACTCAAAAACTAAAAAGGTGCCACCTTATGTATTAATTTTGATGTGCTGTACGTCGTATCGAATACATTCTATATTCGTGTTAAGACTTTTTAATGATCCGATAGCTATGATATTATTATTTTCAAGTCTAAATGCATTTTTAGACGAGCATTGGTATTTAGGAAGTATTCTTTATAGCCTTGCTGTATCTGTAAAAATGAATATTTTATTATTTGCACCAGCACTTCTTGCTGCATATTTATGTATCCTAGGAATATCGAAGACTGTAATACATTTATCCATTTGTGCAGTGATACAAGCAATTTTAGGTTTACCTTTTTTAATTGAAAATCCAATTTCGTATATTAAAGGAGCATTTAACTTAGGAAGAATTTTTGAATTCAAATGGACAGTAAACTGGCGATTTTTGTCAGAAGAAGTATTTGTTAATCCATACTTTCATATTTCATTGTTACTATTACATTTGTTGATTTTAGCTGTCTGTGTACCAAATTGGATAATTTATTTGAGATCCTATGCAAAATTAAAACAAATGGAAAAAGATCTAAAACCTCAATTACAAAAAAAAGAAAAAGTGGATATGTCAACGATGAGTCAATTATTTATTTTTCCTTTATTTGTAGCAAACTTTATAGGCGTCGCGTGCAGTAGATCTTTACATTATCAATTTTATATATGGTACTACCATACATTACCGTATCTTGCATGGTGTACAAGTTATAAAACTGCGGCGAAGCTTTCAATATTAGGAATAATAGAGCTTTGTTGGAATACTTATCCAAGTACAATTTATAGTAGTTTTGCTCTGCACGCTTGCCATATAATTTTATTGTATGATTTGATTAAAAACAAAAAAAGCGATATAAAAACAAAATGAAATTGTTATATATTTGAGACTGAATTTGTTATCTAGTCTTTTTTCTATTTGACGTATAAAACTTTATATGCGTAAAATATTCTCCTTTCTAAGGACAATCGAAATGTTGAACATCTATTTTTTATGGAATTTTTTCAATAAAATGACTAAATTAATTTTATATGTTCACTTTTATTATAATATAGATCCCGTATAATCACGTTGTAATTATTTAAGTTCTATCGTTCCATCACGATTGAAATATATAACGCTCACTAATCATTGTTTACTAATGAAAATATTTGATGTGATATTTAATATAAATTTTAATATTATTTTTGGAACATTGTAGATTCTAAAAACTTACATTCATTATAAAATGATGTATGAAATAACGTTTCTTTACGTGGTTTCTTTTTAATTCAATTTAATTTTAAATTGAAGAATTTTTCAATCGAAATTAAGGCTACTCTTCACTCATGGTTTTACAATGGTTTATGCCAACGATGAATACAGGCGTAATTTTGGTAGGATTTTAACGAACAAGATTTCATTCTATAAATGAAAATTTAAACGAGGACATGATTTTTTTGAATTTTTGAAAAATCTTTATTTTCTTTGAAAAAAATTGTGTCAAGAAATAATATTTTTTTGAGAACAAATCGTGCATAAAAATAATGCTTTCTCAAAAATTCGAGAAAACCATGTCCTCGTTTAAATCTTCATCTTTAAAAAGAAATTTTATTCGTCAAAATCGGTGAAGAATTACGGCCGGATTCGATGTTGGCGTAAATCCTGTTTTCCATATTTTTCATTAAACAAAAATTACGTATAGTGGCGCCCCTCGAACTTCCCGGCAAAAGAGAAGAACCTCGTATCCCCACCACTGATTCTCATATAAATACTTGAGTCGCACACTACTCGATCATTAAGTATATTACGCTTAAGAGGTTTACATCTATAAAAACTTACCAGTGATAAATAGGCGCACACGAAGACAGTGTTTTCCTATTGAGCTCGTAGTTTATGTTTCGTCCGTACCTGTCCCTGAAGTCGCATACGTTACGAGAAAAGGTAATGAACAGTTTTAAGAATCGTAAAAGATGTCATTAATACTATGTTTTTATATATACATAAAAGAATGAACATAAAAGTGCATATTTAAATATCATTATTAAGGGAAGATTAATATATGTCAGATGGTTTACACAGTTAATGAAGTAAGAATATTATTCTTGTTTAATGATAGTGTGATTGAATTGATTATTTTTAATTCGAACTTCAAACAGAGATTATTTGTTTTTCTTTAGAGAATTATTTTTGAAACAATTATTATTATATAAGCAGATATTGTCGATAAGTTTTATATAGTTGTAAATATCATAAATATATTTAAGACATTGATTTGTAATAAAGCACTGAACAATGAGCCTAATCTCTGGAATTTGCAATTCGTTATCTACGATGCCTGCTCTATACAAATCACAATTTTTTGACATTGACGAGGAACCGTCCAATTCAAAATGTTTATTCTGTGAGAACTCATTTATTCTTCCTACAAACGAGAAAGATTTTTTAACGCATTTGTTCAAAGAACATCGTGTTGTTATAGCTGATGTTTGGAAAATAGCAAGTTTGAAAAGGTAAGATTTATATATCGTATTTGATATGTCAACAAGAGTATAATGTTTCCATTTGTTTAATTAGTTATATACGTTATTGGAGCAATAGATTCAAAGAACATCCTATAACTGATTTTTGTACTACAATATTAATGGATTGTACACCAGATGGGAAACCAAGTAAGGATGAAAGTTACTTTTTACTTTCTGATTGTATTTCGGAGGATAAAGCATTAAGAGATGAAGTATATAAAGTCAAACTGGTAATGTTTATGATAATATAATAAGTATAATATATATAAAATTAAATTATATATCTATATATATACATTTTTTGAAGGAATGGGTATTAGCAAAACAATCTGAGGAAAGAAATGATACTAATTTTACACGTGGTTGTATGTTCTGTAAAATGAACTTTTCTAAATCACGTCTTACTTATATAAAACATCTTTCAGAGAAACATAATTTTTATCTTGGAAAACCAGAAAATTTAGTTTTCATTGATGAACTTTTAGATAAAATACAGCAAAGTATAGAAAGGTAGTTTAATTATTATAATTATTTATGTATTTTTAATGATATTGAGATCAAATAAAAGTAATATTCATATATAATTTTTTATATTATGGTAATAATAAGTATCTTAAAAATATCAAAATATTTTATTTTTAGTTTAATTTGTATATACTGTGAAAAAGTTTTCAAAGATCGTACGGCATTAAAAGAGCACATGCGTAAAAAGTTACATAAACAAATAAATCCATACAATAAAACATTTGATAAATTTTATGTAAACAATTATTCAGAGTCTAGCAGAGCAAGAAAATGTCAAGTAACTACAATATCATGTTTGTTTTTAAAATTAAAAATTGATGTATCTCTTTATATCATTAAATATATTTTGTTTCTTTTAAGAAAAATTACAGATACGCTAAAGATATTGAATTAAGCAGTGAAAGTGAAGATGAAGAATTGTCATGGTCTGATTGGAATGATGAAAGCATTAGTATATTTTGTTTATTCTGTAATCATTCTGATAAAGATTTTCCAACTATTTTACAACATATTAAAGAACAACACAATTTTGACTTTAAAGAGGCATCAAAAGATTTAACTTTTTATCAGAAAGTATGTATATTTGACATATCTATAAGATAGTTTCTAAGTAAAGAACAAATAATAAGAATAAAAAATAAATATGTAGGTAAAACTGGTAAATTACATAAGGGTGCGAATTTATATGCAATGTTGCATTTTATGTGAGATAAAATCGGACAACATATTGGAACATATGACCCAGCAAGATCATTACAAATTACCTAAACAATACATATGGGATCATCCAGCGTTAGTAATTAATTTTCAATATGAATTGGTCAACAAAAACAGCTCCATTATAATATGAAAGTTTAATAATTTCTTTTTTCAGGTTTTATTTCCCTATGAATGAAAATGATTCATTTTTATATAATTTGGATACAGATAATGATAACTCGGATGAAAGTGATATCGAAAGTACATTTAAAGATTTATCTATTACACCTGATGATAATACAAATAGTATATATTTTTAAACTATTGTTAATTTTTGAAGAAATAATTGAATATATATCAAATGAAATGTTATTGTTTTCATGATTTTAATTTAATCAAGTAGTTTTTGGTTATATTTTTTACTGATATTTTGCATTTTTTATTAAACAAATCATATATTTATAAAAAAAATTTTATTCTTATAAAAAAAACTATTAAATTATTATTACTATTATATTTATAGTAAATATAATGTCAACCAAAAATCTATCACAATATTGCAATTCATATGTAATTCCAATAAATAAAATCTGTAACAGTGACAAAAAGATACCAATAAAAAGGGATTACTGTTTAGATTACTCAGATAATAATCGTCTAACTAAAATAAGAGTAGAAGGTCTTATCACCACAATTGCTTTTCATGAAGCAAGATTATATGCAGAAAAGCTTTCTCAATATTTGTCACAGAAATATGCTGTACCACAAATTAGAGGAATGTTTCAAGTAGATTGGTACGAATATCTTCGAAAAATGAAAGTGGTAAAAAACTATCTATATTAATTAATTTTTTGATATAATATGAATATACAGTTGCATTTTTTTTTATAGCGTGTTGGTGGTAAAATGTGGGCCTTAAAAAGAGATGTTGCAGTCTTTATAAATGATGTGTTCATAGGCAGTGACATTGAGTTTTTAGAGTATCTTAACGAATTGTATGTTTTTCATATGCCAAAAGATATTGGATATTATGAAACACATGTTAAAGGATATTATAAAGAATTTATTAAAAAAACAAAGGTCAATATAATAAGTATGTGATAATAATTTCCATATTTAATATTGAATATTTTTTAGAGAGTTTACGTATATTTCACATTCACTTTGGATGGATTTTTGATAGGTTCCCTTTTATTCATGGTATAAGTTATGAATCATGCTTGATTATTTTTAATATATTTTAATTTGACTACTTTAAAAACTTGAAGAATATTTACAGTTATATTCTGACTTGCTCCCAAAAACCTGTAAACATTTTTTAAACTTTTGTACTGAAAAATATAACAATATAAATGGCTTCAAAGCTTCACTTTATACAAACACTTATATTCATCGTATAGTTAAAAATGGATGGATTCAATTTGGTGGCAAGTATTAAAATGAAAAGAAATTAAGATAAGTATTGTTTTCTTTTTTATCATTAAAAAAAGTTGATTATCCACACGTATACATCAGATATTAAATTAAACAGTACTAATTGTAACATGACTGTAATACCTACAATTACTGATGAATCATATTGCATACCTCACGATCGACGAGGAGTCCTATCAATGGCAAATAATGGAAAGCACTCTAATCAATCTCAAATAATTGTCTCTTTAAAACCTAATACATGGATGAATTATCATTATGTTGCATTTGGGTAAATGTCAAATTATGTATATAATAATAATTGTTGCTTTATTGAAAAAAAAAAAAATAAATAAAAAGTAATGTTTAATAATATTAAAAAAGACAACTAGTAGATGGTATCCAGACATTACAAAAAATAGAAGATACTCCAACGTATTATGAATCTCCTCTAAAAAAAATTATTGTATCTGAATGTGGTGAATATATTTTAGATCTTAAAACCAAAATGGAAGCAGAAACAGACATATTTCTTGTTAGCATCATTGTGTTATCTCGTCGTACTTACATATTTTATTAAATATATTTTGACTATTAACGTATATATATATCTCTTTACATATATTCATTTAGGAACGCGAACCGTGGATTGATGTGGGTGAAAATAATATGGTCCATCAATATCCATACAATACTTATTCAGATATTTCTGTATGGCTTAATAACGTAATTGATGAAATAGACATTCGCGATACAGCATCTCTTCTTATAGCCGAGCGATATTTAAGCAGTCTATACTGTCTTTCCACGGATTATTTACCAGGTCCTTTTAAACAAATAATTTAATTTTTTAAATACAAACTTCCTTTAATATATTTTTTAACAATAATATAAACATATTCTTGTTCGTTAGAAGTCAACACGTACAATCTTGAAACGGATGAAGAATTTTATAAAAGTGTAGATGTTGATTCTAAGTTGAACCTATGTGAATTATTAACAGACTTTTGGCCCGAAGAGATGAGTAAAGCGGAAAAAGAGATTTTCGTAAAAAAACTTTCTAAAATCATTATTTCATATATTTTAAATACTGTCGATCATAAGGTAAAGATAGATAAATCATAATTTAAATTAAAAAGAAATTATCAATTGCAAGATCTAGTATGTATCTTTTACAAATCCTCCTAGTCTTACGCATTAAAGGATATTTATGGAAGTGTACATAGGATACTAGAATGCGCTTATGATATTGCAAGAGCAAGTATAGCCAAATTACTGAAACAACGAATCAATATTAAAGACGCCAGTGCAGAAATCACCAAGTATGCATATTTACTAAATGAAAAAAAATATCAACAATTTGCTAATTATTTATTTCTTTTCTTAGACAATTTAAGATACAGCAGCAAGATGATAAAAAAATTACTGATTCGTCCTTGGCTCTTATTGAGGAAATATTGAACAAATCTATACTTCATGCTTTAGAGTCTATAAATCTAAACTGTGAATAGATTTAACAAACAATTCAACATCTACTGAAAAACATTCCTTTTATTTTGTACTTAATAAAAATCACAGACTTATTTTTAATTTAGAATGACTATATTTTTTGATATGATTAAAAAAACATGAAAAATTCATGATTAATTAACATTCCAAATTATATACAATAATGACAATAAGAAAAATAGAATTTAGCATATTATTGCTTTATTCTAGAGAAAAGTTTTTTACCGCGTCCCTTTGAAACTTTTCTACCACCTATACTTTTTATATCCGTTTCTTCATCTGGACAGCATTTATTATGAATCGAGTTATATAACATTTGTGCATCACTTTTGTTTCCAATCATTTCAGCCAATTCATCCTGTACGTGATATCAAATATTAGAATTTTATCAATCTTTGTGAGACGAAATAATAATAATAATAAAGATACTAGAATTCCAAAGATACATCGATTCACATTACCTCTGTAAATTTAATAAGATGATCAAGCGATTTTCCTTGATTTAAAATTGCGCATAAATTCTTCGAATGTACACCAGGTAACTTGGCAATGAAATCTTGTATATGAGGATTATATTTTTGAATCATCACTTGTTCATCTTCTGCATTTTCATTTACTCCAATCGTGATAGCCTTTTCAGCATTTGGCTGATCCCTACCACTCTATATCAAACAAATTCGTTATTGAACGTTGACTTTATTTTACGTCATTAATATGTTACCTTCAATTCTTCAAACAACTGCGCAGATGCATGCGGACTTGGCGACCATACGAATTTTAGTTTAGGAAAATGTAAAGTCAGCAATTGCAATTTTGATGTGATAGCAAAACTTTTAACATCTTTACCCATGTAATAGCAACCCTTAAAGGAAGAAAATCTTTTGTATATTTTTTAATATAAAATAATATAATTCGTGTATAAAATATTTAAAGTAAAATTGATTAATATACTAATAAATAATGATTATATATACCTGGAAACAGAATGGTTTATTCTGATCAAATTCGATAAGAAGCATTGGTTTAGAATAATGTCGAGTCATAGCAACAGCTTGATTGTATAATCTTCCAGTATTAAGAGAACCAATTAAATCAGATACACTTTTTCTTTCAATGCAAATTTCTGGAGATAGAATATAATCTCCGATCTAACATACAAAAACATGTATGTGCATAAAACAAATGTAAAGTTTTATAGCGCACATTACATTATTAACTTACAGCTAGAGTTACAGGTTCAATCTGTATGCCACGAGAATGTAAAATGGATGGCAGTTCGCTATTAAACTCTCTCATATCAACTATGACTTTATTAATGATATTTTTTTGATTTTCTTGGTCTCCCTTGCGCGTATTTTGTTCCATCTCATTGCTTGACTGTGTTGCAAATGTTAAGCAATCTTCTGATTTTCCATCTTGATCTTCAGGTACAACCATTGTCTTTAAAAAAAATATGCATAGATATACTAAGTATCCTAAGATCGAAATAATTAAAAATACGAAAAATGTTTACTTTTTTAGTGTTGATTAAAACATGGAAAGCTTCTTTCTCTCGTCTTAAAGCTGTTAGATATTCCTGTTCTTCAACAGATCCTCCATAAATTAAAAAATATACTTTTAAATTTATTGAAGGATTATTATTTTGATATATCTATAAAAAAAGTAATGACAGTAATCATGTCGTAATTATTGTTATTAAACACGTACAAGTTATAATAATACATTAGATACATACTTCTAGTTGACGTACGGCTGCGATGTCAGCGACATACATTATTACATTGCTAGGCTTACTTTCCTTTAGCGTTCGTTGTAATGCCATTGGATCACCATCTTTCTTTAAAGATTGTAGAATGATTATGGGTGCAGTTGTTGTAATTGTTGTTAGATCTAATTCAGCTATCTACAAAGTCACACATTATATAAAGTAACGTATTATATATCTTCCTATTTAATTCGTCAACGAATATATTATTTAACATACTTGAGAACATTCTTCAAATAAAGTTTCATGATACTCATTTTCCGGATCAGTAGATTGACTCTCTGTAACAGCCTTTTGCGATAATGTCAATACATAACTATCTTGTGTATCCATTATCTCTTCATCTTTATCAGATTCAGTCGTTGACATTGATTTTTCGTTATTCTCGGCAATACTACTTAAAAAATTTATTATAATAAGTATAAAGTATAAACATAAAATTACGATAAGTAATATCTATACAAAAATTATTTTCGATAACATACTTTGATTTGTGAAGATTATCGTGTTGCAGTTTTTTAAACGCTTCATCGAGTAAATATTCATTAGCTCCCATAGTTAAAAATTTTTTTAACTGATAACACGTTTGCCTATCATGAACTAAAACGAGAACCTTTTCTGGATTTTCATTATCTTCTTTTTTTTTATCTCGTTGTATCTCATTTAATACTTCACTCAATGCAACCCATTTTGGATTTGGTTCTGGCTTCAATTCTAATTGGAATAATAAATTTCATTATTCTGTATAAATAATATAATGACATTGTACAAATATGTACACGCATACAAAGATACCCTAATGCATATAAATAGCGTATATATTGATTTTAAATTATAGTTACCATTTTTTTCCGTGTAAACTCTTTCTTTCGCATATTTAAATAGATTTTCGACCGCATCTAGCATCAACCATCCTGAACTTTGCATAGCATAATCCATAGTTCGTAAACTATTTAACGTCGAATAAAACGATACACAATCTTTGTATGTTAAAGACCTATAGACACAATTAATATTATTAAAACGATATAATGAAAGGCCATGATATGAATGATTTAAAATAATAATTGCAGCTTTTTTTATGTAATATACTTACATAAGAAGTCCTCGTAATGTTTTCAAATCTGATAACAATTGCTTTGTAGTGGAACTAAGTTGATGCCAAACAGGATCTAATTGTGATTGGAGTTGCTTGTGAAACTTCTTAGCTATTGCATTTTCAACTGTCAATTCTTCCAGATCTAACTGTAAATAATATAATTCTAATATATATGTATTTTTAAACTGAAAGATAAGTAGTTTGGATTTAATACGTACATATTTATTTATACGTTTTAATTCTTTCACCACATAATTCATTGAATCTAATAAAGCAGTCTGAATGTGTAACATTTTTATTGTAATTTTCACGTGAAATTCCAAAACTTCAGGCTGTAATAAATAAAAATTCAAGTTTAAAGACTTATTTCAAAACAGATTAATTTATAAATTTTTTATAGATAACTAATTTATTTACCTTAAGTTTCGACAAACTGTTATTGACAATTGTGTGGAAGCGAGGCCATAGATATAATTTTTTAACAAAAAGAGTTTTCATTACACGTTCTACATTAGAAAATCCAAAAGTAAAAGATAATGCCGAATTAGAAAAAGCTTTGATGAAACCAGTCTATAAAGAAATTAGAGAATTAAGAATAATTAATATCACTGAATCGTAAATAATCAATATTAATGATTATAAAATATATATATTATTTTTTTTTATCACCTTATTTGTTTGTCTGTACAGTCTGATTGCAAACGCTTCTTGGTACGAACGCAAAATGTTATGAGCTTTATATACAAGAATTCCAGTAACTAAGTTCAGTGGCAATCTATTTTTTAATAGATCTACGACTAAAATTCGTCCTGGTATAAATAATATTCCACCTTCTAGATACATCACTTCTCTGTAAATAATAATGTTGATTAAAATTACATATTTATAAAATACATTTTTCATAGCAAAAAATAACGATTCGATAAGTAACGATATACCTTTCGTTGGATGTACATTGACCCGTTACAATACGAGGTAAATTTTTTGTACCCAAATCTTGTAATTTATCTATAAAATATCTTTCATCGTGATCGGTAGTTCCCAAAACAATAACAAGATTTCCAGGATCTAAATAGACTTTTAATATATTTACAAATACAGTTTCTATACCCAAACCCCTAAATCAATAAACAATGTATAAATACAATGTAAACAGTTAGAAAACATATTTTGAAATATATAAGACTTACTTTGCTGTAATCACTAAGCCATCTTCGTGTAATATTTCTAAAAACATCTCATTTTCGTATTCCAACATGATTAAGTGTATTTATTTTACTATAAAATTGTTATAATACCAGAATGATCTATTGTGAACGATTATACGTTTCATTAAAAAAGAATTTCAAATAATACATTGCCAATAGATTTTAAGAAAGTAATTAAAAATGTTGGACTTTTTTTCTGTAAAATAATTTATATGAAAATAACAAATATGAAAATGTTTATGATAGGTCTAATATTTTTTAAATTATACCTTGTTATCACTATCCTTGTAAATATTCTCTGTTTTTTGATCATAAGTTGTATCTTCATCCGTTGATATCACTTCGTATACTAACAAAGTATATTTACTTAATTCATGTGATGGATGCCCATATACTCCTATGCTAACAGGTCTTTTGAAACTAAAAAGAGGTTGATAAAGAGAAATCAAAACTGTTCTTGTCTCATAAATGTTTGAGCTGATTATATAAAAAATATTTAATATACCTGTCTGGTACAACTATAATATCTTCCCCACAAGTTGTAGATTGCAGACTATAGTGATCTGGTTCATAAGTTAGTTTTGTTGTTGTATGCGATGCATACAAATCTGCATCTCCGCTTCTATAGTTATTAAGATTACATTTAGATTGTTCTAAATTATTCAGAGACAAGCATATTTGATAATTTACTTACTGGGATATTAATTGAATTTTGATAATACCTTCATACATTAAACTATAATATTTATAAGATCCACTTGATACGTCATCACTGACATAATGTAATAATTCTTCATTCAATGATAAAATGCAAGGTAGCTAAAGCAGAAATTTTTATATTTTTAGCACATTTGTACAAATAAATCATTCGACTTAACCTTTATTTCATGCGTTATAATAAAATATTTGATACATCTTAGGTTTTAATAAATAAAATGAAGTTATAAATTTTATATTTCTAAGAAATAATCGTCTCAAAATATTAAAAACTTAATTTGTCTTACCAAAAGCAAATTAAGAAATATAATCTTCATAGTACAATGTTGTTCACCATTGTTAAAAAGAAAAACAAAGTTGTAATATTTTTGAAAAGTTAGTAACAGTTATCATTTGCTATAACATAAGAATTAATATTTTTTGCAACATTTATAGATGCAGTTGCGATACCAAGTAATTATGCAAAATTATAAAATTTAACTTTATAAAATAACTCATGTAGAGAGTCGTAAGAGTGCATAAGATTAGTATATATTAAGCATGGATCATAAAAATCAAGAGAAACAACAAAAAAGAGTTATAACTCGTAACCACCAGATGGAGATAGGATTCATTATCAGAAAAAAAATTGCTGATTTTATCAAGTTTTACTTATTTAATACGTAACAATAAAACGTTTGGAACAAAAATATATTTTAATAACATTTCTCTAATAATTTTTAATATTTTAAAAATAATTTCTTTAATTAATATATTTTATCCATATGTACAACCTTAAACAGCTTAGGTCTTATTTATAACACAATTATGAATTTCAAAGGATGATTAAATTTTGGTTTAAAGCGGTTTATGTTGATTTATACTTTTTAGTGAAAATTAGAATTAAATGAATTTCCAAATTGAATGAATTTACATGAATATCGAGATAGAATTGTTCATAATGTTACAAATTTGAGTCATATAGTATGCACAAGCGAAGAAGGTACTTTTGGCGCTGGTTTCATTCGTTTGTGGAGTAACCGTTTTGTATACTTGTCCGTTAAAAATAAGTAAGAAGATTGAGATTCAAACAGAAATACATAAAATCAATTTCTTTACAATTCTTATAGGTAAATAATTACAATAATAATTAATTAATAATTCATTAATAATTAGCATATATAACTAGCATGTAAGATACATTTTATACAATTGCTTCGAAATATTTTATAAATACATCGCATCGCCATGACACCTCATTGTTGAGATATCGAAATTACATTTTATTTTAACAATGAGTAATAATTGAAAGTTGATAGAAAAATAATTGCTAGCCGTTAAAGTTTATCGTTTATTTTTCGCGAAATTTCAAACTCATTATTATAATCCACAAAGAACAATATCGATGCAATGATATCTGGATAATCGATATTAATCGCATTCTAAACATTATTGTTAATTATTGTAAACAATGCAAATATTATCGAGTTTATAATTGTTAATACAAGTTGTTATAATTATTGCATTTTCGTCAGAATTATACGTATTATTTGTATTCATCTTTTCAATAATTAAGAATAATTTTATCATTGATATTACAAAGAGATTTTTTTTATTCAATTTGTAGGTATCAAGTATCGGTCTTCGAGTTGTTTCATTCGAAGCTAGATGGCACTTTTGCATCATTGAAGATATTTTAAGATGAGAGGTCAGTAAATCGCAAAGAATGTCAAAAATATTTCTTGATTTATAGGGAATCGTATATACGAATGTTTGCAAATCTTCATTATTATTATTTATTACATTCAGTTTATTGAATACGGATTGTATACGAAAAAATATACAGGTACAATTTTGTTTATTACGCTATCTCGCGAAATACAATAAAAAAGAAACATTTAGCCGAACGTATTTAATTATATTTAGTTTACTCTGCATAAGTATTTATTATTTAAAACGAGATTAGAACAGCCGGTTCTAACGGATGTAACTTGATCGGACCATTGACGCAGTTTAACTTTACAACCACGGTACGCATTGTTTTACACGCGTTCGGGTTGCCATAGAGACTAGAGATGCATACATATCCACATTCTGTTTCTTTCTATATAATTAAATTAGCTTATCGCAGCGTGCCAATAATTTTGAATCGAAAGAAATAATGTACGTTTCTTGGAATAGTATCCGATTATCGAACGTTCTACGACAATGTCTTGCTAGCTCGTTGAGTGAGAGAGAGAGAGAGAGAGAGAGAGAGAGAGAGAGCTCTTGTTCGCAGACCCTTTAAAACGCGCTCACCTATCCTCACGATCATCTATGATATCCGGTGCATCGCTATCAGTAAACGGGGTAATTACTCCTTTGCAACGAAAAGGGCTCCCTTGAACGTACGTAACGTGGGGAGCTAACAATGAACAATTAAATGATTACACTGCTTTCGGTTATCGCCGAGAGGATAGAATTGCAACGATAAACGCCGCATCTTTTACGTTGTTGTGGCCTTTTCTTTTATTTATAACGAGCTCATAACCTTCAACCTTCTATACCATTTCCAAGCAATTGAAAACAATTTCTCATGCTTTTCCGCGCGGAGAGAACGCGGTATCGATCGTTTCGACGCGTCGTCCTCGTCCTCGTCCTCGTCCTCACGTAGACGCTGGTCGATAACGAGGAAATGCGAAAACACGATGGGTAAGAAGGTTATCCGTCCTCGTTCAATTTTTTATCGCTCAAGCTAGAGTTTCGAGTGGACGGAGTTTAGAAAAGTTGTTTTTCTTTTAGACAGGACTCGAGATTGAATTATCGCTTCTCGTTTGTCGTAAACGAAGGAAGCTACGCGGAAAAAAGAGAGAGAAAGAGAGAGAGAGAGAGAGAGAATCTCCTTCCTGGTAGAGAATCTACGAAAGGAGAGAACTCTTCTCCGATCTTCTTCGGGCGTCATCGGTATTATCCGCATCCTTCGAACCGCGACGCGCCCGGTTCGATTCCACGAGCGCAATAGGATAGGCTGTCCTTTTTCCCCCGCATCGACGTGTGTAAGCAGCCAGACCGGTAACAGTCCCTCTCTCCCTCCTCGGGGTGTAAACAGGGTCTATGACGAGTCCTCTGCTCTCGGTGAAGGAACGAAAAAAAGAGAGGTGGTGAGAGAGAGAGAGAGAGAGAGAGAGAAGGAGAAGGAACGTTCTCTCCGTTGCGTTCGCTCAGCGACAAGAAGGAAGGCAGCGACCGAGAGAGCTGTGTGAATCGAGCCTAAGGGCGAGGAGAGCACGGTGAAGGCTCGCCGCCGGTGCTGGTGGGAGAGGAAGAGAGGGGAGCCTGAAAAAATGTGTAGGTGCGCGCGCAGCCGCTTTGTCTCTCTCGTTGGTGGTGCTCGCGGCGGTGGTGGGGGGGTGGCATGGACCACGAGGGGCCACAGGGGTCCGCGAGCGGAGCATGGCGACTGCATCCTTTCAGTCGGCCGGTGAACCCGCGTGCCGTACGGTTGCTTCTTCGTTTTTCCGCACCGCCCGTGCGTTTTCTCTATCTATCCTTACGTTTCGCGGTTTCTATCTTTCTTATTAGTCTCTTTCTCGGCTTTCGGCTATAATCGTTTGTTTTTTTTTTTAGAGTGATCCCTAGATTCTTCCGATCCGTATCGTAGTTAGTCGCGTGTGACATTCTGATCCTCCATCGTCGTTGTCTCGTCGAAACGCACGCACACGCATCGTACGTGCATTGGTCTCTCTCTTTCTCTCTTTCTCTCTCTCTCTCTCTCTCTCTCTCTCTCTCTCTCTCTCTCTCTCTCTCTCTCTATCGACGCTCTCCGTCCGTGGTTCCTTCGCTCGAAGATAACGACGAGCTCTCATCCGAGAGAAGGAAGAATCCTCTCGCAGGACCTTGTGGATTTTTCTTCGACGACTCGTCATTCGTCCTCTTCGTCGTACACGGGCGCTACGCCTTTGAGAACTTCTCCTGCATGGTAAGTAACAAAAAGTCAATTACTATCGAACCCGACTTCTTAGACCGTCGTCGTTAACGACACTTGGAAGGATTTTCTTCGCCTTCTCGGAATTATTATTATTATCTCGGTCGCTTCGAATTCGATCGGTCAAAGGGTGTATTTTGTGGCGAAGAGAGGGATGGGGAAGTAGTAGAAAAATGAATCGTTGGAACGAGAAGGGAAGTTTTTCACACGTGTACGATGCCAGAGAGTTTTCTCGAGCGCGCGCGCTCTCGAGTGACGCAACGAAGAAAGAGATGCGCCGCGATGCTGAACAACTTTACCATCTCCGCGTCTCTTGTTTTCGTAGATATCGCTACGAGTGAGATATATATCCATCTTTGAGAGGACGAAAGAGAGATCTCGAGAAGTGCTCTCCTCTCGACACGTGCGAAAAAAGATTTTCTTAGAAAAAAAAGTGTTACCGAGAATCTTTGTCTCCGCCTAGAGAAAACGAATTTCCTTTTCGCAATGTAACAAATTTCGATCGTTAAAACGTATCCCGACTCGTTCCTTCCACGAATGGATATTGCAAGGTCGAACGTTCGTAACGTTTAAGAAGAAAAACGCGTAAAGTTTTCGAAGAAGCGATTAAAGCGAACGACCATCGATCGAAGATTATTACCCTTGAACACTCGCGAGAACATGGCGGTATCAATTTGAACGTGTCGTCGTCGTCGATCGTGGCTTTTTCGTCTAATGAGCGGGAAGTGCGATACTCGCGATAAGAACGTCGAACCGTTACTTTTTTATTTTTCATTCTTCTTTATTATTATAATATATTCACGAAGAGGAAAGACGTACGGGTCCGCGACGTGCCGCGATCCTAGCCGAGGTTTTCGCTCTGTCGTCGGTATCTCGCGTCACTGTAATTATCTCGATATCGTTGTTATCCCGAGCATATTCGACATAGGAAACTTGTAATCGGTAGCTGATCGTGGCTAACGACCGTGATGTTTTAAAATTCTTTAAGAGCTCCGGATTCACTGTAATTACAGTACATATATAATGATAAGCTGGCTACAGGTCGGCGGCATAGACTTGCTAAGGCATGCTGAAACGCACAGTTTCCCCTTCGAGATGTGTTTTGCATGAGAGAAAGAGAGGGGGAAGAAGAAACATCGGTAACGTCGTTTTCTTCCTTTCCTTTTTCTTTCATCGACGAGAAGGAGAAAAAGGAAAAAGCCGCGGAAGAAATTATGGGTTGCTAGAAAGAAACCGAGTCTCGCCGGTTAGAGGGAAAGAAGGTAAAAACGAGAAAAACGACGAAAAAAAAAGAAGAAATGGCGCGTTACTCGCGTGCGAACACGCATTGGCAATTTTTGGTGTTCGCGTTTCCGCTCGCGCCAAGGCCCATTCATGTAATCTTGGTCGTCATTGAGAACAAAGTCTTCGTTTCTCGTATCGATAAGGCGACAACAATGTACGTACGTTTGCAACTACGAAGAGGCAAGTTCTTTTAATTCGACGTTTAAGAGCATGCGATGCCGAGTGCATCGGAGGCGAAACGTCGAGAGAGGAAATTGGCTTGGTTCGTGCTGAAAATGTCTCTCGAAAAGATGGCGCGAATTTTGATCTTCAGGGTCGGTCGTCCGTCCGTTCATGTGTGTGTGTGTTTGTGTGTGTGTGTGCGCGCGCGCGCGTGTGTAAGAGAGAGAACCAACCCTCCTGAGTTGTGCCAGCACTCCAACACTTACTGTCGCAATACGACAATCGATCTCGAGGCTGCCGACTACGCAGCATACATTTTCGTGCCTCGTTAATCTAGTTTGTCAGCTTGCTCGGACCGTCGTGAGTTAAATCGTCGGTAATCCTGCTAATCCGGCGAGCTCTTATTTTAATGTCGGCGGACATTGGTGACAGCTAGTAAAGGGAAAGCGCGATAGTACTCGATGATTATGCTCTTCGATTATAGAAACTTGTAAAGAAAAAAAATATACTTTCGAGGTTGACGATATAAGAGTTCGATGACTTGGACGAGGAAATACTTGGACAACGATTTTAAAAAATCCCTTTTGAATCGTTCGATTTAATTTAGTTCGATCGAGTGTCTTGTTTATAACAATTTTTTTCTTAAAAGGTGAAAAATTTCTATTAATAACATCATTCTTCTTTGTTTTTTCATTGGTTATATCGATTATTGAGCGGGTCAGTGATTAACTTAGGTATCTTAGTGTTTCGCTATCGCTTAGTTTCGTCGTATATATATATAGTCGAGCCACAAAGATACACGATCGATAGTCGTGCGTTTAAGGTTCATGCACACCGGTATATCAGGGAAAGCTAATGTTTGTAGATCTTATCGGCCGACCCTTAAACCTACGAGGCTAAGAATAAATTATGATCGTTCGAAGGCGTCCACGAGGACGTAAGAAGACGTAAGAAAATTTTATTCCAGAGAGATCGTTTTGTAACGACCATGATTCGTCTTTACGAGATGTCCGAACACGATCGATCTGGAGACTTTATCCTTTTCTTCGCAATTGATCTCTATTTATGGTACAATGCATGTTTAACTTTGAAATTTATGGAATCGAATAAGTTTCGCGATTAAATAAGTTTCAAAAGAGAGAGAGAGGGAGAGAGATGCAAAGAGAGAAAGTTCACGAACGCATTTCTCTTTCTCTGGATTTGTCACGACGAGTCGAATCGTTTTCTTGGTTTCATTACGCATCCGTGTGTATACGAAGATCCTTAATTGTCCATATTTTTAAATTCAGGCTCGCTGACTCAAAGCAATAAATTTTTCTGCTCCCGACTTTAGCTCGGCCCTCGCTTGTAACGTCTTGAAGATCTCGTACTACCTGACCCTATATACCTGAGTTCACTGACGCATTCTCCCTTCGCTCGCGGGCGGTCCACGCAGTATCCACTTCTTCTTCTTCTTCTTCTCCCCCCGCCGCTGCTTCTTCTTCTCATTCTTGTATTTTTCTTTTTCCTTCACAAAGAAGTCACATTCTGACCGCTTGGAAAATAGAAACCCTCGACGGAGTTTAACGAACGCGCGGTTTATCGATTTAATATTTACGTTATCTATAAACGATAGACCCGATAAGGACCGATGTCGAACGGTAATGATTCCGTCTTTTTGATTAGCAGTTAATCGATCAAACGCTCGTCCAATTTCTCGGAGAAATCGACTACGGTGGTCGATTCTTGGCGACTCGTAATGAAATTAGAATAGCGAAAATTTATCTCGTAGAAAAGACGAAGGGAGTATACGCACACCTGCGCGTTGGCTCTCGTAAGCAACTCTGACGTCATTAAGTTCGAAACGACTAAGTCCGCATGGTTTATTGGTCGCGCGCGTTTATACGTCTTGTTACAATGTAGCCTCGCAACAGGAATCGGAACAGGATCGTTGCGAGGAGATAGAGGAGGAGGAGGAGGAGGAGTGGGAGGAGACGACTGAATATTGTCGAGGCGTAACAGATCAGAGTGAAAGTCGAAACACGATTCTGGTGCGGGCTCTCCGCGTATCTTTCTCGTAGCAAGCACGAAGAGGAGACGGAACGACACGACTCTCTTCTCTCCTCTTTCTCCCTATTTCTCCTCTCTTTCTTCTCTTTCCTCTCTACTTCTCGAATATAACCGAGGGAGTCAAAATATTCCCTTTTATACAATTAAACGCCTTCATGCCTCATGGATTCGACCGTCGAAAGGCTTGTGCAACTTTGTTCTAACTCGCTGACTCTTTCCCGCGTTACCGATTCCCCCTTTTCGAGTTACTTCTTCGTGAGGAAGCAAGCTTTTTTCTCCCATAAGCGTACAACACAAATTCAACTATAAGTTGGCTTTAATTGGCGTTTACCTTGTCGCATTAATAATAATAACTTGGCTAAAGAATAAATATGATCGGTTTAGTCATGTGAAATTCTGTAAATAGAAGCTAACGGAAAGAAAAGGACAATAGGTTTTTGAAGGATGTTTCTGTGGATCAAACAAAGTCCAAGAACGCGACGTTCTTTCGGAGGAATCGAGGAAAGTGAGAGTAAACATTATTTTCGATCGAATCGGTCGAACGGGGACGACCGGGCTTTTTAAATATGCTTTTTGAATGGTTCCTTTTTTTAGTTGATTTTGACTCGTCGGCTCTTCTATCTCGATTTTATTTCAATGTTTCTCGCTTTTCGAGCGAGCGGTGACGTACGCATTTCTCTCTTTCTCTCTCGTTTCGCGCTGACGTCCCATCGACCGCCTGTAGCGTGTACTTCCGATTAACTGGTCAAGCACTCGACGGTACTTATGCACTTAGGCTCGGCGAAAGGGTGCTGCTCGCGGTGTTTCGATGTCTATTTTTATCGCGAGTTCACAGTGGGTCCGATACTCCTTCCGTTACAGTCCATCCATCCCTCTCTCTCTCTCTCTCCCTTTCTCTGTTTCTTCCATCAGCTCTGAAAGCTCTTTGATTTCTCTGCTCGCGCGATTCTATGAAAGAAGCGTCAAAAAATATCATCGCGTCCCTTTCTCTTTGTTCGTAGCGATTGTCAATTTACGAGCAAATTGATTTTCAAACGTTTTTAAATACAAAACCGTTACGATCGACAATTTTTTAATCATTTTCGATGCGTATCGCGTATATAGATTTCATTTGAGAAAGAAATGCAGTCGGAGGAGATTCTTGCGCTCAGGCGTCGAAAATTCATCAGGTTTTTTTCATTTGACAAACGCGACGATTCTCGCGAGAGGAAACGAAGTGGGAATGAATTAATTGCTGAATCAGAAATCGGACGACAGCTGTTAAGATCGATGACTCACGATGACTACGTCCAAACTTTGACAACGGCACGTCAGCAAATCGACATTGCTCCCCTTCCGGACGAACTCGGTGGGTTTCGCGTGGGCTGCTGCAGAAGGACATGCTTCGGATCGTTCGATCGTGTCTTAATTTATTGCCCTGCACGATTGGGCAGGTGTTCGATCGAAAAGACTTACTGACCTGGAATGATTCGATCGGAGATCAAGAAAGAGCTCTCGAATGTACGAATTATTGAATTGACAAATAACTTTGGATCGTTTCGGACGAATTCACGGAATGACGGGAATAATTTGGCCTTAACGTCGGATTTTAACCACCGGAAGTCATTCTAAGGAATTGCCTGAACAAATACTTGTAGTTATACACACACACACAGCCATCTTGAAACGAGAAGGGGATCGAATCGAGGAAAAGAATTTTGTCGATACTCGATGGAGATCGCGTAGGCGATTCGCATAAAGACTTTCACGATTATAGATATGTCGTGGTCGTACGATCGTAGGAATAGTTTGTCTTTCTTACTATAGAAAAAAGTCGCATGGAGGACGTTGCGCCGTAGAGCGAAACAATGGCTGGTATTCGGAGCGTGCATTTATTTAAATCGGGGAGAGCAAGTGTTGCTCCTTGCGGATGGACTGCGCAGCGAAGAGGTTAAATATATCTGGCCTGGCCTAAACGTTCCCTCTATCCTCATTCCTTTCGAACGCCGAGCTAGTCTCCGACTCTCCGTTAAGATTCGAATACGACTTTTCGAGACGAAGAGTCGGAGAGCGAACTCCATAAAGTTTTCTCGAACGTTGGAAAAGCACGATACGACTTCGTTCTCTTCTTTCGTCCAACTCCGTTTGCGATTAGAGGAGAGATTAATTTTTCCAACTAAAAAATATGCGACGGATTAAGTTTTTGATGCGAATCGTTTTTGTTCTTTCTTTCTTTTTTTCTTTCGCTTTTTCTTTCCTTTTTTTATCGACATAGAGAATAAAAAACAAAGTGCTGCAGGCCGTTTGCTTTTCGTCCGTATCAATTTGCTCGTCGATCGGGAAAATGTTTCATTTTTTTCGTTTTGTTTTTCTTATTTCCTATTCGTAAAGCTGTTCAAACGAAGCCAGGACCGGTCGAACGTTTCTTTTTATACGCGTGTCCATACATACGAGCACGCGTTGCTCGTAATTTCGGATGGAAAATATCGATGCAACGAGGAAGTTTTAAAATTCCGCCTACGCTCGGTTGTACTCTCAGCGAGAGAAATATGAGGAGGAAAAGGGAATGAGAATAATTTAATACACACGAAGTATATGGATATGTACTTTTATTAAAAGACACGAGACAGTGTTTACAGGTACATACATTGTCCTTCTTTTTATTCTTTAGGTTTCGTATTCGGGTCGAAAGTTATGCGTAACATTTTCGCGCTCCGCTAGTAATGCAAACTATAATCGAGGCCATTAGTGGATCAAACGCATAACGACCGTTAAATTACTCGTGATATACATAGCGATCTTCCCTACCCCTCCCCCTCTTTCTCTTCCGTTCGATATCCGAGCTTCTTCTTTCGTTATATTTTTCCGCGTATCATCGATCCGGGTTAATTAACGTGGAACAAAATGTTCTTTTCAAAGAGTTTCGGTAGGATAATTATATAAATGTATTTATTTACACGAAAATAAGAGCAATTTCTGAATCTGTAGTGGGTTGGAAGCAATTAAGTGGGAAGTGCAGACGCTGGTGGGTGTTTGCACGATGTGGGAAGCAAAAAAGCAATGCGAAAGTGTAAGTCGTTTGCGTAACGCAAAGACGTTTATGGCAGCGTTCACGTTCGTAAGCGAAAAGTGTTTTCACGAATCCTCCTCCGTTCGAAAGCGTGCAAGGTAATTAAAATTCGACTTCGTTCGAACGTATAAAATTAATAATTCTATCCAAGGAAGTTAAAACGGGATTTCGATGATAGTTTATTCCAGTGACTTCGCGTCGCCGATACTACGATCTATCATTATCCCACGCAGAAAGTGAGCGGGCAATTTTTACGGATCATTACTTCGGACCGTGAGGCTCGCTGCCAAATTTTTGGCATGCGATTCCGCGCTGACTTTGCACATCTCGAACGCTCGAAAGGATCGCAACGGCCGTTACAGCGGAAAATCCAAGAGTCGAGAGTTACCTCGCGACTTTCTTAAATATAGATAGTCGTCGAGAGAAGTTCATCGAACAGGATCGATCGAGAGAAGACGCGTCGTTCCTCGCACTCGTCCTTCGCGAATCGTCCTTATCGCTAAACACGAAAATATCGCGTTTCGATATTAAAGGACGTGGAAGGTTTCGGGAAGGAAGACTAATCTCGATTCCTTCGATCGGTGTCGTTTACTTCCCACGATCCCTTTTCCCGTGAACGACGATATCTTTTTGCTCTCCGTCGAAAAGGCAAAAAGAGGGACGAAGGGAAGCCAAATAAGTGCAGTGCAGCCTGTCTCGAGAGGAAGCGAGTCAAGTGTCCAGCGATTCCTTCAGGTACGTCTTCGAGTAAGAGTCGACCTTCGTATTTTTTCTACTTTGTATCGTAACTCTTCGTTGACTCTTTTGTGAGCGGTGCACGGCGAGCGAGACTTTAAGACTAGAACCAAGCAAGCACCGAGTCATTACGGAGCTCCTTCGCTGCCGTTATTTACCGCTATGTTTTAGCGCCGCTGATTCCGGAAGTACGTGGGAAATCATTATCGCGAGTTATTCGTAGCCTCGTAAACGCAACTACGAAATCGACTATCTCGGTGATCGACGATACGTTTTTCTCGACGACCGTCGTGTATATTTCGAGATCGAGTTTTCGAAAACTTCGATCTAGGTAGATCTTTTCTCTTCGAGCAACGCAACCATCCACGAAAAGTGTCTATTCCTGATAAAAAAAAAAATACATCGTTGGAAGTATTGTCCGCGTTCGACTGACTCACACGTCCTCGGAGTCTAGTCCGAAGGAATAAATTGCGTGGGACGTGCGACTTATAGAAGTAATTGAGCACGTGTCGGTCGCGTTGATGAGCTATTATAAGGATCGCTAGGAATCAGCCATCCTGATATAAAAAAATTAAGCTCGTCTGCGTTCGCCCGAGCGAGCATAGACCCTCGACCTCGTAGGAAGTGTGAGAGAGAAAGAGAGAAGAGGATAGTAGATCGTGGTAATACATAACGACGCATCAAATAATAACGTCAAGTTCTTTGGTCCGATCCCAACCAACGCTTTTGAATACTCGCACGATCGTCGATCGTTGCGTCGCGAAGAAAATTTTTTTCGATTGCGTCACATAACGATATTGGAAATAAAAAGCGCAAGCTTGCAACGATTTGATATTACTCGACTCGGAACGGTACAAAGCGAATTTACTATAATTACAAGCGTGCACAAAAAAGAAAGGAAACGGAATGGTCAGGCACCGGATCGCCGATGTAAGCCATAAACGGTGCAAAGGCAAGACGATGTAAGCAAATGCACAGGCAGGACGCGATCGGCTCCACGTGCGGCAACGCATGCGCTCGAAAGAACTGCGAGATTAATGCCGTCCATTCGTTATGAACTTACCGTGTACTTTTTTTCTTTTTCCCTTCTTTTTCTTCCTTCTTTTCTCTTTTTCTTTCGCTCTCCTTACTCGAAATATCAAAGATTACGACAAGCTCGTAATTTATTTTTGTAGTTACGAGATAACCTACCCGATGCTCGATTTTTAATTGCACGCCTTCGTTTAATGAGGACGAATTTTTTTTTCTCTTTCCTTCCCCATCAGCACCGAGTTGCTGTGTACTCGCAATTAAACGACGCGATTAATAAATTAAAAGATCCAAATATCTCGATTCTACGTTACTAGGACATCGATTTAAGAGCTCGCGTCGAGTTTGTATGTAATTCTTAAATGAATACGCAACTATTATTCCGTTTCCCTCGGCTTCTCCTCCGATTTTTGTTCCGATAAGAATCTACGAAAGGATCAATCCGCTCTCACAATCGGTCTTTCGTTGCTCATTACTGGATCGAGTTCCATGGATCTTACTTTAATTTATTCGAGTTTAAATTCCGTTCTTGTGGTCAGAGTTTGGTCGATTAGAGAAGCTTACGATCGCGGCACGTGTCCTCGGTAGAAAATGTTCTCACGAAACGAGTTCTCTGCTATTCGACTACATATTCCTTTCTCCGTTTTGGTAGCTACTCGACATACGCATACACACGAGTATACGCTCGCTCTAGTTAACCCAATTCAGCTCAACGAAAGAATACCTTCCTTTTTACGAGGAAAGTAATATAATTGGAAAGATGGCACTTGTTACTTGTAGGGAAGGCCGTGGAAGACCAACAGCTGGCCCCTTGTACTTGCGTAATTCGCGTTTACGCGCTATAATCGATGCAGTAATTTCTGTAAATAATCACCCTCGTCGGAGAAATGTCCGACGATATTACTCGAAGAATATCAACGTTTTGCTGGGTACGGGCTCTCCAAGAATTATCATCATTAGTTCGATCGTACAGTCTTGATCTTCCGTCCGTCAGCTGGTGGCATACATTCGTACATTCTTACGATCATCCATCTGAGTCTGTCCGAGAACCGCGAAATATCGATCGCGATTCGAAACGTTTCCGAGTGCTCGACCAACTTGCAAACGGACTTTCTGCGAAGGAAAAAGCTGAGAGAAACGAGAGACAAGGAAGACAAAAATTTGTCGAGTAGTTATGAATCAGGAAATTTGAGAGATATTGGATCGATCAGATCCGAGAAGAGGAGGACGAGGAAAGAATGGAAACTTATTATCATTGGAGTTAATTAAGGGAAATGTAAGGATCGATATTGTTGGAAGCAAATTTTGATGAATTGTCGGGTATAGGAAAGGGATCGTAACACCGAATCGTTAGTATCGGCTTCGTCCAGCGAAGCGGAAATATTTGACTTCTGCCCTCGTGCACGGAACGCATACGCGTAAGTGAGTTGAAGTAAGAGGAACAAGAAGAAGGAGAAGAGAAAGGAAGAGAAGAAGAAGAACAAGAAGAACAAGAAGAAGAAGAAGAAGAAGAAGAAGGAGTCGTCTTCGTCTTTTTGGTCTTCCCAGGTCTGCGCTCGCTGTGGAAGCAGGACAGTGCCTCTCTTCGGCACGCACGTACCTGCCGTGCGCGCGGCTCGCACGTGTGTCGTTGTTGCTTGGCTTGACTTATGTGTGCAGCAGCTGCAGCAACGCAGTGTCATTGACATCGCGCGGCGAGCACACACCAGTTTCTTCGACGAGATGCTAGTGTGCGAGCGCACGCTCGTTTACTCGCTCCCTTACTCGCTAAGAAACCCACTGGGTTGCGTCCTCCTACCGATCGTACATTACACGCGAGGACGATTATAGCCACGGCAACGCCAACCGGCTGTGCGACGCTCGGCCTGTTCGCGCGAGGATCTCCTCCTTCTCCTCCTCTTTCTTCTTCTTCTTCGTTTTCTTCTTCTTTTTCTTTCTCTTTTTCTTGTTCTTTTTCTTTTCCTTTGCTTTTTATTCTTTTTATCCTTCCCGGTGAACCCTTCGTCTCTCCACCGTCGCCCTAGTCGCCTCGATGCGCGTCGAATTAAGCTCGGTCTCAGTCGTTGACAAAAGCGAGAAACAAGTCGAGATCCTACGCCGAGTTTATTATTCGTAGGGTGCTATCCTTCGAAGAGTGTCGATTTATATATATATATATATGTGTGTGTGTGTGTGTGCGCGTGTGCGTGCATACGTATAAAATATCCTCGCGCACACATGGGTACGCACACATGCGCGATTGGTTGGAAAACTTATGGTAGCATGGCGCTTGAAGAGTGAAAGGAGGATGATTTCGCCCGTGGCATGGAAATGATGTCACGTGCTGCCGGTGATTTCGTGACGATCGAAAATTGCCCCTCGATGCTAAATGGCTCCAATAACGAAGAATTCTCGTTTTCCGCGATCTCTCGACGCACGTGGCGAAATTTTCGAAGAATGACGCAGATAACGGGGATCGTGTCATTCGCACGGATTTTACGAACTGAGAATTTGATCGATATTCGGTGCAGCCTACATTTTTACGTAATACTTGGTAATATTTGGATCGTTGATTTATGGATCGATTTTTATTTAACGAGAGAATCATCGTGGTAAAGCATCGTTGAATATCTCATTATCATAGGAAATTCACGTTCCGTGCACAACGGCCAGAGTCGCCGAATCTTTCAACGTCCGTGGCAAAAGTTAATCTTTCGAGATTCCGTACATCGGTGAAATCCTTCCCTGCTTTGAGAGCATGCAAATTTCCTCCTGCGTGGTTTCGAAGTTCGCGACGTTCGTTACTCGCTATCGATCCTTTTCAGTTCGCCACTCGTTCTCTTTCACAGTCGATTGCCTCCGTTCGAATCAGACGTCCTCTCGTTTTCGCATTTAACAGACCGACGGACTGTAATTTCGAGACGCAACCCTACGTAGCCGTTAGCGAGAAAGAGACTTTTTCAAGCTCGAAAGTTACAGCATACGTAAATATAGCTCCGTGTGTCGAAGACGCGTTAACTTTATAAGCGTCTCGTTAAGGATACGCAACCCTTTTAACGGCTTCTTTACTTTCCACGACCAAATGGCGGAGTGCTACTGGGATGAACCCAAAAGAGAGAAAGAGAGAAAGAGCGAGGGAGAGGGAGAAGAGAAGGGGGGAGAACGTTCACGGTCGGCCAGCTTTAGAAGAATTCACGCACCTCGACGCGCTGCTCTCTTCGTCGTCCTTGTCGTTCCTACACGAGGGTTTTAGAGATTTACAGGCGGTCATTTTTCAGCCCGTTCCGACCCACCTTCTCTTTCCGTCCTCCTCCTCCTCTTACTTCTTCTCCTCATCTTCCTCTACTTCGTGCTCGTATACTCAGTCCCTCGGTAAGGCAGACTCTCTTGCTCCAGGCTGAGGCTGCTCTCGTCTAGCCGCTTCTTCCTTGTCTCTCTTTCCATTTCTTCCTTCTCCTCTCTCTCTCATTTCTTTTTCTTCCCAGGCTCGCTCGCTCGCTCGCTCTCCTATCGATCTCTCTTTACTTTGGTCCTCTCATTCTCGTTCTCCTCGCCTTATTCTTATTCCTAGGTGGACCCTGCTTCTTCTCTCTTCTTCCTCCTACATTCCTCTCATCTCGTGGTCCCTCTCCTAACTTTGCTCCTGTTTTGTCCTCCCTCCGAGCGTTCCTCCTCTCTCCGCTCTCGCGTCTCCTCTTCCTTTCAAGTCTATTCCCATTCGCCAGAGGCTGACGACGGTAGCGCTGCCGGAACTGGTCCACCAAGAAGGAGAAATTCTTTGAAGGAGCCAGAAGAGGCACCGAGCCATCTCCTGAACGACATCGACCTGTAGTTCGACTTTAATCTTGACTCCGGTGCATTCCGGATTTCCCCTTCCCCCTCTCCTCCTCCTCCTCCTCCTCCTCCTCCTCCTCCTTGTCTTCGCTAATCCTTCGAGGCTCGTCTCGCGCGAAGAAATTATCAGGAGTTGTTTGAGAAAGTTGTCCTCGCCGTGACGAAACAGACTTCGAGTTCGTCTATCGAAATTCGATCGTATCTCGAAAAATATTAAAGATTCGATTCTCCAAGTCCATTCTGACGTAATCGTTTCCCGGTACGATTAATTATTACGAGTAATTATTCGCTTTTAAAACGATTTGGCCGGACAGACTCTCTTTCGAGATGCAGATGTATTCGGTCTGGCTCGTATGCGGGTATCGTCGAGTTGCGATCGATCGTTTGAAAATTATAGAACCGGTTTGGGGGCTCCTTTCCGTCGAAAGTTATTGAAATGTCGAGCGTGCCGGGATACAAGTATTGTTAACGGGGGCAGTGACGCATCTCGCGTCTTTGTCCAACCGAGGGCTTTTGCCCACGTTGCGTTCGTGAGAAGAAGAGAAAGAAGAAGATAGGACCGGTCTCTGTCTCATCGACGTTTGGCATCGACGATGAATTCGTTAAGAGATTGGAGCCAAACGGGACGCGACGTGGCACTGATAAAAGGAATTTTGGCCGAGTCGATAACGACTAATTTCGAAGATCGAATTCCTGGTCGATCGTCGACACGATCGATATAGCAAAAAGAATCGAATGGAAGAGACGCGTATCTGCTAGAATATTCTAACGCTCTAACAACGAGATAGAGGTAGGGTACAAAGTGAAGTATTTTTAAGCGATTTCCATGACTATAGCAATGATATTAACCTATTCACGTAGAAACGTGTCACCGGTTCTCTCGAGTCTCAATAGTAACGTATCGGGAGTACACGTGAGATATCTCTTATAGAACGTAAAGGCAAACGTTAAAGGTTTCGCTATCTTGCTCACGCTCCGTGTGAACGACGCCCAGGAACGACGACTAAATCCCACAAGGAATCGCATGGAAAGCGAATAGTATCGAAGGTGCAAGTCGTTTCGACGATGAAGTACACACAAATATATATATATACACACACACACACACACATCTGTGTGTGTATAAAATCTCGGTGAAAGCGTTCGGGTATATCCAGTTTAATACGGCCCTGCGAACGTAGACTCACAATCAGCTGGTCCCGCGTTCTCCGGCAATGTTGCCAGGCGTTCACTTCGTCGTCGTCGTCGTCGTCGTCGTCGTCGTCGTCGTCGGCTGCTTCGTGCTTTTTTATTTTATTCGTATCTTCTATATTCGCTTTTACACACGCGTGTGAGACCAAGAGGAGGAAAGATAGCGAACAAGAGTGAAAGAGTAAACACGTGCATGCGAGCGTTCTCTCTTTCTCTCTCCTTATTTCTCTCTCTCTCTCTCTCTCACACACACACATGCTCCTTTCTCGTCCCTCACATTGGAGCTTCGCAAAACAATAATGTTGAAAATAGCTTTCGCCGTTGGTGCCGTCGTGAAATGCAACGAGAAGCAAACGACAATGGTGAGGTATTTACTTCGAGGCTTATTCCGAGGAAGAGTGCAAAAAAGAAACAGAGAGAGAGAGAGAGAGAGAGAGAGATCGTCTTGGGGTCTAATGATGCGAACCGAAGTAAATCTTAGACGCTAGATGGACCTTTTCGCGGTGTTACATGAAAGCCATTATAGTTGCGCGTTTAGGACCACGGCGTGCGATTTAATAAGGAAAAGAAGGATATTCTCCGCGGAAGAGAGAACGTGCCTCTTACAGGATAGAAAACTTAGCCGGCATGATTGCGTCTCTAATCGCACTGAATCGCCGTGAAACGAAGGAGATTACTCTCTCTCTCTCTCTTTCTCTCTTTCTCTCTCTTTCCCTTTCGTTTTCTTTTTCTGTCCTATTCACGTACTCGGTACTTAGATTAGTGCGTAGGAAGATATTTCCAAGTGTTTTAACAAACTGGTAAACGCGTACGATGAGATTATTTTGCTGGAAAACTATTTTAATGCAATTTCGATTCTTTTCTTTTTTGTTTCTTCTTTTTGTTTTATCTAACAAGCATGCATAATGTTTTAATTTCCCGACGGTTTATCACACGGCTCTTTTGACTTTTCTCGAGCCACGAGTCGTACCTCCGTAATTATTTTTCACGAACGTTTTAATACACCACCTTTTTTTCGTCAGTTCGTTGTTCCCTTTCTCTCTTTCTCTTTCTTCTTCTTTTATTTTTTTTCAAAAATGCAGCGCCCAGTTGCCGCAAATGACTGTCCCGAGGGCGGAAAAACGTATTTGTGAAATTTGCTTCCGTAAAATTCACTCGACGAGCTTTTCCTTTCGCGAGCGAATTTTTCATTATTCGGTCTTTTTTCAGGCAGTCTCAAATTCATCAAAAATAATAAAGGATGTGACAAATGACCGGAATTGCGTTAAAAATGAAGATATTAAATCGTACGGTAGAATATCACAGTCGTTCATTCGATTCTTTTACTATCCAACGTTAAATTAGCAAACGTTTGGTCGATCGATACAAGACTAAAACAAGACGACTATAGCGATTTCGTTTTCTACGTTCTTTTCGATTTCGCGCTTGTAATCGGCCTTTTAGGGGAAGCGTAAGTGCTCCATTAAAGGATTCCGATGTTCAAGGCCGAACAATGTAGGCGCGTATTCGATCAGCTATTCGTTCTCATTGAGAAAGCAATTTGTCTGGCTACGACGATCGACAAAAACCTCAAAATAATTGGAAATAGAAATTTTCGAATTAGTTTAATTCATTTCTGCTCAAAAAAGAGCGGAAAAAGTAAGAAGAAGAAGAAGAAGGCATCGATTTCGCGAAAGCTTACGCAATTTACGTAGAAATATCGGTGAAAGTGCGTGATCGAAGGTGCAGTTTACAAAACGTCGTAACAACGATGGAGAAAAGTATTGAAAAACGAGCGTAATTCCGTAAGGTGGTAAGAAGCAGAGCGAGAGAAAAAGAGATGGAGAGGGAGGGAGAGGGTGGGGGTAGAGCAGTCCTCTCTTCGTTACCGCAGCATCTTCCTTCCTTGTATATACTTAACTACTAACAAAGAGGGAACGACAGGGAGAAAGAGAGAGGGACTCGTCGAGGTGTGTACACAAGTCGAGGTGCTTAAATTTCGGAAGCAGGTGGTTAAAGCGTTTGAACCGGTAAGCGAAGCCGGCTTCTTTTCTCATCTTTCTCTCTCTCTCTTTCTTCCTCTCTCCTTGTTCCACTCCTTGCTCGGTGGTTCGCCGTGTCTACTCCGCTAAAAGATCGGCCGACACAAAGGCTTTTGCCTTGGCCATGCCGTACTTGTCCCTTTTTTCTCTTTCTCTTCGAGCGCGTCCGGATCGCTCCTCTTAAGCTCGTTTCACACCGCCAGATTATCTCTGGATGCTCTCCACCCACTCGTTACGCCTTTCTCTCGCATCGTGCTTCTTCGAATTCTACAAACCGTGGAGGCCTAAAACGGTGCACGCTCGATAAATTCGCAGAGTTTCTCCGTGAAATCCTCCGGTACTCGTACCACGTACGTGCAACGATATCACCTACGCGTGCATACGTATATTGTATTTTAGGTAGATTAAATTTGGAAGAGGATTCGAGACGTCGTCAGGCGTCTCTCTCGTTTCGTTCTTTCGTCCTTGTCGTTCGCGACGCATTCGTTCCGCCGGATTAGAATGTAAATAAAGTTTGGGCGATGAGAAAGAAAGGAAGTAAATATGACCTTGGAATTTGTATCGACTCAGAGATAATCATTATTCGTCTCATCGATTTTTATTGCCCTTCGGAAGTCCTTCTACCCTTGGAAGACGATAAACTCGACGAAGCGTTTCTTCTAACTCGGCATCGATCGATGCCTCGTCGAACGCGTTCAGTTTACTCGGAACGGCCGACGAAGGAGCTCGATAGAGAAGAAGTCTCCTTCCCGGACCTTCCCACTACTTCTCTCGCTTCGGTTATTAGGGTACACGGTCCATTGTCCATCGGATCGTCTCTTCCCTCTCGCTGATGATCCACGCTACTACGGAGCCTGCGGAAACGCGAAGAATGGACTGTCCGATGCTCGAAGGGAACGGATATGGTATATTCTGGATCGAAGGTCAACCTGTGTTCGATCGAGGTAAACCGACGTTACTTTTGCGGCTGTGGTATTTAATGCGGACTAAGGCGTATAGTTTATAGTACGTGCATACCACTTCGATCTATTTTCGTTCGGATTATCGATCGCGTTAACGAGAAGCGATAAAACCGTTCCGATTCGTACGACTGACATTCGTCTATCTCTCCTAAGTAACCAAATCGGAGACATCGTATATGTGTAGATACGTCGTTTAACGCGTCGCGTTATAAATTATTATTTATTTAATTATCCAGAATATTCGCGTATAATGGCTGGCGTATATAAGGACAAGGTGTGTTATTAAGGTTAAGTTATTCATGGACGTTTTTTTTTCCTTCTTTATTTATTTCTTTCTTTCCTTTATTTTTACTCCGCAGCACTTATTAAAATACGTAGCTCGTTGCGTTATACCCGACGCGCATTCGTTTGGGCAGAAAACCAGTTTCCGTAGAGTTCGTAATTGGAGCCTGTTTCGCATCTCGCCGACACTCGTCACGTAATCGTCATTGAATAATGAGACGCGGAAAAGAGTATACACGGTATTAAGCCGTTGGATTAGAAGAGGAGACCTGCCGGATGGCATCGTGCACGTCCTTTTAACTCGATCTTTTTGCTATTTGCGACGGCATTACCCGGAAGGCAGGCTTTCGCTTCTTCGTCGATTTTACCCCGAGCGAGTTCGTACAGTATCGTCGAAACAAAAATGTCATCGTTCGATATCAACGATCCGTCTACTCGCAAAACGAGGACGTCGTAAAAAAATATTCCATACTCGTCTCCAACCAGGCATCACGCGGACGTGTAATATTTTGCGAGCGAATGATATATACGTTGCAGCGATCGTTTTACCGATCGAACCGCGCATTTCACTTATTTTCATCGCGTTTACAAGTTCGAGGGAGGAATGTAATTATAGCGCCGAAAGAAAGCGCGGCCCGGTCTTTTAATGACGGTTGTTTAAAAATAAAAACGCAGGGAAGGTCGTTGACATCGGATCGTGACGAATCCGTGAATGTCGCGTGAGAGACTCAACGGTGTGACCTTGGACCAGCGACAAAGTACGAGAACGACGAGTTCGTCGCTCCTTCGTTGAATCACCTCTTCGAGATCTAACGAATCTCGTTCTTTTTGGTGTATCTCGAGTTTTGGAACGATCTCCGGCACTTTCGAACGTTCGTCGCGCCGACACTTCAAATGCCTCTCGCAAATGGCACGTAGGTATAATTTCAATCCTCGCAGCCGCCAATCATTCATCTTTCGACGTCTGTAATTCAGCGGCTCAGCTACGCGTGGTCGCCTAACGTTAAGGTATGCTAATGGAATGCGTTTCGAGCTTCCTACACCGTCACCGTGTTCGAGTAGCAAGATCTCCTTCTCTCCTCGTACCCTCGTATCTCACGTGCCACCTATCGATCGATCCGACTCGATCTCGATCGTTTTGATAATTGCGAAATGCGACGAGCGATAGGTACAGCTCCGTAATAACGCGATAAGCTATCCAATTTGACTAGTCTTTCGATCGGAGCAAAACGTATCAACGAGTTAGATAAAAACGAATTTTTATTCTCAATTTGCAGACGAGATTACTAGCGAGAAAATAGTACGAATCGATCTTTGGCAATCGTTCCCCTTTGCGCTTAACGAAGGAAGTCCTCAATGAAATCATTTGCGGCTTCGACGTTACGACGTTCGGTATTTGTAACGTTAGCTAATCGGGGTCGTCGACCGCGTTTTCTCGATATAATCGATGTCAACGGAGGAACGATTCGTCCCGAAAGTGGTGCATGATTTAATTATAATTTCAGCCTTGCGCAAGGAGTCTC
Organism: Vespula vulgaris; assembly: GCF_905475345.1. Lineage (NCBI taxonomy): Eukaryota > Metazoa > Arthropoda > Insecta > Hymenoptera > Vespidae > Vespula > Vespula vulgaris. Next base: position 556,648 of record NC_066592.1, read on the forward strand.
GTTATTCGCAAATAATTCCTTGCGTAATTACGAATTGTTTGTTTTCTTTCTTTTTTTTTCTTCTCATCGGATAGATCTAGATAAGATGATCGAACGGTACGAAAAGAAAAAAAAAACAACTCATTAATAACGCGTTGAAGTAACGTAGACGCATGGAGTGTGAGAAATCTCGTTCGATCTTCGACCGAGTGAAACGAAGTCGACGATTTAATGATAAATAAGGCGTAAAATTTTCAATTTCAAACCGTTGGAAGAAAATCGTTCGAGTTTCCTACGTAACGACGAATTTACCTAAACGTCTTTCAGTCGGTTAGTGCAATTACACGGAATCGCTCTTGAATCCTTCGGGCAAGCAATCTCAACAGTATACAACTGCTGCCCCAAGCGCGGCAACCTGAATCTGGTCGGATAAAAAGCAGATACCGTTCTATAAATCATTCATTGACTGCACATTAGGCCGTTGCTATACCTACGGTCTCATGCATAAGTATGAAGATCTCTTTGCTTCTCTTTCTCGATCGTGAATCTTTTTTCTTCGCCTTTCGCTTTCCTTCTCTCCCTCTTTTTTCCATCCTTTTTTCTCTCTCTCTCTCTCTCTATCTTTGCTGAAAACGAGAAGAAAGTCATACGTCGCTGTCAAAGTCCAAATATAACCAGATGATTGATTTAAGTTTTAGCTTATATTAATTATTTTGTTTGTACCATCTGCGTACGTCATTCCTCGAGAAATCTCGAAGGAGAACGTATATTCCTTCGCGAAAAAGGAAAAGACTAAATGCACTGCCAATTTCTGGCCTCGTATCTCAAGTACCTACCCGCATCGAGATTTGGTCCAAGAGCAAGGGAAGTAGAAGAAGGACAACAAAAGGCAGAGAGAAAGAGAGAAAACGATAGTTATAGCCGAATGCATCCGACTAATCGGAGACTGTGCTGTACGAGCAAATGGAAAAGTGCCCCCTTAACGAAACGCGACAGTGATATACAGGCCGGAAAATTAAAAGAAGCGCACCGTGAAGCGGTTCTCGTTGGGTTTATACGTTTTAGACGCGCACGGCTTGACTCGCTCGACGTTCGGAATGTTGATGCGCTTTTACAAAATTTCGTTATTTATAGGCCTATTCCCTTGCGCGCGTTCACCGAGCTCTTCTTCCTTATTATCCGCCAACGGGGACTCGTACAAAACGCGTTCGTTCTTTATGTCTTCTTTAGTTATTCTTTCTTTCTTTCTTTCTTTCGTTCTTTCTTTTTTTTTTAGATCGAAAACATTCCGTCGAAAGAGAAGACCTCGCGTCCTTCTCGCGCATATTTTTTAAACGCATCCACAGAAATCGTAAAGCCGACTTTTCTCTTTGAAAAATTCTGTTTTCTCCCACTCTTCTATAACTTCCTTAGAATTTATGCCGAGGAAAGCAGCTCGACGTTTCGCAGGAAAACGAGTGCTAAATTTGCGGAATAGGCGAACCGTGCTGGAGCTTTGAAAATGAGAGCACAATACGAGAAACGCCGAGCGGAACGAGAGATCATTGAATGCAACGAGCGAGGAGGAACGTTTAAGTACGACTTTTTTTTTTCTTTCTTCCCTTACAAAAGGAGCAGAGATGGTACAACAATGCACAAGCTCGCGAACTCTATCTACCGGAACACTCTCTGCTCGAACCAGGGACAACGTGTCTCTCGAGAACTAAAACAAGAGAGAGGAAACGCTATCGCTTCAAGTATTTAACGAAAGCTATAAGGCTGTAGAGCCTATAGGGTCATCGTGTCGGGAAAGCATTCGATATATCGCTAATTACGAGGAGATTAAAGTTTGATTTCGTAGCCGATTCTTCGCTATCGTCTAGCCTTTCGTAACAATAATCGAAGCGAGCCAACACGGAGACGTGACTAAACGTTGTTTCATTAACGTCAGACCTTTCTTTCTCTCACGCTGCCGTTTGATATAGTAATTCCTCTCGATGTGCCACGGAACGTGGGAGTGGAGAACGGGGCGTCGTCCTCTGCCACCTTTCCTCTCTCCTCCTCATCTTCATCCTCCTTTCTATCTCTCTACCTCCTCCTTCTCCTCCTCCTCTTCTTCTTCTTCTTCTTCTTCTTCTTCGTCGTCTTCGTCTTCCTCTTTTACCTCCTCTCGTCCTTCTCCTCTGCGCGGAGACCGAGAGTCTATCCTATCTAGTCGTTGGCCAGTCATGGGTCAGCGAATCCCAGTTCCTAGTCACGAATCTGAATACCGGTGGGCGTGAGCTCCTTGAAGCGAACTTGCGTTTACGCGAGAGCAGGAAGTTCGATGTAAAAATGTATTGAAGAGATTATGCTCTCTCTCTCTCTCTCTCCCTTCCTCTCTCTCTTCTACTACCCGTTCGTTCTCTCTTTTCTTACTTTTCAGGTGAGAGATAAAGAGGCGAAGGGAACTGTTTCTTTCTTCCCGACATTTTAACGTTTTAACGCTTAACCACGCTAATCTTCTCGCGTCACGTAAGAGTAACTCTAGGAAGTCGGTATTATTGGTATTAACGTTAAGTGATTTAAATGAACGGTCTGGCGTACGGTCTCGGTCGATTGGTGTACTTAAATTGATTCTTTCTTAGGGTTTTCAAGGGCCCGTTTAAACGACCAAGGGGTGCGAAACGTGCGTATCGACCATCGATAATGTCATAATATCGCGATTTGTGAGAGCTTACGGCCTGGATACCGATAGCGCGTATACTGTTACTCGCTCGAGCTGTATCGAAAGCTGACGTTACTTCGATACTCGTGAGAGTATAGTCGACGTGTTTGCGGTAAGCTGTAAATGAAATTAATGTCCCGCGATACCGACCGTCTACTATTCGGAGAGTCCTCAAAACTTTAGGTATTGTTTTCTCTTTTAATTTGTCCATTTCTTCAAACTCGCGTTATCTCTGAATCGTTCGCGTGCAGAATGAAATGAATCGTTATCATCGCACGGTACTCGTCTCTTTCCTTTTTTTTTCCTTTTCTTTTTTCTCCGAATGGAAGAAAAAAATCAAGATTTCTCCTCGCTCGAGAAAATCTATCCGAAACAAAGGAGATGGTGCTCTCGCGAGCACCTAATATATGCCACGTTCGACCAACGCTAATAATAATCGGCGTGTTTAAGCGAGCTGTTTTTTAATAACATTTCGCGCGTGACTTAGGCGAAACGATCGACCTTAATGAACGTATGGAAAGCCATATCCTCACGAGCGAGACGCCATTCGAACGAACGAAGCTTCGGCTTATTTACTTCGACACGCTCGTGCTAAGATCCTCCATTTCTCTTTTTCACGTGCTCAACACCTTCCGTGAGTTTTCTTAGCGTGAAGATGAACTCACGACCGTTCGACCATTTTCACGCGATTTTCTTTTTAATTTCCTCCTGCGATCGAATTCTATTCGATTTCGCGAGACTCGAACGGGAAAAGTAGCGGACGCGTTAAAAGGGAATTCTAGCGATTCTTTATCCGATTACTACTCGAATGATTCGCGTAACGAGCTCGAGAGATGGAAAACTCGTGAAAGACGCACGCGTACGCGTGGAGAGCCAGCAGTAAGGAAAGATTTTAGATATTAGATTTGCGTTTGAGTCGCTCGTTAGATGCGGCATACGCACTATGCGTGTCTCCTACTTGCGATTCCGCCTCGACGATCACCGGTACAGTGTACGACATCGACGGGAATACGTCTCGGTCTTTTCTTTTCCTTTCTTTTCTTTTCTTTTCCGAAGAAATTAAGCAAGCGATCGATCGGCTGATCGTGACTGAAAATCGATCAACGAATCATCCATACGGCGATCGTTACGCTCGTTGCGACGTCGACCGATCCTTCGCCTGAAACCATATTTACGGAGAACACTGTACTTTCCTATTTCTTTTTTTTTCTGTAATCCACGTGTCATGGTCATACACGCGTTTTACCGTATTTTAAAGGATCTTCGTTCCGGGATACGATCCTCCGATGCCACAGCAGGAAACGTACACTCTTCCTATCGCTAACGATTCGTTCAAAGATCGGAGATTAAAGAAAACTACGTTATATTCCCGTTCGCAAGAGAAAACTTTCGAGATAAAAGTGACCGATCTTTCTCTCTCGACTCTACGGAGGAACGTAACGAAAGTAAATGAAAGCTGACCGAGTCGATGATAACTAAACGTTCCGAGATGTCTGTGCGGACTGTACCCGTATTATAAACCCAACGTTCTTCCAGCCCAGACGAGACTCTATAACGCCTATAACCAACATAACTACCGCGACCACCGTACTTGCTAAGACTCGGATAGGAATACACGGTCTTGTATTATATAATACATAGACGTGCGAGCAGGTTTGCGTTGAAGGTAAAGTGGCGTATCACGAGCAGGTGTTGCCCCCAGGACGTATCATCAAGGGCTATCTATAAAGAACTTTTGTTCGACGCACGTCTGCCCGTACATATGACCTACCTACAATCTGGCTTCTGACGATTCTTCCTTAGCTATCTTTGCGATTAAATTACTCGAACGTACTCGGAAAATAAAGGTTTCCACCCTGTGTTCCACGGTCGTTCGATTTTAATTAAAAAGATTCTCCTCGCTCGAGATCGATACAAAATACAGAGGAGAGGAGAAGATCGAATCGATCGTACGGAGATTGAATTTCTTCGGAGAACAAGGTTTTTCAAAAAAGAAACGAAAAAAGAAATGAAATTCTTCACCCTATTTAATTTTATCGACTCAATTTCGCAACGAGGATACGACTATGACGATATACTTAAACGCTAATACGAGCACCGAATTAAATAACTCGAGACGAGAGAACAAAGTAAATCGTGATCGTCGTTATCGGTTATGCTCGGTTCACGAAGGAGCGCATTCTGCTAGGTGGTTTGGCTCTCGAGGGAGGCTTGGTCTTTCGTTCTCGTAGGAACATTAATACGACTCATACGTTAGTCGGATAAGGTTGTAAATTTCTTTTGTTTTCTTTCTTCCGTTTTTTTTTCTTTTTTTGTAAATTCAAGAGCGAAATTGTAAAGAACTTGGAGGATGCAAAAGAGGACAAGTGTACATCGAATCTTATCCGAGTTTAGTGTTCGGTGGTGGAAAAGAGAGCGCGTTGACCAAAGGAAGAGAGAAAGGCTATTGGTAAAGAGCGTAAGTGAAATAAAATTGGCAGGGCGTGCACCCTACCGGGTACTGATAAAGACTCCTACGCGAGTACAAGTCCAGTTTCGCCAATATATCGCAGCTTCCAAGGAGATAGCGCATAAGGCGCTATTTCACGTACAAATGCCCGTGGTGCACTTAATGCGTGCTCGGTGTATAGCTTCGAGAACGCCGCCTAACACCCACGCCTTAGTTCGGTCACCGAGCCTTATGCGGTAATACTATACCTATACAACCTATACTTTACTCGGTATTCTCTACCGAGGCACTATCTCTCCCTCTCTCCTTCTTTTCCGTCTCTCTAGTAAGTACTTTTAGGATCCCATATCTTTCGTGCAAAGAAAACCACGAATTCCATGTATAACGGTCGTTCGCGATACGACATTTTCATTCGGATATTTTTCAAATATCTTTTTACAGGAGAAGTGTAAATAAAGGATCTCTATTAATACTATTTATTTTCCATGCGAATTACGTAAGATATTAACGAACAAATAAGAAACATTAAGGGATATCGAAAGAGAAATCGCTGTAATCTCGCAAAAGTTTAGTAAGATATTTTTTATCTCGTTCGTTTCTATCTAGGAGAGTAGAGATAAGGAGTACTCGTGTCGTTTGGTTCTACACGATCTCGCCCGAGTCTTCGTCATCTTACGGGTGTAAATTGCTCGAGCAAAGAGATACGAGTTCCGTCCTTTCTACGTTTGCTCGATGAACTTTGCATATCTCGGGATACCGTATCGTTTCTTCCAAGAATCTCCTCGACTTCCGGAAACTTTGAATGCTCGTGGAACACCCGGTATGTGGCGATAGGTAGAGTTCTAAGTACAGTGATCGTCGTGCCGTACGTACTGCGGCACAGTAGATACGTGTACCGCGCGGATACGGGGAGGAAGATGGAGAGAGAGAGAGGGAGGGAGGGAGGGGGGAGGGAGAAAGGGAAAAAGAGAGAAAGAGAAAACGTATACGAGGACGAAGAGCTCGCACAGCGGCAATGACCCAAGACTGGCCTTGCGTTTCTTTCATCTTTCCGCCTTCTCCGAATTACATTCGATTAGAACGTCTCGATACAACCAATTCTGCCGTGAAACACACTTCGATGATGATCGCCGTATAAACTAACAGGTACCTACGCCTCCTTCAGGAATGCGCTTCTGTTCGTTATCTTCGGCAATGGAATATCTTTGAGAACCTAACCAAAGCCGCGCTTTAATAACATCATCCTACAAATCCAATCGTTTTTATTATCTGTCCGATAGGAGCGCGATAATTAGAAAAAATAGCTTTCTACGTTTATAGATTCTTGTTGGAACTAGTGGCGAGTACTGTAATAACGTCGAGATATGTTTCATCGAAATCCAAATATGCTATGCTAGCTAATTAAAGCGTCATCGAAACTTGCTTCCAATCCGTAAAAATGGAATTGCCGATCGTGTAATCTCGTTAGAAAAGATCGAAAAGCGCGAACGTATGTACGAGGGAGATGTGCCACTTTTAGAATTGATATAATGCAATATAATTGCAAATGCTAGGGGAAACGGTAGTTATCGAAGATTCTTGTTTCGTCCTACTATGAATTACGATTTAATGAAAGTTCGAGTAGACATACGTGTTCTTAGGTTCCAAACGATCTGTCTGAATGAACCGCTACCTCGGGGTCTTTGAGGGTCAAGAAGATACCAATCTCGATTTATGGCTCGTATAATAAACCTTCTTATGACAAATGATGCGTTCGTTAAGTAGCGGACATTGCGACAATCTCTACGATTAATATCTAATTTCAGACCTCGACTAGTTGTTACCTTTCGCGCGTACGATCAGATACATACGTTATTCTATCACGTTGATAGAATAATTCCTAATTCATTATTCATTCGCATAGCCGATTCTCTTTTCCCGTCATCTTCAGCGACAAAATTGTCGGAAAATATTTTATTGGCTTTCCCGAGTATTATACGTATGAGTGTGTGCGTCCGTGTGTATGCTTGCGCGGATGTGTGTGTGTGTGTGTATAGCTACATATGTACATAGGACGTTACATATTGCGTATACACGTCATAGGTATATCGAGAAATCGATTAACAATGGCATTATACCAGCTTGAAAGTTCGATAGGACTTGTACTCGTTCGCCCTTTACATTATATCAATAAATCGGACCGGTCTTAGAACGAACCATTGAATGCACCAAAGGGGAACGTTAAACGTACTCTCTTTCATTAGCTATTAATACATTTTTCAACGCATGCTCGTACCCATTCCGCGCAAGTTTATGTTTACCATCGAGAACTTGTATAATTAAGTAGGTATGCAACGGACTATATTACTTAGGTTACGTACCGTTGCTTAAAAGTAGCTATTATGATTTAAATGCAGCGAGATGTGAAACGATACTCTAGACGGTTCTTCTCTCTCTCTCTCTCTCCCCTTCCTTTTAAAAAGTAGTTTCTTTGTGCGTAAAACGCAGCAGACGTAGTTTCTTAGTCGCGTACGCTAATTTTGTTTGCTACTGGTAACGCAAGCGGGTACATAAATACTCTTGGAACGAAGTTGTGCCTGGCACGTCTCGCGAACTTGGATTAAAATTGATCGATCAAAATCCACGGAGAGTGGCCGTCACCGTAGTAACGATTTAAGTGAGTAATTTGCACCGCGAGGTCGTTGAAACCTTCAGCCCTGCTCTTACGCTTCTCGCACATTGAATGAAGCTTGCTGCCATTGCTGGCTGCTGCTGCTGCTGCTGCTAGTAGTTGCTGCTGTTTCTGGCTGCTGCAACCTCGAGAGCGTGGGCCGCTTGAGTTCGCAGACAATGGTCGACCAGTTAGGTCATTACTGTCTTTCTCTCTTTTTCTCTCTCTCTCTTTCTCTCTCTCTCACATACTCTTGCCGTCGTCAGCAACGTTCCTTGCGAGCTGTCAAACTCTCTCGACCTGCTCATTACGGCTAAATTAGTAGACAACACCGACGATAACTACGTATTTGTGAGGAACGAAAACGTGTAATATTCTTTTATGTGCCTTACATACGATCGCGACATTATTCGATCGATCTATTTTCTACGACCATTGCATCCACTTTGTTAAACTTTCGTTTCTTCGAGATAACCAAGCGCTCGTGATTATTTAATAAATACGGAAACCAACTGTAATTAATCGCATTCGATCAACCAGTATCTCGATCGATCGTTTCACTTTTGATTTTCACGAGATCGTTAACTCCCGCGAACTTTCTACGTAGCGTTTAATCAAAATCAAATGTTTTTTCTCGCAAAAAAAGATGTACGCGTTCGTACACGCGATAATAGCTCTGGGCAAAGGTCTCTTTTAAGCTGGACAGCCGCGTTTAAACTCGGTTGTGTGTACTGTTTGCGTGGGAAGGTATTAGACGACGACAAACGATGAACGAGTATCAACGCGATTATCTAATCGTCGATCGTCAATCGTGGCAACGAACGCCGAGTACAATACTCGCGTAGTTTGGCGCGCGTGCTACATATGTATGTACAAGTATCCACACTTTGCCATTTGTTCGTTAACTCTCGCCAGATTATTAAGGTCATCGTCTTTCCTCCTCCTCCTCCTCCTCCTCCTCCTCCAGCTCTTCCTCCTCCTCTTCATCTTCTGCTTCTGCTTTTGCTTCTTATTATTATTATCGTCATTACTTTTTCTACCGCGACGTCGTTCGCGCATCAATCAGCGCGAGAGGCCAATCGTCATTAATTGCCATATGGCTGGGTACTAGAGCGAGATTTCAAAATAATAGCGCCTTCCTTTGTTGTCCTCGTCGTTCGTTAGCATCAGCAACGGCGGTAACAGCGTAATTCGCGGTCGCTAAAATAATGACAATTTGTCACTCGGCTCGAATAAACGCGTCGAATGAAAGCTGGCTCGCACACACGAGCGATAAGGATAATGCCGCGCGTTTATTCTCGGCACGTGCGCATTATTGCCCTCTTCTCATCTTTTGTCTCCCTTATTCTTCCTTTCTCTCTCTCTCTCTCTCTTTTTTTTTATTTTCCAAACTTTATTACATTTAATGATACTATTATGTTATTGTTTCGCATCGATAAAGTCTACGTTTTGCTGTAATCAATTTTCTTCTCTCTCTCTCTCTCTCTCTGTCAGTTTTTTTATCGTTATTTGCCTTATCCGATGGACAGTTTTTGTTTGGGCCATCATCGCGATGACTACCAACAGTCACGACTCTCACGTGCGAATTCGAATCGGCAGCGATATAATTAACACGCCAATCAGTAAGCAAGCGTCAGCAAGCACTCTCACGTTTCTCAACATCGCTTAATGACCGTCGTTGTTATGTATATGTCTATTCTATATGCCACCGGCTACGAGACGACGAGCCTCGGCGCATAAACGATTTCAATTTATAACGGCGTTAATTACGTAAAATTTTACGCTTTCCCTAACCACGACACGCGCCGTTCCTTATTTCATTCTCTTTTCTTATTTCGTTTAACGATCGATGCGTTTGTAAAGCCCTCTAGACTGTTTAAAAGAGTCTTCGAAGGTCATAATCTTACAACATTTTCAAAGAAATATTTAACTCCAATTAATAGCAACTTTTAGACACGCAGCAGTAGACGTAATTATGAAAATCCGCTTGATTCGTACGATTAAAAGATTTCTCTGCGCGATATCGAGCGAGAATCGCGAGCAATCAAATTTCTATATGGTTTCTAATCGCTTTAAACGCCGTATATCCTTTGCCAGCAGTACACACGAAAGACCGCAAAGAGTTTTATACTTTTATAGGACGCTTTGAATAATCTACCACGCACGAGTTTCAACGATTCGTTCGATCTCTTTCTCTACTCGTACGTACCTACGTGTATACATGTAAATACATACGGTAAAGCGCACTGGTGTACCTTCATTATTCACCGTGCCGGTATTTTTAGAAAGAGTTTGCGTTGAAGCGGTAGGAGACTATATTTGTATAGGTTAGTGTATTTGTAGGATAATAAAATAACGGGTGATAAAAAACGACGGATTTTTTACGAAAAGAAAGAGAAAGAGAGAAAAAGGAAAGAAAATGCGCGATGCAAAAAGTAATCATTTTAGAATGCAAGGACGCGTTAATTAAACTGCACAAAAATGACGCGTAGGAAAAAACGTATAGAATACGCGTAGAAACGTGCGTGCAATGCAGCGACCATTTAAAACGGGATTTCGCAAGCTCGACGACACTCGACTTGCGTCGTAGGAGAGAACTCAAAGACGGTCGCATCGAATTACGGGGTTAAATTCAACGTGTCCTTTCGACGCTTTCGAACCGAGAGGACGAAGCCTTCGGACGAAGTTTTCTATGGGGCTTTATAACGGGTGGTATATTACGCTCTGCTTACGAAGATTTCTAATCACGGCTTACTGCCTTTCAACGACCCTAATGGCCACGTTAGTATTAAGCAAGTGTTTACTGCGCCCGGCTTTTTCGACGAATTCATGAGAGAAAGCGTACTCGAGGATGCGCTTTCTAGAACGAACACGAAAAACGATATAACGATTTATTGTTTCGATTCGAATTTTTGTGCGATAGGAAAATAAAGGAGTCGATTCGGTGATCGCTTAGTGGGTCGATGGACTTGGATAGATGCAACGATCTGTGCGATCGGTACTCGTCGAATTTGCATTGCTAATTAACTGGATTCCTGAACGCATAGTTCCGTCAAACCAACTCGCTTTATATTTTCTCTCGGTAGTTCTCGCTGGGCTTAGAGAGTTTTAAGTATATTTGAGAAAGGTTTAAAAATTTAGTTAAATTCGAAATTCGCTCGACGGGCTTTTTTTCAAAAAGCACGCGTATCATTTAGCGGTATCTCTTTTAAACGCGAAATACGCCGCTTTACGTGGCACTTTATCGATTACTCCCGACATTTAGGATATAGGTATATTTCCCCTATCCCGCGACATCGTACCGTGCTATAATTCGTTTAATTAAATTCTTTGCGCCGATACGATACGCGCTATGAAATTAGATGGTACATAGAGAGACGGACAATCAATTATCGAGCTTTGTTTGCTGTAGCGAAAGAGATACGGCGAATATCCTCGACCCGACGTATCGATAGATATCGCCGCAGCGATTTAGATGCACCGCGTTTTCCTTTCTATCGCTCTATTCTCGCGAGCCGGGATATAAATAAAGGAATGGAAAGGTGTATACGCGCGTGTATACAAATCATGCGGTCGCAGAAGGCAATTATTGGATTCTCGAGAACGAACGGAGACTCGTACGAGGATCGATAGTTTAACGAGTTCATCGTAGAACGAATCTATACGGTAACGTATCTCAAGCACCCTTTTCACTAGCTTTTCACAACGATTTATTTAATTCTATTTCTATTCCCGAAGGTCCGTGGGCTCTGTGCAACGTAAAAGCACGCAGGCACGCGCGAGCACGCGTAAAATACGTACTCGCTTAGATAGACGTGTAAACATTTGCACATAGTGGATTACGATTCGTTGGAATTTCACGTGAATTCTCGTCGAGCGTTGTCTGTGTGTCGGTGATACATCACGTGTTCGCGGTTCGTATCGATTTCGCGAACGGCAAGTATTTTCTTCTTTTGTCGAGGACGTTTACCCCGTGATAGTCGTCGTAGTCGCGTTGTGTCGTTCGCTAGCGCGCGCGGAACGGGAACGAGGGTTGGAATCGTAGGGTAGAATGGGGCTGGAGGTACGATATAGAGAGGTAGTAAGAGTCGAGCCGAGGTCAAAGTACTCCCTCTGTTGAAAATCCATTAGTAAGCACGTACAAGTTATATGCTGAAATAAAAAAAGATTGGGAGGGGTAACGATAGGAGGGGGATCGATTTACTTAATTACAACCTACGTAATTACGTTATTGCGCCTGTCCTCGCAGACAGAGGAAGGAAGGGGATTGAAAGAGTAAATTCGTGCGTCGACGAGAGAAAGAGTGGGAGGGATCGAAGATAAACGTTTATATCTTCGAGAGGAAAAAACGAATGGTACCGGAACATCCCCGATTCCAAGATGGCCGACTGCGCGTATCGGCGAGCACTCGTTTATATCGTTCGTTGATTAATAATAAGAGACTAATCGCGATCGGATCTTGATTAAAAGGAAAATGTTCTCTTTAGAGTCGGGATTGCTCCCGAGTTCTTCCTTTTTCTTTTTTCTTTTTTTTTCTTTCTTTGCCTCACTTTCTAAGAACGCGGTCTAGAATAAATAAAAGTAGAAACCGTCGCTGTGTGCGCGGAACAATTTACGGTCACTGTGTCGTGACTTTGATACTCCAAAAATTTCAATTTATGGGAAAGGCATAAGATACCTTTTAAGAACATTTCTAAGGAACAGTCGTTATCCTAATTAAACTCGTATCTTGGGTGCGGTGGACCGGGAGCGTAGCTGTTATGATTATGCAATTTCGAGATTAAAAGTACGAATACGTTAGAACGCGGATAATTAGTTTTATATTTAGAAGGATAAACGTGTACCAACGACCCATCGTCAGCCGTATCATGACGGACTCTTTCCCACAGTACTATTATGGCATTGTTTCGCTGCTTACCAATCTCAGCATTTTTCAAGCGGTCCGATATAACGAGCGGACACGTTTTCCACGGTTCAATTCATCTAAATCCATTGCCCAATTTTCAAGAGAACATGACGTGTCTTTTATAATTATAATTATAATCTTCTTCTCTCGTGTAATATTAATTACAGCGACTCGAAGAGGAGTACGATAATCGAATACGAGCTCGTTCTAATGAAGAGTCTGAAAAATTTCGACTCGCGAAGGAAGATTTACTAATTAACGATAACGCAGAATATTTTTCTTAAAGTTTTTTTTTTTATAGAGATAGTCGATTAAATTTCTAATAATTGCTTATTACATTCGTACACTGATTAAAATGACTAATAATCGGTTGCGCACGGAAACGATTCTGTACGCGCATTCGTCACGAGGAACGTCTCGAAAATGAGACTCGCGTGACCCGAGGTTAAGACTGTCCCAGGAAGAGATGTCCCTGTGTATTATAGATTATTTCTAAAGCTCGATCTTAAAAGCACCACCCTCGTAAAGTTTTTCACCATAATCGTCTTACCACATTCTACTCGCACGCTCTTCGTCCCTATAGTTTACCTGTTTCAACATGGCTCGTTTGTTCCGCTTTCCGTACTAGTTATCGTTATTGTTCCTAATTACCTCGGCATACCGAGAAGCGATTATCGTTCGGTCGGAAACTTTGAGTCGAAGCGTACCAATGCTCTTAGAGAATCTCGTATGGCCCAAGTCGCGTCTTTAATCCCTTATTTTTTTCCTCTACTGGAGAAATTATAATCGATGGCTCGTCTAAGCATCGTACGAGGAGCCTCGTTAACAATCTCGAAGCTTCAAAACAAACTTATAAATTCGATTCGTTTCCGACACATCCTCTCGTATCGAAAAATAATAAAAATATTTAAACGTATCGACGAGGTACCTTCGTTCTCGCGTCTCGTCGCGTGTCTCGTTGAGCTTATAAAGCATGTGTATCTCATAAGGGTGTCGAATAAAAATGTTTCTTGCGTAGACGCGATTGGCGTTGTTTCGTTGCGTGATTGTAATCGGAGAATTCGGTTCGTTCTTTATGGTTTCGTCGTTGGTCGATAATACTGACTCACGGTTTGTCCGCTTCCGCTCCTTTTTTTTTTTTTTTGTTATTTTTATACACGAAACGTTCGAAGCTTTCGCGCGTTCCCTCTTACCGATAACTCGGATCTTTCTGTGAGATACATATTTAAATATCCCTGTTCCGTAGTTAAAACCTTTTTAAATAATTAAAGCTCTCTACGAAAAGCAAGCTCATCGTGAATAAAATAGAACGACGGCTACGAGACGGACGATTAATGATCGATGCTTCGTCGTATATCGTTTGAATACATTTATCCAGTTTAGATTTATCCGAAGGATCGAAGTCGCTTTCTCGCATCGATCACCGATAATCTTTCTCGATTAAAACGATTTCTGCTCGAACGATTATCGCCTTATCTCTCGATCCTCTCCTACGATATCGCGTAACAGCGTCGCCTTTCATAATTAATTAATCCTCGGTACTAAGCTGACTTAGGAAGAAAACGAACATAACGAGAAGGAAAAGGGGAAGAGCTTTCAAATTTCTTTCACAATAAATCTTAAGCAACGCGCGTAGGAATCGCGTCGTTTGTTGTTCGTCCGTGTTTATTACGTACCCTCCGTGCAATTAGTTACGGCCGAAGATTCCGTGCAATTACGTTAACCGGGTTGGTGGCTCGAACTATCCAGAGCGCAAATGCTAGATTACGTTGGCATTCCTACGCGTGGAGTGGGAGAAGAAAAAGAGGAGGAGGAGGAGGAGGGAGTGCGTTTTCGCTCGTGCTAGTCGGTTGCTGGAACTCTCGCGTGTGTAGGAAAGAAACAATGCGAGGTGAGAGTTTGGCGAGTCGCGTATAAGGCGGTCGCGTCGATACATGCATATGCATGAACCTTCCTCCTTCTGATATCCTTCTCTTCCTCTCATCGAAGTGCATCGACTGACTCGTTAAAATGAGTCAGGCTTTTTATTTCAAACGAGCCGATCCACCTCCTTGATTCTTTTATTCCGTTCGATAGGAACGAACTCGAACGGTGGTACGATGCCGAGTCTAAAGAGCCCGTTCGAATCTCATTTGCTTCGCTGCGAAGCAGCCTCGAAACGATCTCGGAAGAAACGTATTGGAATTGATTCGATCGCGAGGATCGCACTCGTATACCTCCGCGTACGAAATACCTAACGATATCTAATTGCTATCTTTATTACAGTCGGAATCGAAATACGTTTCGCTCCGAGATCCCTCTTGGTATCTCATTACACATCATTATCGTTGCAACAGACGATAGATTTCGCAATAACGCAGTGAACTTTTATTCGCACGGACGGCCTTGCCTTTTGCATTAACCGAGCGACACGCGCAAAAGTTGCTGCGTGTGGGTGTCACTCACTTTTCCCGCCTTGAAAAACCCTTTCACTGTGTTCCGTTGGTAAGACGCGTATAGACGCGCTGGAGACAAACGTAAACTCCGAGAAATCATGGGAGTCGTGCGACCGGTCTCGTAACTTTAACGTAACGACGGAGAACCGAGCTCTCGCATTGTCCTTGTAAATCGGAAAAGATGCGAGAGATTCACGACCGAAGGAAAGAGTAAAAGGAAAGAGGACAGGAGGGAGACGACGCGTCGAACTTAGAACGAAGGATTCTAATCGCCACGTGCCAACGAACGAACGTTTCGATTTCTTCGATCGAAGAAGAGACCCGTCGAAGTCTTTTAGGTGAGTCATCGTTCCTTTTATCTCGGCTGCAGACGATTAACAATTGATCGTGTTTTATGACAGATTTCGTAACGTTTAACGATTGTATTAACGAGCTCTGTCGCAATACGTTTCCCTTTAAAAAGACAAGGAGATGTGTAACACAGCGTGGTTTACGAGCATATCGACGAGCCTGCTCGTGGCTTAATTAATTAATTAATTAATGGAGGAAAGTTTCAAGTAACGCTCGAGATGCACTACTCCGCCGGTCTCTCTGCGAGCTATGGGACAGCGAGTGCCAATGTACGAGTTTATTGAGAGATAAGAGAGAACAAAGAGAGAGGAGAGCTCGCGTGCTTCGACGAAGCTTGAAAATTTCTTTCCACGAATACGTCGGGGATCCTCGAAGAAACGACCTGCATGGGGAATACCATTAGGAATGTTAATTGCGTTAATTACGGTCCAGACTCGGTTAATTAGGAAATAATTATGTCCATTTATTAATATTTTAACTGTCACGAAGCAGCGACGACTCTTAGACTCCGTCCTGTACACGCGCAGCACACTGCGTATACGTGTATCTACTTGGACGACAACGTAATTTCTTAAAAATGATGTATTCTCCCTATCCCTCCACCACGATCCTTGAGCTTCTTTTTAATACATAGTCGTTCATTGGTCCCAAGTTCGAAGCATGACGATATCGTTTCGCTCTAATTTAGCACCAACTTTTCATTTTCCCGCGAGTCATCGTATACAAGCAACGGCAGCAGTAGCAGTAGCAGTAGCAGTAGCAGTAGCAGTAGCATTCCTCCCCGATATTTAATTTCACCTCCATTTTACGATGCCCGTCCGAGGGCTTTCTCGAAGGAGCTCGCATTTAACGCGTAGTTTAGAGTCCGTAAATTTCCCGCTTCCTTTCGCATTTTGCGAGAGAACCCGCTTAAAATCATCCGTCGTTAGAACGATTCGGAGTTCGAGATTAATCGGATATAAGAGAGAGGGTATTCTCTCTTCGTTTCACGCGTTAGAAGCAGATTGAATTTTTCTTATCACAGCTCTCGCGTCGGTAGACATCTGGAAGCGCGGTCTCTGGCTTTGACCGCAGAACGTCCTTCATTCTTCACCGATCTCTAACGCGTATCGCCTCGTGCTCCTCCTCCTCCTCCATCACGTCCATCTCCATCTACCTTTGCTTCCCTCTCGCTGCGGAGAACCGCGGAAATCGTATTATCATCGCCTCTCGTGGCACTCACGTGAGAATAGAATTCAAATGGACGAGAAAGCCTATATACTTCGTATCCCGGAGTGCTATCATCCCCAAACCCCCCTCATTCGATGATTTTATACACGTATACATACATGTGCGGGGGGAGGGAGATCGAAAGAAAAGATTTAAGAATTTCGAAATGACGGCGATACTAACAAATAATAATCAATCAAAAAAAGATGACGATAACTGGTGTTTTTATTCGGTTGGGTGCGACCGTCGGCGTCTTTCGAAATTCTCAACTTTTATTTTCGCACCCTCCATAAAAGCCCCTGTTACCTCCCTTCGTAGTAATCTCCCCCTGCTTTTACATGCCGCTCGGTAAGCTTCGCCTTTCTTTCTTTTTTTATTTATTTTTTTTTTCTTAGTCACATTTTCTTTTCCATTTTTTAAGTTGCCGTCTGTCCCTACCCTGTTCCTACTTTTTGTTCCAGATTTCGTACGACCCGACGTCGTACGTAAGAAACAGGAAGAACGCGTTCGCCATCGAGGATGATGTAGCCCGAGGGTTACTTATCGACGAGTCAGACGTCGAGGATGCACGTGAGAATAGTATCAAGAGCGGACGAAGAGAAGGAAAAAGGAAGGAAGAGAAGGATTGCAGATCGTTCTGTTGAAGAAACTGCATTTGCTCGGTTCTTCTCGTCGTGGTTGTCGTTGGATATTCTCAACGAGGCAACGACCGATAAAGACACTGCCAGGGTAACGAACAGCACCAGTCGTGCCCACCTGAGTCGTCCGTTAAGTCGCATCCGTCGTCATAACTTTGCGTCTTTCGCTCTTCTTCTCACTTTTCCTCCCATTCTGTAGACATCGGAAACGGTTACGGACTCTAGACTCTCCGTGCACTTGTTTCTTTTCTTCTCTTTTTGCACAGAATCACAGAATCCTTTCTCTCTCTCTCTCTCTCTCTCTCTCTTTATCTATCTATCTACCTATTTATCTCTGTCTCTGTCTGTCTTTCTCTTTCTCTCTCTTTCCGTCTTACCGACTTCAACTCTCGCGTTCGCGTTGGAAGATCAAAGAGCGAAGAAGGAGAAGAAGAAGAAGAAGAAGAAGAAGAAGAAGAAGAAGAAGAGAAAAGAGAAAAGATGTTAGGCGTGAGTCAGCCGAGCAATCCGCCCTCGAGCTTGCGTCACTCCGCGAGCTTCTCCTGTCTGCAAAGGAGCACCGTCGGCGAGGGCCATCGTGCTAGAACCTCGACATTGTTGCAACAGCCGAGCCTGCAGCTTACCAACGGCCACCATCATCATCATCACCACCACCACTCTCAGCACCATCATCATCAGTACTCGTCCGGGCAGAGCGGCTCGTCGCTTCAACAGCCGAGCACCAACGCTCAGCAGCAGCAACAGCAACAACAGCAGCAACAGCAACAGCAACAGCATCAGCAGCAGCACCACCAGCAGCAGCGAGGAGTCGAGACCGATGCGATTCAAGAGAGCAACGATTACGGTTTCGTAAGGATCAGGCCTCGTTTGCGAAGCACCAACGCAACGATCTATCACGAGGAAGAAGTGGCCGCGGCTAAGAGCGCTTTCAGAGATCGAGACGCGTCCGCTTTCAGCGATCGCGAGTGCGAGTCCTCGAGCTTCCGCGAATTATTGAAGACGAAGGATCGAGAGCAATCGCCAAAGAGCGGAGGTTCCTCGAAGAATCAAAATCCGTTGAAAGGTGCTCTGATATTGTTCACGTCCACCTCGTCTTGGTGGAAAGCGAGACAACGAGAGGAACAGCTGAACGGCGTCGGTGGGTCCTCGAGTTCGGTGACCACCTCGATCTTGCCTTCGTCCGAGCGAAAGTGGTCGAGCACCTCGATGGCGTCACCCTCGAACGAGAGAAAGTGGCCGCCCTCGATGACGTCGCCCACGATGGGCGAACGGAAGTGGTCCGTCGGTAACAATGCCTCGTTGACGTCACCGAGCAACGAGAGGAAGTGGACCAGGTCCTCGGTCTCTTCTAGCTCGACGAACGTTCTCGCTGCCAGCACCGGGGGACAATCGCAGCCGCAACAACAGGATAGGAAATGGCGCTCCCTAGGTGCCCTTCTTAGAGCTCCCACAGTTGGCGGAGGAAGTGGAACTTCCTCGCACGCGAGCGCTTCGCTTCAGAATTCGTTTTCTCACAACATGAGCGTCTCGATGATCGAGAGCAGCACGGCCGAGCGTTCGAGGGACGAGCCACGTGGCTCGGCTTGCAAATCCTCCTCTACGAGGTATCAACAGCCGAGCTCGTACTCGGCTCGCGTGTCCCGAGTCACCAGGGATATATACAGGGAGAACGGCGAGTTCTCGCAGGCTGCCAGGACCAAGGTCAGTCGTAGATTGTATCAGGAACCTGCTATCGAGGCTGCCGGCAGCGGTAACGCGACGTCCACCGATCGAGAGATCGTCGAGGATACCGGGAGACACTCGCTCGCGAGACACCATCAGTTCAAGGACGAGTGCAGAGCCAGAACGAATCGCGAGAGCTTTTGTAGAATCGATCAGACTACCGAGACTCGTACCACCGGAACCGCCACGACCACAACCTCGTCCTCGACTACGAGATCGAGCAGGGCTCAGAGTTTCTATCTCCTGGATGATTTTTTGAAGCCTCAACCTCAGCAGAGCAAGTGCATGTTGAATCTTTACTTATCCTCCCCGTATTCAAAGTCGGTCGAAACGAAGAGAGCGTCTCAAGGGAACGTTACCACGAACATAACACCTCCGAGACGTCACAATTCGAGTTCGGATAGTCTCGAAGTCGCTACCAGTCCTTTGCCGCCTCCGGTACCGCCGCCGCCACCTCAGCTAGGTGCTAGGGAAAGAGAGAGAGGTGAAAATTTCAAGGAGAAGGAGGTGTGTCCATGCAACATGTGCTGGGCTTCGTTGCAGCAGAGATCGTTCGCGGAAGAGGTAAGTCCTTCGTTCGCGAAGGAAGGTCGTTCGCTTTGAGACTCTTCTTCTTCTTCTTCTTCTTCTTCTTCTTCCTCCTCTTCTACTACCACTACTTTCTTCAGGATTTGTCACGAAATAAATATAGATCGAGGCGGAAAGTTTCAAGAGTTTGCCTTAATCGCTGTGTGGCTTCCGTCGATCACGAGAGGAAGAAAGGAAAAAGCGACGTCGGTCTTGGCTCGTGACCGATAATGGAACAATGAGTCGTAACTACGACGGAGACTCGCGAGCCCGGCTTATAAATTTGTTATTCTTTCGAACTAAAGAAAACGCGCGAGAAACGTTATTACGAGCGAGCGAGCGAGCGAGCTATTCGCTTTCTTACGGAATAAATAGGTAGGTGCAACTTTGAATCCGTCTGATAGAAAGAACGGAGAAAGAAGGCGAGAGAGAAGGTTTCGTCGTTCGTGTAATATCGTCTGGTAACGGGAGATCGACTCTCAAGTTATCGACATCTTGACCCCTTCGGTAAGAAACGCCTGAGCTTTTCTCCCACCACGAACCGAGAAAGATTCCTCGACTTTTCCATTCTACGAATTCGAAAAATACTCGTCTCCGGTTTCCTACCGCTCGTGTACACTGCGAACGCGATATTTTCTCCATTTCGATGGCTCGGGAAATGCGAATAATCTTTTCGTTAAGTTTCCTCGAAAGGATCCACGATCAAAATTCCAAGCGAATCTATCGATTCTCTATAGTATACAGAGTGGATTCCTGAAAAACTTTGTTGAAGAATTTTTATTCCGAAATGTTACGAATCGTCGACAAATTTTGTAAACGCGTTTACCGCGAGAAGTTTCATTGTTTCACGAAAATGTCTCTCTCTATTTCTGTAATTAATCAATATTTTCTTAACTTATTTCATTATAAATCTAAACAGTAGAGTCCGAGGAGATGGATAAATAAATAGAATCGAACTATGATGGACGGGTAAATATACCGTAGGATTAACGTCGTCTAACGCAGAGTTAAAATACAAACATTGATCGCGGTGCAAAATTTATATGTGATCATAGATGGTTTGGGAATCGTACTTTTGACGTGTAGTTAAAGGAAGAGAGAGAGAGAGAAAACGTCGGGACGTAGGCGACGTTAAACAGTGGCCGAGGTTCGACCGCGTCTCGTTTAATTACTGCTCGTTAGGTATATAATGCGCGGTCGGATAAAAAGCCGGTATTACGAGGTTGCTAAGCTGTAATTAGTTATCGGCTATCGAACCGACGCTCCGTTACTGCCGGTTCTCTCGGACCGAAACAAGAGATGATCGTCCAAGAGGAAAAACTAACAAGTAGGAAATACAAGGGAGCTTTCAATATCGTCTCAGGAACGATCGAACGTTCGGCATTAATTAAAATCTTTCGTGAGACAGATCTTTTAGATGTCGAGACTCGATTATCGATTCGATAGAAACTCGAAGGAAGTAGAGTAAGATGGTGAAACGTTATTGGCAAGCATGCCACTTAAGACCCAACGATTTCTGAAAAAGCCAAAAACTGGAGACAGAGAGAGAGAGAGAGAGAGAGAGAGAGAGAGAGAGAGAGAGCGCGAAGGTTTTCCAATCGAATAAAGTCGTCGAAAAGAGGATGAATCGTGCAAGGATCGACCACGTTTTGGCTCCCTCGCTCCCACGCGACGTAGTCAGCTGAGACTTATGGTCGAGGATAAGTGGAAGCACGTGCTCGTGGAATATCCACTGTTTGAACTGCCTCATTTCTCTCTCCCTCTTTCTCTCTTTCTTTCTCTCTTTCTCCACCCTAGGGATAATGCATCGAACGCGAGCCTGTTATTCTTAGGACGCCGGGGAGGAAACCGACTCTTGCCGTAGGAAGTCGTATTTCTATCCATCCAGTATCTTTGCTCTATTATTAGTAGTCACTGCCACGTAGGTAGACGGTTAAACTGGATTTCCGTTCGATTTTAAAGACTGCCGCATCGTCGTGCCCGCCGGCGTCTCCATCTCTTTCCTTCTCTTCCCGTTAAAGTACATCTCTCTCTTTTTTATCCTGAATTTTTTAGCAAAATATAACCTACCCGAGACGTTTTATCGTACGATCTTTTCGAGACGTACGTGGAACGCAGGAATTTTACGAGCCAAGGGAATCTAAAATATTTCATCTCTGTGTGCTTTCGAAATTGATTTGAATCGACGATGTTTCAATAGCATCCTAGTAACGCGCGCGCTTTAGAAATAGCCGCGTCGTCGATCGTACAACGAACGAAACGATCGCAACGTCCCGCTTTTATCGATGATGACTATCTTCTTTCGTCTAATCTCATTAATTTTTTTTCTTTTTTCTTTTTCGTCCTCCTTTTCTTCTCTTTCTTTTCGCAAAATAAAAGCGACCTAGGTGAGGGACGCGCGACCTACGCATCCGGTACCCCGGAGAAGATTTTCACCGAACCGTTGAAAGGCATGCAGATTACTACTAATTTGCCGTCTGCTACGGCAAATTACTGGTAATTTTTTCTTCGCCGTTAAGAGTGTGGCGTTAAATTTGTATGATTGCGAATATGGTGAGAGGAGGAGAGAAAAAGCGCACGACGCCCCGTATACTTTAAACAGTATATCTTCTCTCTCTCTCTCTCTCTCTCTCTCTCTCTCTCTCTGCATCTGTCTATCCATCTATCTATTTATCTTCCTCTCACCTTGATTACGGGTTCCACGGAAATACTTACAGGGTGATTAAGTTGCGCGTCGACGAGTCGGGATGAAAAACAAGAGTGAAAATTATAACGCGTAGCTATCCTTTGGTTTTTTTACGACAGAGGACGAGATAGGTCGTTTTCGAAAGAAAAAATCATCTATGATCGATCGTCGATCTCGATTATTCGCAGTACAATGTCGATGCGATTTTGGCGACTTTTCCAACATAAATTTTTCGCAGTTGGCGTTCGAAAACTCTCTCATCGTCGGAATAACAACGCGTTGATTCTCGCGACGGCCGATAAAGTTGCAACCGAGTGCAAACGATGAGAATTCGTATTCGACGACTTCGAGGAATTGAGAGAGCTCGAATCGATTCCGCATCCCGTATTCGCTGCTTTCGAACGATGCTGTATACGCGCTGAGAGAAAATGAAAAAGAGAAAGAGTACGGCACTTCACGGCGAAGCGTATATCGGATCATAATATTCTCGTGTAGGAGTTATCCTCGCGTGGATTTCTTTACGCGCTTACGTCGCTCTAGCCATGCAAACGCGTATAACGTTACGACAGGATGAATGGATTCTCCACGAATATAGATAGCCGTCTCGTTGAATTATTATCGAGAATGATATTGCACGAAGTTCACCTACAACGACCGAGGTGGAAAAAAAAAACTTGGATTCTTTTGCCTAGATCCTTTTATAAAACTTTTACGATTTTCCTTGATATTTCGTACAATTTCAATGATGCGCCTATAGGTACTACGCGTGTTACGCGACGCCTCTCCAGTTTCCAAAAATTTCCATAAGAATTCGTTTATCCCGTTTACGTAGAAAAAAAGGCGACGCGCGAGGATCTCCTCTGACGTTTTTCTCCGTTTCGATCTTATCCGACGTAATAAAGTTTATCAGGCCTTTGCGATCTCACCTCGATTTTTCGCGCGATAATACTTAAAGACTCGTTAAAACGGCGTCGATCCTTTAGAAGGTAGTCCGCGCTCGATCGAGGCAAACGATCGTATTTAATAATCTTACAGGAAGCAAAGAGGCGTAGAAAGAAAATGGAAGTTGGAAAAATGGCGTTCGAAGGATTAAAAGACGAGTTATTCGATTCCTCGAGCCGTCTTTCTCCGCTAACCCACGGCGACTCATAATTAATCGAAGATAAGATCGAAGCTTCTCCGTCTTTTTCATTCGTCTTTCCTTCTCTTTCTCTCTTTTGATTTTCTATGTAAATTCTATATTTGTTTGAATCTTTCGGCGATTCTCTCGCGTCGATTATACGAGGTTATCGATGCAAAGTGGATATCGGAAGAGGAAAAAGAAGAATCGATTTCGATCGTTTGCTTTTTTAAAGGTCGACTCTCTTTCTCTCTCTTCATGTTGCTCTTTCTTTCGTCGTCATGCAAGAGAAGAGGGATTTCTGTCGAGCGGATATAAGTCACGAGTTGATCTTGAAGCGTCCTGTAGGGATAGGACGAGAAAGAGTGAGAGAAAGAGAGCGAGAGAGAGAGAAAGAGACAGGACCGTATAAGATGGAAGGCACGAGATAGACCCCTGACGGGGATATCTCACTGTGAGATCTTCAAACCGGCCATGTCTGTCGGTGCGTCGAACCAGGGTGATTTATCATTATTGAAATACGGGCCATTTGAGCCATCGTTGCCCATTCTATGCCTTTTGCACGACAGTACGACGTTACCTTCGATTCCGAAGGGGAAGTCGCTCTTTTGTGTTCTTCTTCTTCTTCTTCTCCTTCTCCTCCTTCTTCCTTTTACTCCATCTCTCTCTCTCTTCTTCACTCTCCTGCACCGTTTTCTTTGCGCCTGATTCCGTAAGAATCGCGCTCGGCGATCACGCTTCTCCTTATTCTTTATTCTTCTTCTCCTTTTTCCTTTTCTTCTTCTTCTTCTCTTCCTTCTCATTTCAATCTCTCTTTCTTTCTCCTCCTTTCTTTTCTCGCGAGGGATTATCAAACCCGCGTCGCTTTAAATCACTCGCTTTACGTGGCACGTTGCTCTCGGGCCGACTTTGGCCGATGCAAAGCCGCGTCTTGTTTTGGTTATAAAACGAAATTCTTCGTCCTCCTCTCTTTCCTCCTCCTCCTCCTCCTCCTCCTCCTCTTCTTCTTCTTCCTTTTCTCCTCCGCTCTGTCGTATTTCCTCATCCAATCGAAATTTATATCCTCCGTAATTTTTAATTATTCCTTCGCATAGCTTTGTTCCAAGGAAATAATTTATCGCCAGGATAAACTGATCGAACTATTCGAAAAACTTTTGAAAACGTAGGAATCGACTGAGTTTCGATATAAATTAGATTTAATCCGAGTCAGGTTCGCGAGAGATGGCTGTGGTCGCGAACGAAGCGGAACCCCCCTGTGTTTCCTTCTCGGTGCATATAAACATATTTTTCTTTTACTTCGTTCTCACGAACACAAATTTCCTGCGTCAACGCGGACGGTGGTCGGAGCAGGCAGTTTAGTACAAAACCGGCTCCACGAAGCACGTGGCATTATTTTATGATGAAAAAGATAAGGGACAGGCACGTTCCAACTTGATTTCACGGTGCTATCTACGTGGTCGAAGGATATCGAAAATTTACTTTTCGTCCTAAACAAACCAACCGTGGAAAGAAATATGGTTCGTTCGCAAGGGTCGTGCATATTCGACGATTCTCTCTCGTATATATACATACATATATAACATATGTGTCTGCGTGCGCGCGCGTGTATATATTTATTTATTTATGATAAAATTTCTTTCGTTTCCCGATTAAAATAATCCTCTACGTCGCGTATCGAGAAGAAAAACGATCGTTTTACTCGCGGTACGATTCCGAGGCGTTATGTAAAGTTCTCTCTATGCAATTTGATCGGGAGACGACCCAAGGAGAGAATATTTTTTTAGGACCTGTTGAAATTGCGGTCGGTGCGTTAATCATCCGATAAACGAGATCTCCTGCAGCTCCGCTCGTCAAACCGCAAAACCAGTGTTTTCCTTGTTCCCAACATCGTTCCTTCGCAACGCGTTGCGCGTGTACGTGTGTGACCGTGCTCGTGTTGAAAGAATAGAAGACAACACCTCTTTTTATTATCGGCTCGACTCGCTCGTTCCCACAATTCGTAATGATGTTGCTTGACGGCTGTGAAAATGTCATTAGCGAAACTGTTAATCACTCGTTGTTTCAAGAACCCTCCCTGTTTTTTCAGACCAGCTAATTTTAGATCAAGATCGGACCGGCGCGGTAACGAATCCTCTTTGAAATTATCATAAGTAAATTTTTATTATATTTTTGACAGGTAATTAATATCGTTTCGACGTAACCAACTCTCAAACTTTTAATTTTAATTCCCTCGCTGAAAACATAAAGATTATAGCTCTCTTCGATAGACCTTGTTCCTTTCAAGTTTTTTATTTTTGCTCTTTCGAAGAAACTTTGATTTTTCGTCCATCCGATCGAATGCAACGCGCGGTAAAAAAGCGACCTCGTCGACCATGACCGACCGTATTTTTGCAGCTGTGGATGCGGCAGGTTTCTGTAATGTCACTTTCTTATCGACTACTAGGTTTCTACCTTGCCGATGTTACTATATAGTACCACGCAAGAGGCTTGAGATGACAGCACTAATTAATTATTTCCATCGATAACGGGCATCGCTGATTCCTAAAGAGTTTAATCGAGGCAACTCGATTTATTATATAAAAACTTTGACAAAAGGATCGTTTAAAGGTACATTGCGTAATATCGTGGAAATAATTAACGCTCCAACTCTTCTCTTCGAGAAGGGGAAACATCTCGCATTTTCCTTTCACGCTTTCTTCTTTTTTTTCTCTTTTTCTTTGTCACGGAAAACGAGTAGCGATATGCTGCTTACGTGCATGCTCTAAACTGTACGTGTGTGTAACGTTTGTTGTGTAATTGTTAAAATTCATAAATACTAATCGCGCTTTTACGTAAGCCAATTAAATTCTCGGTTTCTCGATCCAATAATCGTATTCGTAACAGCCATCGTTATCGTTTAACGCTACGACATTAACGTACAAAAGCAAGCGAACTTTCTCACTGAAATGTAGTCGATCGTAACGCAACGTTAATTTAATAACTCGTTATTAAATGTTCGCCCGAAGCGTTTGTAAAGCGAGAGAGAAGGATGGACATAATTTCATAGTTAATCACACGAGATCGTCCGTCCGTTTGTATCGAGAATGCGGGTGCATACGTACGTAAGCGAACGTAAGTTCGCTAGAAACATTATGTGGGTAGTACCGATGAGATTTAGATTCCGAGTACAATTTGCCGCTATGTCGGCGCGATGGTCGACCGATCCTACCTTTTCCCATGGCAAACGCCGCGAGGCCGTAGGCGGATTAACTGTAATAGAGATCCTCTTATGCGTCTTAACATCCCCGTTCGGGGCTCGTTGATTCGTGCGATCCATGGAATTCGCTTTCGTCGATCGCCATTGCGATACCTCCCCGATTAACATAATTTTGCTTTATCGTCCATTTTGATCCGCAAGATTCTTAATCGTTCGACCGAATCGACCGTGACATTCGCCCAGAGAGAAACTTTTTCTACGCGTAACGGTTCGAAATCGTTGAGCATTGAACGAATGACCGACCGACCGATCGTAAATTAATTCCCCATAGAACGTTTACTCGAACTCGCGATACGTTACGGGCGTAATATAAATCATTGAGAAGGGAGGAAGATAAGAGAGCAGCAGTCGTCAATGAGAAAATGCAGAACGCGTAAGGCCGCTAACGCGTCTTGCCAAGAATTTGTTTACTCTGCATTAGCTATGCTAGCGTCGGTCGAAGGGCCGTAAAACGGTTTTCCGCATTTTCACGAGGAAAACGCTCGAAGTCTCGCTCGCGCGGGGACGACGTTCGAACGCAGCTTCCGTCGTCTCCTTTGACGAGCTCGAGCACGTCCCCGAAGCTTAGCGCTCGAAGTCGAAGTCGATTTCGAAGGAATTCGAAAAAAACTTGTCCTACCTGGGAACCTATGTACCTCTCATTAACTTTTCAACGTCGTAAAACTAAATCGTTTGGGGAGTTTTTCGCAAAGAAAGTAGAAAAGAAAAGAAGAGAGGGGGAGAAAAGTCGTCGGGAAATATTCAATCAGATGTCCATTCTTTTAATCGACGATAATGGGAGACACTAACTACTCGTAAGCTTCTTCCGCAGCTGGAACGCGAAAGCGCGGTCATAAAACTTTATATTTCTCGTATAATGCGGACATAAAATGCCGAGAAAATATCGTTCTTTGGTACATATATCCGATGCCGGAAGTTTATCGCATATAATACAGGTGCTCGTTTATACCAGGAGGGTAATAAAATAGAGAGAACCTTCTATCTTTCGATTAACGCGAATATATTTGTTCTTGCAATTAATAGAATTAGCATTTCCAATCGCGAAGGAAATCGTTTGGATATTTTTTCTTCGCTACGGGATAATCGAGCCGTCTTACGCATCACCGTGACTCTTCGACGCGAGTTCGTCGTTGCCATTAACGATTTCGACTCGGTCGTACCAAGGAACATGGTCGTGCACGATTTCCTGTACGTGGAAAGCAAACACGATAGA
Source organism: Vespula vulgaris (assembly GCF_905475345.1). Classification (NCBI taxonomy): domain Eukaryota; kingdom Metazoa; phylum Arthropoda; class Insecta; order Hymenoptera; family Vespidae; genus Vespula; species Vespula vulgaris. The sequence continues at coordinate 584,515 of NC_066592.1, forward strand.
TCGTGATTCATACTCGCGTACCATAATCGTCAGCAACAAACCGTAATTCCACGTAGCGCTACTTCACACGGTACTTTGCGAAGTAACGCAATAGCACGGATCGTGCTACCAACAAGGAATTCTCTTGAACTTCGAACGCTTTCGAGCACACCACTCGGTCCGTTACACCCCTTCCGACTCATCTTGCGGGCTCGTGTACGATCGTGGTAATGGAGCTAGGTATAAAAACGACGTCGTTCCTTTACGTCCTGGCTCGAGTCCAATTCGCAAAGACATTTCGTGTCCGAGTTCGACGTCATCCACCACTTTTTACCAAAGAACTTGGACTCTCCTCGGTTCGTCCCTCTTTGAAACCACCTGCCTCGAAATAGGGAAAATAAATCCGGGATATATTTCAATTTGCTCTCTAATCACCAAAGTTCACAGTTTCCAGGATCGAAGAAGAATTTCATTTCTCTTTTCGAGAAAGATGAAAGATCTCTCTTCTATTCCTACGCTTATCTGTCTCATTCTTTTTTGAAGAAGTTAGAAGGATTAATTAGAGGACGAGCAGAGCGTACGCTTGGAAGGAGGTCAAGTGCCTCTTTCGATTCCGGGGTATTCATCTCGATCTCTAAATCGAACCTTCTACCGTATTCGAACGCGAGGAGAAAGATGGAAAAGGGGGAAAAAGAAAAGCACGAAGGAAGCAAGCGAGCGAGAAAGAAAGAGAAGCTTCGGATTCGCTCGATTTTACCTTAGCTTCGACAGGACGAATTTACTTACGTGTAGATGGCGATGCGGAGTGTAAAAGAGAGAGGGAAATGAAAGGATAGAGAGCAAGGGCGTCGCGGGTGGGCGTATGACGGTGCGTGGACGATCAGGTGAGGGCACAGAGAAGCAGGGCAGCACTTTCGAAGGTAGGACAGGTCGAAGCTAGGGTTGAAAGTGAGAGAGAGAGAGAGAGAGAGAGAGAAGTAGAAAAGAGTATCGAAAGGGAGGAAGAGAGAAAATGGAGGGTGTGGGCTGATCGCGTGGGGGTAGAAGGACCTGCGCGCGAATTTCCCGCGTTCGTCCAACCTCATATTGATCCCACCCCAGTAACCAGCGAGTTTCTCTCTCTCTCTCTCTCTCTCTCTCGGTCGTACTACCATTATACCCCGCGACTCGGCTCTTTCTCGAGCCATCTCACCCTCTCTCTCGATCCTTTACGTTCGAGCGTAGTACACCGACGCGAAGGGTGCTTTTCAACGTCGCTGCCGTTCGAACGGTGGTGGAGCTGGCGGTGGTGCTGCTGGCAGCGGTGGCGGTGGTGATGGTGGTTGTGGCGGTGGTGGCGGCGGCGGCGGTAGTGGTGGTGGTGGCGGCGGCGATACGCGCTCCCTACGAGGGCGAGAGAGAATCGCAGATTCGCGGGATCCGGCTGGTCCAGCAGCGCGCGCGCGTCTGGAAGGTGTCGTTCGTGCTCGCCGAGAATCGGGACGAATTTTCTTTTTTTTTTTCTGGACTTCGCCTCGTCCTTATCATTCGAGTAGCAAGCGTCGTTCGTTCTACGTTTAACTCTCCTAATCGTTTTGTGCTCGTCGGACGCGAAAAGTTTCGCTCGAATCGCGACCCCTTTCGAGACGAGGATAACGACACGAAGATTTAAAGTGTATGTGTTGAAACAAAATAGAGAGGGGGAGAGGGAGAGGGAGAGAGAGAGAGAGAGAGAAGCCAGTTTCCTTACGTTTTATTATTTTTCGAAAGGCGTGTGAATCATTCGCTCGTTGGCAAGCAACGCGACCCTCGGCACCAGTTTCAGATTGATCGGCCAGATGTCTGCCCTTCGATGCTTTAGACCCTCGGTATAAGCCAAGTCCGTGCTCTCGGGCTTTAAACTTTTCTATTCGCGACGAGACGAGCTCGAGCGAATGGAAAATTAACGATTTCGCGAATCTTTTTTAACGTCGTTCTTATCTCGTTTATATTTCTTTCTCGTATTCGGGCGATTCGTCTTCATCAGAGATTTCGAATCAACTTGGAATCGTTTTTGTCGTCGACCGAGAAAATCCAGTTTTCGTGATCCGTCTTTTTTGCGATCGCACTTGTCGTTCCTCGGAACGAAGGAAGCTAATTTATTCTTGGTCGGCACGTTGCGTTCACGTATGCATACCGCGCGGAACGTCGCCGTGTTCTCATCGTAAAATCGCGTGTGAGAAAAGACACGACTCGCGTGGTGGCGTGGCTCGTCCGTACGATCGACGGATCTTTTTCTCCTTTCTAAGTATTTTTCTTCCCTTCGTCGATGTAACTCGCAAGCGTCGTTTACCTTCTTCGACTTCTTCAGACGTTTCCAACGTGCTCGGGATGTAATCTTCGACGACTCGTATTGTAAAGACGGAGAGGCTAACGAAAGAAGAAAAAAAAAGGAAAAAGAAAAAAAAAGGAAAAGGAATGTCTCGGAATCGGCTCTGGAATTTTCACGGCTTCGCGCGAACCGACCTGGTTCGAATTTTCAAGCTTTCCTTCTACCAACTTCCTCGCGTCGATCGATATCCAGCTTCTGCGTGTCTCAGGGTATCTAGTTTTGTAAGACGAATCGTTTCTCATCGAGTTATTTTTAGATTCCGGATCTTGGACGTTTGACGATTCGAGCATCGAATACTTTCTCGTTCGCGTCTCTCTCCTTATTTTTTCTTTTCTTTTTTTTTCTTTTCTCTTTCTTTTCTACCATCTTTCTATCAAATCTCGAAACGAACGGTTACGTTACACGTTCGGTATGTAAAAGGGAGAAGAGATGGGAACGATACGTCGATCAATTTCGAGCGATCGTTCGAGAAAGGCATAGATTTTGCGAGTATTCGTCAAAAGAGTACCGTTCTTTCGACGTACACGTTCGTAGAACGAAATCGAACGTTAACGATAGACGACGCACGTACGTCGTGGCGTGTACAACCTCGACGGCGAATCGACGTACAAAATCCACAGAGTTATTATCGACGCGGGCTGACTAACGATCTAGAAAGCAACGCCACGGAGAGATACGATACTTCGGAGGAAGAAACCCGCTTGACTCTGGCCGATCTCGCTTAATGATCCGTAATATCGCACAATGACGATCGGTGCGCGCGATTTAGCTCGTAAAATTTGCTACGGCGAGATTACGCGCGCGTTTCGCGTACTTCTTCTCTTTCAATCGAACAAAATTCGAATCTTTAACTTTAACCAATAAGCTGACATAAATTTTCTAATCTTTTTATTACCGACGTAGACCGCCGAATTCTTCTTCTCCGTTCTTTTCCTTTTTTCATCTCTTTCCTCGAGGAGTGATAGAAGCGGGATGAGACTCTCGGACAGAATTTTGGAGGTTCGGTGAGAATTCGAGGAATGATTTCTCGCGTATCTCCGATCGTCGCGAGTCGACCGATACGCGCGTACACGATGTAATCGTTCCGTCCGTATTTAACCGAGGCGAATAATAAAACGTCTCACAGCTGACCGACTTTTGGTCGGCGATAGCTCGACGATAAGACCAAGCGTTCCTCGGCGCTCGAGATATCGACTCGGCACGCCAGTTTCGAGATATTAATTAGGCTGATCGGCCGGTATCGCTCGGAGACGTGCGCGTGTCTCCTCGATCGAGAACACGAACCAGACGACTGTTTTACGAGCCACCTTTATTGCGATCCCGAACGAACGGCTAAATCGGAACGCGTCGAGTATTATGTCTCGGTGTTCGCGATCTTTACGGATAAGTGCTTTCGTAATCGACGGTAAAACAGCATCGTACCTAAGTACCGCCCATGTATCGATGTTTCTATAGTCTCCTACGATGTTAGCCAAAGCCTCGAATGCTCCGACGAATAATTTGATCGATGCTTCGACGTAACACGTCGTACACCGAACGTGTACGAGCTCAGTAAATTCGATGGATCTATTGTCGGACGGCGGATGGACCTATCGATCCTTCCTTTTCAACGAGGGTTACGACGCCGACATAGATTTATCACACGGCTCGCTTTCGAACGCGTTCTTCCCTCTGAAGCAAAATTCCCTGATATTTGAAGAAAAATTCAAGCGATATCGCGATTAGAAAAACTCCCTTCAAAAATCACCCTTCCACGTCGCAACAACGCTCGGTAGGGGGGCTCGAAAGGCGAAACCTTTATTTTCCCACTCGCGGTATTTATTCGATCGTGAAACGACTTCTGGGTGATACCTACAGAGAGAAGAATAGCTTTCGACGCGTACGGTCGGGCAGTCGCGAGTGCTCGTAAATACGTTCGTACCGCGTTAAAAGTCTTTAAAGTCCGCGATAAAGCCAGGTGGCTATAGTTTGATTTCAACCTACACCGCGTGTCTACGATGTTCATAGCAGCGATTATAGTTCGACGGACAAGTACGTCGTAAAATATTCTCGAAAGAAGATAAGAGAGACAACTAGAAAAGAGAATGAAAAGAACGTGTCTACTTTGAGACAACAGTAATTCTTTCCTTTTGTCCATCGGCAGTCGAGCTTCTATAACTTTCGAAGCTCTCGCTCTCGAGTATCTTTTATCATTGACGCAATTGGACAGAACTCGTTTACGCCCCAGAGATTCGTTTTCCACCGAAACTCGTTGGTACCTCGGAGGTTGGCACTTGCCCCGTCGTTTCCAGAATCACTAGACCTCTCGTTATCGGGGACAAGAATTGTGCTCGGATTTATCTTCACGGCTCGAGGGCATGATTTTCCCCACGACTGACTTTTCTTGCTTGGCCCGTCGAGAGGACGTCTTAGCAGTCGCTCGAAAAAGAGACTAGACGACTCGGTAATTCGATTTACCTTTGTCTCGCGCTTTACGGTATTTTCCTTCGACGAAGTCACCGTTCCGATCGCGAAAAAGAACCTACGAAAGCATTCTCGAATCGACTTTTTCCTAAATAGAAAATAAAGATCGTCCCAAACGGTGGGATCCTCGTCGCGATCGATTAAATCGACTTTTTCTTTTCTCCTTCTTTTGGAAAAATCGGTTCGGTACGCGGATTATCTTTATTAAATTTAATCCAATAACCATCTCATCATCTCCCTGTTCCAAACTATCGCATTAATTATAGAGTCTGTGTAAATCGATGCCGCTTTATCCTTTCTCAGTCTTTTCGATGAGAGCGCTTAGCGTACGTCCGTCGAATAGGTTTTTCGAAAAAGAAAGATACTTTTAGAGGGACGATCGATAACAACGTCGCGTTTAAAAACGTGTATTACGTCGTGTTACCTACGGTTCGATATCGACGCGTCCGCTGAATTTCGATGGTATTTTTCAACGAAGGGAAGGAAAAAATGTGCAAACGTAATTCAAAGTTATTCGATGAAAATGAGATATTGGTCACGCGCGAGAGTTTGTTATTGGTTATTACCCGATCACTGTCGTTATACCGTCTAATCTCCGGAATGAGCTTAACGCTATCCATCGCGTATATCTCTGGCATTATGCGGCAATAACGGGCTGACCCTCATCTCGTAACCCCACTTAAACTTAGCTGCCACGACTGGTAGCCATAGTTTGTTCTACACGAGAAAGCACCTACGAAACGAAAAGAAAAGGATAAAAGAAAACGGCAGGAAAGTAGCCAGCAACAGCGGTACTCCGCCTATATCCATGACGTCCGATGGATCGACTCAACCTTCTCAGCTTCGTGCCTTTAGCTATAACAACTTCTAACGTTCAAAGGATTTCTTATCTTACTTACTTTTTGTTCGTGAGAAAGAGAGAGAGAGAACACAAAGTCGCTACGTAGCTCTGGAAATACGAAAACGTATTCCTCGTTGAGAATTTTCTTTCCCCCCCCCCCCCCCCCCCATTGAAGCAGTCAAATAATTTACGTCCATTTTGTCAGTTGCGTGGGAAAGTTGTTTTTTGCGTTCGCTTACGAAATGTACGATTTAAGTGAATTTCGACGTTAGGAAAATTGATACGGAGCGGTCGCGTTGACTCGTCGCTCATAAACGGAACCCTTCAGGCGGTCGGTAATAAATTTCATTATACTTTCTTAATTGATTAACGCGATATTACGAGATCGAGCGTAGGGAAGTAAAGAAAGAAAAGAGGAGGGTTGGAACTATTATTGGCTCGTCTTTGATTAGACTCTAAAGCAAGCGAAAACCTTCCGATATAGCGTACTTTAATTAACGTTTTGCGGCTGGCAGATATTTGACTCTCCACAATCCTATATGTACTTGCTCGTTATCGACGTCTATCTAATACGTATGCGTGTGTACCGTCGACAAATATCGCGATAAATACTAAAGCGATTCTCTCTTTTTACATTAGTCTTTGTTTCATCGATATTTACCTCTTAAATTACCGTATATCGAATCGGAGGATTCGATTCGCGATAAAAACAAATTCGCGTAAACGAAAAGTCGTAATTAATTTTATCGTCGTCCTTCTACCGTTACTGAAATTAAATCCAAAGTTCAAATGGAGTCTTCGGGCTGAGTGCAAAACGATCGTCTCTCGTATCTTGTCAGGGTGAAATCAAACGCCAACGTCATTACTGCTCGAACGTTTCCCGTTGTGCCTAGTCGCTAATCTTCTGGACCAGAATAGCTTCCGGTACGATCGTTTACGAAGAAGAGGTGTACCGGTATATGCGAGTACCTGTCTAGTTCCACACCCTTTAATTATCTACGCTCTGACACGAAGTAGCTGCAACAAAGAGTAACGCTACCATTATGCTCACGGAAGAAGCAAACGAGAAGCTACTATATATTCTTCATCCTCCTGCTCCCATCTCATTCTCTGTTTCTCTTCTTCTCTTCTTCTTTTACTTCTTCTCGTCCGTCTTCTGCGAGGTAATATAGAGGTCGTGGTATTTTAAACGACGAGAAAGTCATTGTCCAGCTCGCAGTCGAAGACCCTTTGTTCCAAACCACTCGAACCTTTTAATCGTCTTTTCTTTACGATCGTTTGATTTTTTCTTTTCCTTTGAGAAAATAAGCTCCCCCCCCCCCTCTCTCTCTCTCTTTATTTTGTTCTCTCAGCTTCTTCGTTTTACTACACTTTCTCGTTAAAATAGCAGTAGAGATCGTGAAAAGGGGAACACGATATAATCGTCGCTTGAAACAATGGCGACCGTTGGGCCCACGATGTTTCCTCGTCAAATCGAGAGAGAAAGAAACGGAAAAAAAATTAAAAGAGTAAGAGGAAACAAGGAACAAGTTCCGTGGGCGTTCCCCGCCCCTAATGTTATCTTATAATGCTCATGAAAATGATTTAGGAACGCGTTCGAATCACACAAAAGAGTCTGAAAGTGCGTTGACCGTCCTTTCGGGAGACCCGAACTCATCGGACTCGTGCCCTTGAAATTCCTCGTACGATTCGTGTCCGTGTTCTTTCTTCGAGAGAGAAAGATTTCTAGATAATCGTTCGGATAATCGTTTAGATCTTCCACCACCCTTTTCTCGATCTTCTCGTTATAAACTCGATTAAACATTTTTTCGAATCTCGATATTATATATTTTTTTCTTTTTTTAAATCCGTTCGGCAACGACATCTTTCTCAATTCTGATCTGAACTATCGAACTGTTGCGTTTTACGGATCTTTGAAAGCAGAAGCTTTCTCCCTGCTTTAAAACGGCTTTATCTCTCCTGCTCGTTTTAACGATGCCATCGTGCAACTTTGTAATCAACCTAGTATCCTTCTTTCTTCTTTCTTTTTTTTTCTTTTTCTTTTTGTCTTTATCCCCGTATCTCTGGCGATACGGCGTTAGCTCGGCGTAAAGTACGTTTGGAACTACCTATAGATAACTCGACATCCACCCACGGACACTTTGCGACGAAGAAGTTTCAGGTTTCGTTCGTTCCTTCTTCGAAATGAAAAAGAAAAAGAAAGAGCAAACGTTTGGCTGAGGATTACAGATGTCTACCTCCTAGATGTTGTATGCAAATTTCTACCTTTTATCTCTGCACCAGCAGACACGTTAAGCTATATAAATCATACTCCGCGTTTCATGACAAAAATGAGAGAGAGAGAGAGAGAGAGAGAGAGAGAGATCCAAATGGCTATAGGAGAGTTGAAAAATACGTCAGGCAAAACGGTAAATATTGTCACCTTTTTACTCGGTGCAACGTTCAACGGCGAAACTGAATTTGTTCGACCGACAGTTTCGAACTCGAAAACCGGCCCGTACGTTTCCATTTTCGGGATTTGCATTATTTGGTGTTACACGAAAAAGGAATAAAAAGACGAGAAAGAGAGAAAGAAAGAGACAAGGATAGGGAAAAAAAGTCCTTCTCGTACATTGGACTCGACCCAACTTTTCTTCCATCCCATTATTCACAATGAAATACATTTTCTTTTTTTTCCTTCTCCTTTTAATTCCTACCGTCGAAACATGAATGTAAGAATTATTTATTAAACTTTCTTGCGCGGATTGGAGGAAACAAAAAAGTCCGCATCGGATCGATTTACTTTCTCTTCCGACTCGCGTTTGAAATCAACATACTACACTTGCATACATAAATAAAAAGCAAGGAGAAGATCAAAGAGGAAATCTTGACGTAGTGTTTGGCATAGATCCCTATGATCGTTTCGTGTCCTCGAAGTTCGCAATGCGTCTCGAGTATTTCCCCGGGAGAAACAGCCTACCCTCTGCGTCGATGATGTAGAGGTCGTTGTTGCTGTGTTGTTGTTGTTGTTATAGGAGTAGTAGTAGTAGTAGTAGTAGTAGAGTAGTAGTAGTAGTAGTAAACTGTCGGACATATAACTCTCTCGCTCTCTCGCATCTCTCGCGACGGTCGACGTAAGAGGACAGGCAACGAGCGAACGATAAAACGAACGGTAGCCCGCGATAGATCACACACAGAGCTTGGCCCGTTTACTGGCACGTAACGAAGACGGTCACGCGAGCTCACGAGCTCGTGCATAATGACCGTGATCTACGGGGCCGTGTAGCAACGAGAGCAATACCAGTGGTAGCAGTAACGACGACAAAGACGACCGACGAGCGAGCGAGCGAGCGAACGAGCGAACGAGCGACCGAACGTTACCTTCCATTATTCGAACGGAACGAACCGCAACCGAGAGAGAGAGAGAGAGAGAGAGAGAGATGGCCCGAGGCGTGTCGGCCTCGAGACATCGGTAGAGGAACTCGATCGCCTAATGGGACTCGAATTATCGCTCCTGAATTGGCCTAGGAAAATTTGCACGCGACTTCCTTCTCCACCTTTTTAACGTTCCCTTAGTTTCTTCGTATCCCTAAGCGATCGCGTTCGCAAAGACGTCCTTCGAATTATAATGACTATCAGAAATTTTGACGCGCTTCGTGTTTCGTTCTCGTAATTCATTTTATCTTTGCTTACTTTAGGTTCGTCGAGTAAAAAAGGAAAGGAGAAAAGAAAAGAAAAAAAAAAAAAGATAACACCGGCTTTGTTAAAACTTTGTTGTACTTAGTCGGTGTAAGTCAAGGCAAAACTTGGCAATAGAAAAAAACCTCCTCGGGCACTTTCCTTTTTACTTCTCGTTCGCAAAACATCCGTTTACATAGGGTCGATCGAAATTAAAGGTCGACGTTGACGTAAGGAAACTCGTGCTTCGCATTCTCTTGCTCTCTCTCTCTCTCTCCCCCTCTCTCTCTCTCTTTTGTCACCCTTCGAGCGATTCGCAACTTTTTCTTTTTCTTTCCTTTTTTTTCCTTTTTTCCTCGTAGAGTGCACGATCGAGACCGTCGATGGAAGTACGTCCGTGAGCGGTTTTTAATCAAAAGGTGAAATCAAAAGAACCGTGGTGCTGTTGGTGCCGATTGTGAGAGGAAGATAGATCGATAGATAGATAGATAGATGGATGGATAGATAGAAAGAAAGAAAGATAGATAGATAGATAGATAGATAGATAGATAACTACGAAGTGGAAAGATCGAACGGTGGCTATCGATGCGCAGGGAACGGGTCGACTTCCTGTCAAACATTTTCACGAAAACGATCGTGGCCATTAGTGGAAGGAGAAGGTGAAATAACAAGGAAGAGGAGAGAGAGAGAGAGAGGGGAGAGAGATGAAAGAGAGAAAGATAGTGGAAATAGCAGCAAAAGCTTCTGAACTTTAGCGTGCGCGCGCACGCGCGCGTTTGTGTGTGCGTGTATTGTGTGGGTGTCTGTGCAGGTATGTAATGATTCCGCCTAAGGGTGGAAAAAATATTTTGGAGATCGAACAGTTTTTCTATCGCTCGGTTGTCCGTATCCGAGAGGTTTTCGTTGAAAAATCGTTGGGAGAGTCTCTCTCTGTCTCTCTCTCTCTTAAAATTAAGAGAGGAAAAGAGGCTCGAATGAGCCGATATATCTGGACCTCTGGTTGAAGAAGGCTTCGTAAGAGAACGAAGAGTAACTCGATCCTTGGAGAAAAAAGGAAGAAAAGGAAGAAGAGAAAGAATTGTTGGTGAATCGAATCATCGAGATGGATGCCCTGGAATTGCAAGCTGCCCTGGTCAAGTTGGATCCGGCTACCACGGTGACGCCGATCACTTCGAACGTCAAACTGATGTCTCATCATCGTATCGCCTTCGCCGTGGACGTCGACGACGACGATCTGACCCTAAGGAATTCTTCGGAGGTCGACGAAAAACAGTCGAGCGGTGGTTGCTCCAGCGAACATCAGCAGAGTTCTGCATCGACTACGACGGGGACGGGTACGACGGGGACGAGGAAACTTCAAAACGCGAATTGCGGCGCTAGTCTGACCGTGACTACTCATCAGAATCATCAGACCAGCCAACAACAGATGGGTATGTCCAAGTGTAATCTCGTCGAGGTCAGGTGACGCCAGCCCTGCTTCGGCGTTAACATGATTTATCATACCTATCCGCCGCACCGGGGTAGCAAGCACCACGGTAAACATCATGCGAAGGAGAAGAGACATCATCATCACACTATGCATCATCAGCATCATAGAGCTCATGTGGTAAGTCACGTATTGTCTCGTGATCAACGACGATCCTCGGTGAATCGACAAAGACTACTTTTCCCTCTCCTCTCTCTCTCTCTCTCTCGAGGATTCTAATTCTATTAAAATCTATGCGCATCCTACCAAGGACACGAAACGCACAATGAGGAGACGAATGTCTTTGAGATCGATCGCTATCTCTTTGATATTTCTCATGACGAAGGAGTCTCTATTCTTAGAAATGCATTCTTACGATATAAGCATTTATTACGGAATAAAGATAGGTTTTATTATTTTTTTTTCTCTCAAAGAGACCTTAGCGTAGGATAAAAGACTTGTATCTTTTAAATAGCAAGAGAAAAGAAAAGAAAACCAAAGAACGCTTTCGCAGTTCACGGTTCAAACTGTAACAGACTCGCTACAGAGATTTCGAGGGAAGATCTTCCCGATCCGTATCTAATCTCGCGACAGGTCTAGGAGTTTGCGCTCGCAAACACGGCGAATGTGTATCACCGAGTCAGCGAACAATGCGATATGCGTTCTCCGAGTGGCATTTCGCAACAGCAACAGCAACAGCAACAGCAATGGCAACGGTAACGGCACAACCTTGTACCCTATTGCACATAATTCGATGTAGAGGGACGAGCATGTTCCGTGACAGAACATGTTTAGGTATTTGTGTTTGTGTGTACGTATGCAAGTATCTCAAGGGAGAAGCCTCGCGTTCGCAGTTAACCGAGGTATAATCGGTCCATCGCAGCATTCGAGTATCGCTCGAGATCGCTAACGCTTAATAGATGCGCTATTCCCTCTTCCCTTCCTCTCCCCCTCCCTCTTCCTTTCGCTCTCTCATCGTGGCTCTTGTCGATTTCAAGTACAGGTGCATATACATGCACGAGTAGTACAGCAAATACTTAACAATTAATAGTCTCCCTTTACTCTTTGTCGAAATTTTTTAATTAATTTTGCCTGGTAGTAAATATTTCCCGCTGATTGGTGGATAATTATATATTAATTTTGCGTTTAATAATTTATCGTTATCGAATGGTTTAATGGAACCTCTCTCTCTCTCTCTCTCTCTCTTTCTCTTTATCTATTTATTTATCTATCTATCTATCTATCTCTGACCACACGTTTTCATCAACGTGAGACTCGAAGGGAGTTGATAATTTATTTTTAATGCGCTCGATATATCCACTCTTTAATGAATTGCGAGAGAAATACATTGTCGTTACCTCGCCGTTTAATGGGAAACGCGAGCGATCAGAAAAAAAAGTTCGTCGTGAGGCATTAGCTCAGAAATTATTCTCTTTCGAGTCGTTCATGCGCGTACACATCGCTATCGGAAAATCACCCTTCGTCGTGTAAAATGTACTCCGAGATTGCATTACGTTCGATCCTTTTGAATAAGATCACAATTTGAGTAAAGTAAAGATTACAAAATCGACGAGAAATTTAGAGAAATATTTGTTCGACAAATATGGTCTTTTTTATCGGTCGGAATCGTATTGGACGTTCTGTCTACATATATTTGCAACACAAACGAGCACGAACGAAGCGAATATAAAACGTCACTCGTTATCGAAAAATACGTAGTTCTTGGTTCAGACGATTCGGAATTCATACTCGACGAGGTAAACTTTGGAGAAAAATCGAGACAAAGCGTCGCATCTATCGCAAAGTAAAAGAGCGTTCTGGTTTGGCGCGAAGAGCTGAACGATGTTACGCGAAACTCGTTTGCCGAAGCACGTATGGCACGTTCGAGGGCGTGCTGCATAAATTTTCTTATGACTGCGTTTCCGAGTCACGCACCCTTGAGCGACATACGAGCGACGCAACGAGATCGTGTCCGAGACGTATCTAACGCGCATGAAACTCCTCCTTCTTTTTTCTTCCCTTTTCTCTCTCCCTTTGCCTCTCTCTCTCTCTCTCTGTTTCTCTTTCTTCTTCATCCGCTACTTCTTCTTCTTCATCTTCATCTTCTTTTTCTTCGTCCTCGTCATCTCTGCTCAACTCGGCCAGTTCCCTTCGAGAGATACACACATACATGTCCCGTTCGCACATGAAAGACGATGCAGTATAAACCGATAAAGACCGTTTCTTTTTCTGAATCCATAGAAGTCAGCTCGTTAGAGATGATAAATGCGGTCACGCGAACTCGTTTTTCTCTTTTACGCGTCGTTCGATCGTCTCCAATCTCCCTAATAATAATCTTCGATCGTCATTAACTTTTTTAATGCGACTCGTCGTCGCATAGAACCGTCTGCGGCCATTAATCCTTAATAAATTAATTAATAGATAAAGATTCCACGAGACCTTTGAGATTTTCTTGAAATTTTAAAGAGACCTCTCGAACGAATCGAAATATACGAGGAACGAATGAAGCCGTCGGACGACGATGATCTGTATCTGGCACGACGTTGACGCATGCGAGTAACTCTAGACGCCGATCGAGACTCGCGATTTCGTTCGAACGAGAGAATAACGCGGTATAAGTTACGTCGGTCTAAAAACGGAGACGAAAAGAGAGAGAGAGAGAGAGAGAATATCAACGTGGCACGATGCAATCTTCATAGGATTATCGATGCAAGAGGAATCAAGCATTTTTCTTTGTCCGCATTGTTTTTTTTTTTTCTTTACAAACACAATCGTAGAGTTTCTCGATTCACTATCGACTGATTCCTCCAAATGGTATTGGATTCTCGGAAGGGACTGAGAGAGAGAGAGAGAGTAAAAGGGTGTAGCAACATATAGAGACATATCTCTCATCGCGAACCACACACATACGATTTGCAACATGTACATGTAGCTAAATCTACAGATGGACAGAGATAAATGGATAGATATAGATGGAGCAAGAGAGAGAGAGAGAGAGATTGGGCGTCCGTTGGCGGACATTTCGCATGTACCGGGTGTTGCGCAGATCGATAGCACGGAGCCTGTAACTCGGCGGCCGTTTCCACCAGAGAAGCCTCTTTTTCCTATCCGTGCAACGACATATATGTCGGCAACACGTGCGAATTTGAACCGTGTATCGCTTCGTATACGCATTAGCATGTGTGTACGTACGTGTGTGCGTCCGTGTGTGCGTGTCTCTGCGGTACCCTTCGTTATCGGACGAATTGCCTGCGGCACGACTTTGGTCCGAAACGTCCACTCTCATATTTAGGGCGGTTCTCTACGACCAAAAGTGTCACCGTGTTCTCTTTCGCGCATGTACGCGCATAGACGGAGGGTGAAGTAAAAACAGTAAAAGAGAAAGAGAAGAGAAAAAAAATGAAAAGAGGAAAGGGAGACCGTCACGGGGCGATATCGTGACCAGGGCCAGTCTTTCAATTAGAGACTTAAGCCCTGGATTTAACGTAGCTCGAAAGAATGGTCGGGCAACGTGTATACACGTGCTTACACGCGCGTGAGAGATTTAAGTCTTTGATTTTTCTCTCTCGCTCGCACCCCTTTATATCTTCCAACCCTTCTTAGCTGTTCCGACATCGAAGACTGACGAACGCTAACTCGAAGAGGCTTCTGACGTCTATCGTACGATAGACGATATTCTAGTCCCCGAGAGCGAGTCTACTTATCGGTTTTGGATACCACGGATTTTCACGTGAAATTGGGTGAGAGGCTTTGCCTGTTTGACTATCGATAGGGAAAATTGAGATCGCTCGTGAAACGTGAGACACCACGAGTATACACGCGATCTTTCTTATCTATCTTCTTCCATCGATCTTTTTCCTTTTAAAGATAAGTTTCTCTTTCTTTTTTACTTTTTCTTTTTTATATTTTTTTTTATTTTTTTTTGTTTTTTTTTTTTTTGTTATTTTGTTAGATGAGGATTTTCAAAGAGAGATACCGATTGACGCTTTCATTCTAGTTCAGTGGATCAAGAGGCGAAAGACGTTTGCCTTCTTACCTTTCTCTTAAATATCATAATAACTTTGAGAGTAGTCTCGTCTTGTAAATTACAGGATGTGCGTGATCGAAAGAAACAATTCGACTCGACAAGTCCAATCCACATATCGATGCAATTTTCGAAACGCAATTTCGTTAATCATCCCCTTTCGACGATCGAGACGACGACGACGAAGGTGAAAAACTCTCGATGAATAGAAAACTCGTTTTCGTATCAGGAATATTTTTTTCTTCGTGCTGCTTATTATACCATGATCTCTCTCTCTCTTTCTTCCTTGAAAAAAAAGAGAAGAACTAGAAGACTAAAAAGATTCTGACCTTGGCCCGAAACTCTCGTTCCACGGATATATTTATCCAAGGAAGCGTATCTAATGTTTCGAGAGAAATGATTATTAATAGGTGGACTCTCTTCTTGGACTAGCGTTAATGTTGATTCTTGTCGTACGAGTTTTCGTAATATTTACAAAGTATTGACACCGATAGGGATAGAATTAACGAGGTCTTATTAAGAAGGTAAGAAGGTGTACCCTTGTAAATATTAACGATGCAACGAGGCGACTTTTTGTCTACGACTAATTCTGTGCAAAGACCGTTTGGAACGTTCGTTCAAAGTAATCGAATTAATAAAGGAAAAAAAGATCGAAGCAAGGATGACAAAGCTTTTTCTGTCGCGTTTTGCACGCGGAGCCGAAAAAAATCCTATCGATTTTTTAACTTAAAATAGAATGCAAATGTTATACGTCAGACGGCAAATACGTGTCTATATGAAAACGTATCTTTGGCTGCAGTCGATCTCTTTATTTTGAACGAACCAAGAGGATTAACCAAACAGGATTTTCCGAAGCCCTCGCGTAGTTTGCGCATACCACGTGTTGCAGTCTCGTGCAGCAGGAGTATTCTTCTTTATCTTTTTCTTTTTTCCTCTTTTTTTTTTCTTCTTTTTATCAAGAGATATTTCTACTTCGCTGCCACATGGATAGGATAGGGGCGTGCATAAATCGTAAAACTTTTGTACATCAGAATTTGTAACGAAATCGTGATCAGGAGAAAATTCGATTCGCACGAACGATCCATCGAGCCGACGTTGAAAAGAAGTTTCGTAATCGAATTTGATCGTATATCGTACGTGTAGCTGCGATCGGTGGGGACAAAAAGACACGTGCGTAAAACGCGCTACGAAATCCTGTGTGCACGTGCGAGCTGAATTACATACATCCCACGTAGAAAGTAGTCACAGTCTATGATATATTTCTAAGAGAAGATTTAATATATCAAGGTTTGAAGAAGAGAGAGAGAGAGAGAGAGAGAGAGAAAAAAAGAAAAAATTCGACGAAAGGGAACCGACATTTATTGCTTTTCATAAATATTTATGTCGGTTACTTGAGTTAGCTCGTTCGTTCGCTCGCTCGCTAGCTCACTCTCTTTCTTGACTTCGGCGGTTTTCTTTTCTTTTCTCTATTTCTCATTTTTTGTCTCCCTTGCCGTACCAAAACGCAGATTCAGCTCGCTGCACTCGCGGAATCGAGGCCATGACACGCTCCGTTATTTTTCTAGTACCGTTCCTTACGTATATATATACATAGTTATGCAGCACGAACGGGATATCGCAGAACGAATAAGATTTTTAAGGAGTCTTATATCGACGTAACGTGAATTTTAATATCGGAGGAACCTCCGTCGTTCGGAATAATTTTTTTCCTTCGGGCGGGGTAGTTTCGTTAGTTATAACGCGCTTACGACGTTAGCTCGAATTCGATGCGAAATTATTTGCGGGAGCTACTATTCTAATCAAATATTTTTCAACGACAAACACCGTCGACCGCGATAAGCCTCGAAGCTTTGTCTTCGATCGCAGTTAGCATAAAACGTATTCGAGAATGCTTAATACCTCTATTACACGGTCGAACGGAAAATTACAAGCCACGAAACGGCTAAGCGAGCGAATTCTCCTAAGTCGTGCGGGCGTTCTTGAACGATGCTCTTCCTGACTTCTCTCTTATTCTACTTAAAGATACTGCGCAGCAGTAGGTAGGTAAGTACGTATGCGTTCGCATAATCTTGCTTACAGGCAACTCTTTCGCGAGATACTTTCCATATAAACGATACTATCAAACCCGTATCTACGTCAGAAAAGTATCATGACATCCGGAAAGTTCCTTTTAAGAAATCCACGTACTTTAGGGGAGACGTCGAGCGAGATCGTTTCGATTGTATTATCGTTTCGAAATCCCGTAAACGTAGATATTTATTTTACGTTAAAATCGAAAGATCCGAACGAAGAGGGACTACTACCATACGACGCGAACGCCATTGAGAGCGGTCGCCTCCAAGGCCAACGCTTTCCAAAGGTGGTCCAGTTAGCAGCTTGGTAACAAAGATCTCTCTTATTCGAGAGTACGATAGCTCCTCCGTCTAATTCTCTATCGGAAACAAAACTATTCTACACTTGACCGTTCTTATTCCGTTCGAAAGATATTACATAATACTGTCAAATTAAAAATGAGATTCGTTACGAGTATGGAAGCGCGTTCTCTCCTGGCTTTCATATTCATATCGCATTCCGCTTTCACAGAAGAAAACGCGTTCGAACTGACCGCCAAAGAATAAAATGGATGTCCGAGAAGAGCCGTTGGTCGGAAACAGACGAAAAGGAAACAATAGGATTCCAGCAGCGTTTCGATTAGAAATTATAATACGCTTACGCTTCCGCGGGAGTTCGTGCGTATGTTTGCCCTGTGTAGTTTGCATGTACGTATGCGTGTGTGTGTATGCGTGAGGTCGGTCCGACGGCGAACATAATATTTGACCGAGGCAAGCACGCACGACGAGCCGTGTACGAGAAGCGACTTCGTTTCGTTTCTACATCCGGCCGATCAGTGCCTGTCCGACCATCCTTACCGAAGGACGCGCGAGTGAATTTTTACGGTCGTGGAAAAAATAAAACAAAAAAAAAACGTCCGTTTTCTTTCTCAAAAGTTATTCTTAATACTTACTCGCATATATTCTTCGTCTTCTGTTTTGTCGTCTCTGCTTACGCCTCGGTTGCTATCGCAAGTGTGGAATAGCGTCTAAGACGTAAAGCCTCGTACGTGTCTTATCGATCCAGCCTCGATCTTTCTTGTAAGCACCATTTTTCCTTTGGAAAATATCGTCTCGATTCTTTTCTTTTTTTTCCCCCTTTTTTTTATTTTAGGAACGAGCGTAAATCGATGAATCCAGTAGTGGATACCCTTCCGACGTGATCGGATAGTCAAGGGTCGGTGACGTTCATCGATCGAAAAGATCCTTTCGAGAGCTCCAAGATATATCTGTTTTAAAACAAAATTCTTTACCCGGCGAATAATTGTCTTATCGTTCTTCTGTAGAAAATCTTGCTTTATTAAATATTCGCGACGTTATTAATTGTGACGTAATAAACGCGCAAAAGAAATACTTCGAACGAGCGGATCCAAGGAAGTACTCTCTTATTTCCGAAAGGATCAACAACGGGCTCGAACGAGCAGCGAGGGCACTCGTAAAAGTTATTAGCGCCGTTCTTATAAATTAGGATTTATCCGGTATTATCGTGGCCTCGAGCCAATGCAGTTGTAGCTCGCGAAAACCGATTACCGTGTTTTACTTCTTAACTTTCGTTACTCCGCTCGCTCGTAAAAATTTGAAAAAGATTACCGGAAGGGCGTAACTTCTCTTTTAAATTCGTTCAGCAAACAAAAAGACGCGTCTCTACTATTCGCTTTTAATTTCGTAGCAACGTTCCTGTATTAATTATTTGTAAATGCGTGTCTTTCTTAGAATTTTGATGGAAGTCGTTCCATGTTTTCTTATGCAAAATTCATTCGTTTACTTTTCTGACGGACGCCAATTTTCGTAGATTAAAATTCATTGGTAATCTCGTTAAAAGAGAGAAAGAGAGAGAGAGAGAGAGAGACGAAGAAGTTATTTCAAAATAGTCTTTCGGAATTACAATATCATCTGTCAAGCTACAAATTTGCTAAAAGTTTAATGATCTACGAACAATATCCGCTGGTGATCGTAAACAAGAATATAGAAGGAGAAGAGAAAAAAAAATAAAGAAAAAATTTGCGATTGTCAAAAAAGATCCATTAATCAAACTCCATTCCCACTTTATCTTATATTTTGCCGTAAGACAGGGACATCGTCGCTTTCAGATTATCCATTGCGATATTGGATTATGGTGGAAGCAAGACGACTATACTGGCGCTGTACCGTAGTTTAATTTAATATACGTGCGGGAGGCTCTTCCGTGAAATCGGGACGACTCAGTGCTCACTCGGCCTTCCGATCGCGTAGAGATCGTTCGTCCGTCACCGCGGAAGAGCTTCTGTCTTAAACAACGCGACGGTGATCTCTCACTTTTCTCTCTCTCTCTCTCTCTCTCTCTCTCTCTCGTTAAATCGTTTAAATATGTTCTTTTCTTTTTTTTAACATTTCGCTTTTCGGAAATGAGCGACAATTTTTCTACCTCGCGTCCGATCAACTTTTACGTTCAGTGCGAATATCTTTTCTCGATAATATTCGAGAAACGAATAACTAGTGACTAAGTAAGGTGCGAGTTTTATTTATTCGAGGCTGCGATCGTTAATTCCACGTGATTGCAACGTATACCAACTGGATTTCGAAACGTTCTTTTGTTTTTCATCCAAGGAATGACAACGTGCTCCCTGATGCCGGTCTCTCTGCAAGATATTCTGGTAAATATCAAGAAAAATCGTTGAGTCGAGAATAACGATTTGAAATTAACTGAAAGCGAAAGCTGTACAATTTTCCGTTCGAATGGGAACGGAACGTGCGCGTATTCCGTGCGAGATCAGAAATCATATGATTCACGTTACTTTTACTATTGACTCATGTTCTTCATGATCTCACCGGCTTCTGCTACATTGTTCACTGGCGAACCCGAGGATAATATAAGACGATCGTCGTTCCTCATCTTATCACGTACGATCGAATAAACGATTCCTCCACGTCGATAAATAAACCATTCTATTGATTTTGTTGCAACGAGATGAATCGTCGTTTAACGAGTGAAACGCGCGCGTCTCGTAACTTTCCGTTCGAATCGTTAGCTTTCCCATGGCTACGCAGGGATATAGATGTTTTAATAATCAATATTTTACCAGCTAAATTTGCAACCAAGAGTATAAATATCAAAGACCCCTGGATGTCTCGCGTATCCCTTGCTAACGTTACGAGTCAAATTTACGATTATGGACCGCGCACGTAGAGACGCTCGAAAGAAACTTCGTTATCTTTTCGAGCTAATTAAATGGACAGGAGAAAAAAATTTACAAATAAACGGACACGGAGATGGGGAGGTGGGGAGGGGTCGAGAAAAAAATTTACGATCGATTATTATCGCTCGTGTAAAGATTCCAAGGAGCTTTAGAATTTAAGGAAGATAAGCAAAGAAGCATTCGATAAGAAGGAACTCGTGCGGTTATATTACACCGGTACGTGCCATTGTTCCATATGCGGAGTTACTTGCTAATTAATATCACCGTTTAAGGAGACCCTGGAAATGGGAGAAAAATTCTAGTAATCCTGTTCGAACTTTGGAATCTGCGTCTTATTGCTAACCGTTACGACCACCTAGTACCGGTTTTAAGTCCACGAGAGAAAAAAAAAACGGAGAAGAACAAAGCAAAGGAGTTTGTTTTCGTGACAAAGAGGAAAAAAATACAGACCGAGAGAGACTTTTTATGCAGAGAGGATAACAAAGATACAAAGTGAACGTTTTTCGTGCGTACGCGAAACGGTCGAACGGAATGCAAGGAGGAACAAACGATTGAGAGAGAATTTTTATATTTTTAGATTAGAAGATCCATGTAGCTACGGATACGCGAGAAGAGCTGCTCGATCTCCCGCGCTTACTCATTGGAAAAATCCTGTATACGAATGAATTTATTCGAGCGGTAATTTCATTAAAAATTTTCCGGATCATTATCCATGACACTTGGTAATTTCCATATCGCTGTCCATATTTATCGACGATTTTTATTTCTACGTTTTCTACGCTTCTACTTACATACTTGATCGTTTAATTACACTTGCTGGATGTCGTATAAGAAAGAGAAAGACGGCCGCCCGATAGAATTATAATAAAATTGTTTCGTTATAAATCGCGTTTGATCTTTTCGATAAAGCGAAACGATATTGGATCTCTGCCCGTGAATTCTCTTTCGATTGGCATTCCACCGACGATACTTGTTTCACTTTCGAGAACATTTTTCCCTCTCTCTCTTTCTCTCTTACTTCAACCTTGATATCATCGACCATGGTTACAATCGAAAAGATCTTATCGATCCGAGCGAATACACGGTGTAAAGGTAGTGTACGCCGATGTAAGGAGTTTTAAGTGTACAATGCGATTTGACATGGAGAGAGAGAGAGAAAGAGAAAGAGAAAGAAAGAAAGGGAGCGAAAGCCACATGGCCGTGGAATACACGTGTTTCGAAACGGCAATATGGTTTCGCGGTTAAAACTATTAGATCGTGTCAGACCACTCGATGCAAACGAGACCTTCCAAGAGATACCAGACGAGGTCCCACCGTGGTTAATTCTATTATACTTGCCTGTTCTATAGGAGATCCGCTGGTCTATAGGAGTTCCCTTTTTCGAGTCTACGGAAGCAACTTTAAAAAAAATTATTAGAAAAAGGAGCAAGAAGGTATTGGAAATACATTTAGATTTTCTCGTTAATCGACGAAATTGGAAATTTCAATATCACTTCGCATCATATTTTAATTTCTTAATCCGATTTTCTAATTAACGTGAAAATAGACCGAAAGAGAGGAAGAGAGAGAGAGAGAGAAGAGGAAAAGAGAGGAAAAGAAACGAAAAAGGACGTGGGCGATATACACATGATCTCGCGAGGACGGTGCTGCGCATGCACTTTATTGCAGTTTTATCGACCGGCCGCTGTCACGTTCCGAGGACCGTTATCTCAACGCCGTTGCCGCCACCACCCGGTAAAAACGGAGCTGCACTGCGCGAGCGTGGTAGAAAACAATGGAAAAAAAGAAGAAAGAAAACGGGAAGAAAAAAGAAAGAAGAACTGGAAACGGAATGGCATTTCTTTTTTTCCCTTTCTTTTCTTTTTTTGTTTTCTTTTTCTTTTTGTTTTTACGAAGCACGTGCACTCCATTGCGAAGTATCGATAAAGTCTTAATATTGCTCGAAGCTCTCGGCGTTGTAGATACCCGCAATTTGAGGAAATCTCGTTTCCCGCCCTCGACTACATTTTTCTGAGCTTTCTCGAGATGCAAATTTTCTTTTTCTTCCCTTCCTATTTTTTTCCCATTTCTCTCGTTTCCCTTTACGAACGATCCTTCTTCGTGCATCGATTCTACCGTACGAGTATCGCTTCGTATCATCCGTAGTTCGTGCACTTTGCAGCGATTACTTGAAAACGATATCGTCTCACGTTTCATCCTCGAACCTCTCTCTCTCTCTCTCTCTTATGTTAACTCTCGTAAGTACTTTCGCTCTCTTTTTATCTTTCTCCTACGGGGATCATCGACGAGTGTTTTCTTTCCGTAAAAATATACGGTAGCTAACCTATCTATCTCGATGTGTCTAATCCACTCCCCTTTTCTCTCTTCTTCTTTCTTTTTCCACGTTAATCTCGAGTTCGATCTTCTTTTCTCTATTTTGCACTTCCAATGTCTTTTATCCCTTTTTATATCGAGCGAACGTGTCGACGACGATCGTTTTATCTTTTTCCTTTTAACGCGAGATTTCATTCGTAAAAATAAGAGAAAAAAGGAAAGAGAAAAGAAAAGAAATTCGTTCCTCTTTCTTCTTTTTCTTCTTCTTCTTCTCTACGTTTCTCTCGTGGATCTTCGAAACGTCGTTAGACGAATTTTTAAAAAAGGCAGTTCAGACGATTACGACGACGTCTAGGATTTTATTGTTCCGTCGATTATGCCAGCTAGTCCGGCATTGCCTCGTAACAATGGCCTTTGCTCGTTTAAATTTGAAAGAACGAGTAGGAGAAAGAGAGAGCTAGAGGGACGTAGGGGCGCGAGAGGAGAGGGATGGTCTTATCGTATGTCCGCAAGCTAGAACGAATTCTCTCGCGTTTCTCGGCAGCCGTGCGATTTTCGGCTCTGTTCGCCGGTAACCCGAGGTATTTTCGTTTCTGGCACGTTGCTGAGGCCTACATTAATGTCGGGTTGGCTCGTGCACTTAACCATCTCGTTATGCAACTTACGAGCCTAGCTGGTCTCTTCTTTCCTTTACTCCCAAATTAAAGATACGTTAAATGGTTCCGTCAACGACGACGACAACGTCGACGAGGATAGGAATGTCTATCGATTTTAAAATACCAAACATCTTCCTCCGATTCTTACTCGAGTATTTCAGGATCTTTCTCAGATTTCTACTGGAGGATTCGATGTAAGAAAAATTGGAAAAAAAAGAAAAGAAAAAAGAAGGATAAACGCAGCTCTCTCTCTTTCACGCTTTATCGTTTATTATCTCGAATCATCTTCTATGATTTAGGAACGTGGACGATCAGATTCATTTTATTAGGGATAATCGAAATGAAAATAATTTCTTCGTTGATCCGATTTTATGCTCGAGTTCTTGTAAACTCGTAACGAGCCAGTTGATCGCGATCATCCGCAAATAAACGAGCCAAAGTGTGTACGGAAGCATCGTCGTCGTTGTCGTCATCGACGGTCGTATAGCGTTCAAACTAAACGATTGCATAATCGTGCGTGCCCCTTCTCGCGAGAATGCGTGAACGTTCGCTACCGTTTTTCGCTTGGCTCCGCGCGAAACGCGAGAAGAAGAAGAAGAGGATGAGGAGGAAGAGGAAGAGGAAGAGGAAGAAGAAGAAGAAGAAGAAGAAGAAGAAGAAGAAGAAGAAGAAGAAGAAGAAGAAGAAGAAGAAGAAGAAGAAGAAGAAGAAGAAGAAGAAGAAGAAGAAGAAGAAGAAGAAGAAGAAGAAGAAGAAGAAGAAGAAGAAGAAGAAGAAGAAGAGCACCAGTAGCAGCAGCCAGAAGGACGACAAAGTTTCGAGACTGCATCGCGGCCACATCGAATGAGTTACGAGAGAAAGAGAGAGAGAGAGAGAGAGAGACAAAGAGAGACAGATAGAAAGAAGGTTCACGCGTCGGGAAACAAAGGAACGATTACGTAAGCCTTTTGTGCGTCGATCAGCTGTTCCATCGGAAAGAAAACACGCTTCGTACGTGTGCGTATACATAGGGTGTTCATAAATCATTCGGTCATATTTTGTTATTCTCGAATCGAGAAAATCTTAGAAACATGTGTTTTCCACAGTGTTTTATTTAACGGTTATGAAATAATTATTATTCAGCGCGTGTGATATTGTTATCGCATTGATAATGCCAATGACTCGAAACAACCGACTGACAATTATCGTTTGCGCGTTTTCTCTTTCTTTTTTTAAACTCTTTTATAATTTTACGACGAAACGTTTGGCCTGCGCAATTTTTTAAATCACGGCAACGATCGATAAAATCGATAATCCATGAAACGTACCGTATCCGCCACGGCCACCACGGTTGACCGTTAATTAACGCGTAAATAATGCACTTGGTTCGGGCCAAGGAGGAAATCGAGGAGAGAAAGGAAAAAGAGGAGATCGAGTCTAATAATCGTGCGTCGACCGTGAAAGGAGACGCTTGGATGACAAGTTGCTCCTCTGTTTCTCCTTTTCTTTTTTCCTTCCTCGTAATTTTTTACTTCCCTTTCTCTCTTCTCCAGACTTCTATCTCTTTCTCTCTTCTAAATCTCTCTCACGGCTTCTCACACTTTTTATTGGCCCGATAATTAGCGGATAGCCATGAATCGTGTAGCGTAACGTATCGATACATAAATCATAGCTCAGAAAGAAAGAGGAGATAAGAGAAATGAATCGATTCTCCTGGTGCAAGTGTGTAGCCTCGGAAATGTTCAGACGATCGTAAATTACGTCTTTTTTCTTCTTTTTCTTTTTAAGAGAGAGAGAGAGAGAGAGAGAGAGATAGAGGAAAGAAGAAAAGTAATCGAATCGGATTTAATACGAATTATTCGTTGATGTTAAATTAGCTGGTTATAACGAATCCGTCTTGTAAATAGAAAGAAACCTTTCGATTCGACGCGAAAGTGCCGGAGAACGACGACGCTCGTTCTCGTTACGAGGAATTGTTCGCGTGGGTTTGTTTTGCAAACATCATATTCCTAGAAAGAGGCCAGATGAAGTTCTTAGTGAAATATTATGAATTTCTGACCGTCAACTTTGCTACGGTGAGAGACTTTTAAAAATACGTAATAATTGATACCTCGAACAATGGACATCTTGTTAGGAGTAATCTTTATTATTGCACGAGAGCGTTTTCTCAGAAAACTGATCGAAAGTGCAATGAATTCGAACAGAGTGTTTTCGTAAGAGAAGATATATTTGTATGGGAGTAAATCGAGTAAGATGCTAAAACGAGAGAGAAAGTGAGCGAATCGCGGTGACACGTTTTCTTCGCGATCTTCGCGAAGTATATATATATGTACGTATATGTATATATACATAAACACACACACACACAGCACGCATATGTACACGCGTTTAACTCCGTAAAACGTTTCGAAAAATGTATATTATTAATTAAGCGAGTTAAAGTAGTTTCGTCAGACAGATGGACAGTTTAGGCTTTATCGGGATCGAGTGCGTAAGAGAAACGTTTATCGCTCGCTATGATAACGATGCATCCGCAAAATCCTACGACCTTTCAGATACGAACTATGAAAGAATCGCATTATGCGCATTCCGTCGTTCGAACGGCCAAGATTCGCCCGCATCTGCCGGTGACACTATCGCGCGTGCATTTATCACGGCGCATTTTTGTCTCTCGAGCGAATTCATTCGCCTCGTATAATGATTCGTTTTTCGCTGAACGAATGAACGAGCGAATCAACGATTGCGCGTTAAAAACGATGCCGATTTTTCGAAACGTTATCGGAGTCGTGAAATTCTCCACGATCGCTTCGGACGAACCTCGATTTAATACGCGCAACGAAACTTTCCGAGTTAACGCGATGATCCTCGCTCGAGCGATTGACTTTTTTCAAGAAATTTTTTACAACACTTAAAGGTCGTGCGAACTCGACTTTTTACATCGAAAGATCGCGCGAGCTGTTAAGGACGAGTTAGGATTTAATTATGAAAGTGGACCGAAAGGATTCGCAAGGCTCTTTTTTACGACCTACGAAAAAAGAAAAAAGCTGTTGCGTCGATACTTTCGATTACTCGCGTGAAAGAGAAATACGGAGATCGATCAAAAAATTAATAAAAAAAGTGACTACGAATAATAACTCGCAGTCGCTTCGTTAGCAACTCCCGGAATGACTAAGCGATCGCTAAGTAATTACGTTCTACGTTCAATCGCGCAACAAAAAATCGTGTCTTCGTTGACGCGCATTATTATTAGCTTTGCAAATATAATTCGCGCGTCGAATCGGCGACGTTTCCGCTTATACGCTACGTAGCTCCCTGCGTTCTTGTTATCGTTACAAATTCCGTTTTTCCCCGTTCTTCGAAGAACTTTCATCCGACGATCGAAATAAACAAAACGAGCGGACGTCGACGACACGGAGCAAATGGGTCGTCGAATTTTCCATCTTTTCTAAAGGCTTCTCGATCACGTTTCAACGTGATCAGTCTGTGACTGACAGCGATAACCGTAAATCAAACCGAACGTATATCGTGATTTCGAAGCGCGTTCATGGTCATTGTTAATGGAACGATTCGACGTCCTTCTTTTCACGCGCGACAACTTTGTTCGAATATCGAAAACGAATTAAATAGCGTAACGTGTTATGGCGTTTGTATCTAAACTTGGTTTATATCATTGAAACGATTTCAAGCGAATCTCTTTTATTCGCGACAACGATCGAAGAAACGGACCGTGCGTGAATGCTCCCTCTCGTTTCCAAAAAAGTGGTCCTCTGACGAAACGATATAAAATATGACGTAATCACCGGCTCCTCTCGAAAGTTAATGCGAGAAGATTACAGCAAACGTGGATCCAGTTTCACGCTCGTTCTTCGTTTTCACTGGACGATTCCACTTTCGAACTCGACGACTCGCTCGTGTCTCGTAGCAAATCTTTCATCGCGATTTTGCCTCGCTAATTGGACGAGTGGTTAGATAAAGAAGAAAGAGGGAGAAAGGGAGAAAAGGAGAGAGAGAGAGAAAGAGAGACGCATGTTCTTATTATATTGTCTTGATAAAGGAAAGCTTTCGCTATTCTTATTATTATTTTTTCGATGAATAGTATAATCATTTCAAAGAGAAAAGGATTCTGACCCTCGTTTTAGAAAGTTTTTATTGTTTTTTATCTCATCGTCTCCTCCATTTCCACTGTTCTCTCCCTCTCCCTCCCTCCCTCCCTCCCTCCTTCTCTCTCTCTCTCTCTCTCTTTCTCTCTCGCATTCCGTGTCAATTTATTACTTTCGCGAGCTGCAACTTTTGCCGCACGACTTAATTCCGACCGTAACAAAGTCACAAAGGACGACGGGAAACCACAAAGAGCCAATGAACTTTATTAGAACGTTGCAAAGTGCAGTGGCACTGCCGGTCAATTTATCAGTCGTCGTCGTCGTCGTCGTATCGTACCGACTTGTCCGATCTTGAAGGAAGGATGAGAGAAATTTAAATAAGAAAATCATTTTGAAGAAGAAACCCTTAATCGTATCTTCCAGTATAATACTTTGTATTAATTGAACCGTTCGTTTTGTTTTTCAGGTGAGTAGGAGATCGAAAGAACGCGCGTCTCTCTACGAAGAGAAGGGGAGGGTGAGTTAATTTCCCGTTGAAAGCTTAGTGCCATTAGAGTCTCCCAACCATTCTCGTCGTTTAGTATAGTCCTTTTGAACGTTAGCACGCATCACGAGTCGCTCTTGTAGAAAATAATGCTCCGCTCTCCTCGTTAAGAGACATTTTATCGACACCGTATCGAAAACCATAGCGACCGGCCCGATCGAAGACGAATCGATTATGGAAACAAGTGGGTCAGAAAAGTCCATGGACAATTTGACGAATGAATCAGGTGCTCTCACCGAATAGCGTAACCGTGAACATTTTCGAACGGTAGTAAATCGTAGCCGAACTCTCGATGCTTCGGATTCTCTCGTTCGGTCGATCTACTCGATTTCACCGACTCACGCTGGTTTATAACGTTAAACGCTTTCTTCTTTGCCTCCTGGCACAATCGTTTTCGTGAATTTGTTCTCTTTATCGGAACGACGATTAAAACGATTTTCCGCTTGTCTCTTACGCATATGTATCATATCATTTAATCTTCTAAAAGTACTACGTAACCGCAATGCCGTAACTTTTATTCGTTTCTAATGAAACAAATGTATATTTGATCGCGAACAAACATTTACATAGATTCTTAAGCAAAATATTTTTCTTCGATCGGCTGGTAGAGTTCACGAAATTTTTTTGGCACATCGGCAGATCGGACAGATAACGAATTCGTTCTTCTAATGGTCTTCCGTTGTCTCCCGTAACTATCGTCGATGGATAATTCCTTAAAAGACAAACGTTTCACTGTAGAACACGGTTCCTTACTTTCTTCCCAATGATTATCGTACCTACTGATTTTACGTTGCTTTTTACAGCCACGCAAGCGCGCATACGCATGAATCATTAAAATCGATCGATAAAGCAAATAACGAGCACCGGCTCTTCGAATGAATATTAATTATCTTCGAAGAGCGTTATTCGATCGATGAGAGAGAGAGGGAGAGGGAGAGAAATAAAGAAAGAGAAAAAATTCTTCGGAATCCTTACGTGCCTGAAATAGAAAACGAACGGTTCGTTAAAGGCAGGTCGTTGTACGAAGAAATCACGCCGGCATTAGTCTTACGAATGCAAATTAATTAACGTCCTCGAGCAGACAGTCCGAGACAGTAAGATACTGCTGAGCAGGAAGTATATTCCGTCTATCTCTATAATTTAGGAGAAGCGGCTAATGAGCTATTAACACCGAGAAACCGCGGCTGTGATTCGACGTCCAAAATAATTTTGTTTAATCAAATTAACTAATTCGCGTAACATCGTTTTCTACGATCCGCTAATCCACTTTCGTAGTTCCCAACTGACCGTTGTTTCATAATTTATCTAAACGTTGTCTTATAATTTTTGTCCTTTCTCTCTTTTTTAATTAATACGCAAGGAATTACGTTGATTAAGAAGAATATACAGTTTTCAGACAATTCAACTTGATATTCGCGTTAATTAGACTTATACCCCGTTGAATTGCGTGGCCTTGAGGATAATGGAATTTACAAGTTCGAGCCGTATCACGTTGCAGAGGAAATCCCTCGTGAGCGAGTTCGTATACTTGCGTCTCTCTCCCTCCCTCCCTCCAGCTCCTCTCCCTCTCTCCCTCTCTCTCTCTCTCTCTCTCTCTCTCTCTCCATCTCTGCGTATATCGGGGCTATCGTTTCTATTAAATTTAGTTGTATTAAAGACTAATTTCGTATTCAAGTGCATAACGTTGAGGCTCATTAAGCTTAACAATTATAAGCGCTTCGAGAGATTCTTTAAGTAAGTATACAAATACGTCAGTCGCTTGGTTCGCTACGCTTCTTTATCGTTTGCAATCGAAGTTTAAATAGAAACGGATAGAGGCGTAAATGTCTCTTTAAAATATGAACGTCTATTTTTATGCAAGTTTCTACTTGAACGCATCCAATAAGGAGAAGTAATTGAAAGGAGCCAGGTAAATTCGATGAGTCAGAGTATATGCCGAGTAAAGGAGAGACGCAAAGGACGCAAATCGCGTTACGTTATAAACGGATGATAGAAGGGAAGCTGCGACGGAGCGTAGGTAGCGGAGATGCACGAATCTAATGCGAGTGGGCGGGCACGCTTTTGTGCGTGGAAACTGCAGAGGTCGTTCGCAAATGAAAATGTATGTGGGTAGTCGTCGGTGAACGCGCTGAAAACAATGCTTCGGCGCGATGTCCCATCGTTGATGACGATAATGACGACGATAATGACGCCGACGATTCCCCATTAATCGTTCCAAGTATCTGTCTCGTTCTTCGAGAGGATCATATTTTCTTCTTGATTAAAGGGATTATCATACAAATTTGTTTTGGTCTTCGATGATAAAAATCATTTTAACGCGATCGATAAAAGTTTGACAAATGTTTTGCAAATGCATTTTTGCGCCCTTAAAAAAAATATTCGAGGCAAAATTTTTATTCGAGAAAAATCAAATGTCAGAGGTAACAACGAGAAGAACGTTTTTCTCGCTGTGGAAAATTGGGGTCGAATCACGGCGCTCGACCATGCGAAAGCTCTCGTTTACTTTGGATTTATTCCTTTTAAACGATGATATATTTACGTACCTGCGTTGCGTACCTAAGGGTTCTTAAGGTTACAACTTCGTTTTGCAAGAGGTTCGCACAGGTATACATACGCTACGGACGTATCGCTTTTTTTCTTCCTTGCAAAAAATATTTCCAAGGGATCTGTCGGGAAGGTTAAACGATTCAAAATTTGCGATCGATAGAATGGTAGTCTTTGACGTTTATCGAGTTGAGAACCTACACTTTTCTTTCGAGTGGGCGTTAAATGTGTTTACCTGCGAGACTCAGTGATGAGAGTACGTACATGCATTCGTGCATCGTTCCAACGCTCGTTGTGTGAGTATTTCTCTCTCTCTCTCTCTCTCTCGCGCTCTTTTTTCTTGCGCTAAAATATCGAGCTTCCGTGCATTGCGTGAAAAGCAATCCCTCGTTTAAATTACATCGAAAAGGTCGTCCCATTATCCCTTTTTATTCCACTCCCACTTGAATTTTTTCTCTTTAAAAAATCTTTGACTTTTTTGTCACGTCGTTGTTTTTGTCGCACTATATTTTTCTTTAGCCTCGCTCGACTTTGCTGTCGCACAACGGTAATTTCGTTCTTTCGATTAAATTATTAATGGATATTGGTATGTCGAGCCAATTTGTAAATCGAGCAATGAAACGATGTAACGGCGCAAGTTATCCATTATATAGATTACGAATGTAATTTTCAACTGGTACGATATCGATCGATTCGATTGCCTTTTCAATTACAAGAAATTATATCCGATTAGTACCGATAAAATCGATCGGAGAGAAATGCTCGAATAAATTATCGATAATAATTCAACGAAAGGGAATGTTTCCACGAAAGAAAAGAAGAAGGAAGAAAAGAGTCACGGGAAAAGAAAACCACAATTTCCACCCTTTGAACGCCCACTGCTGTTTAAAGGCTTGCCGATACCACGCTCCCGTTCAACAAAGTGTTAAATTCACTCCTTGGAGATTTAAACTCGTAACGAAGTTGTTTTTAACACGCGCCAGGATCGAGAGCGTGTGAACCGTATAGACTTGACATATACGAAGATGTATAGATAGAAAAACACACTGTTGTACCCGCGACGTGTTAGTCGATTCATTCATAAAACTGGACTTTCCGAAGCACCTACACTTCTCTTACCTGGTAACTATGACGACTCGTATTTTCATTCATGCTGTCATACGCGCGTTACGCGCGCTACGAGAAATGGAAGGGAGAGAGACAGAGACACGCATTTAATCGCACGTGAGTCACTACTAGACGAAAGGTACTGTTGAGCAAACGAAGAAGATCGCTGTCAACCGTTATTAACTACGGATATAAATCGTATCTCGTTACGTAAAGAATAACACGTTGCACGGACGGACAGAAACGTGACGTTGACCGACGTGTACACTCGTCTTTTCCACGAGAGATAAGAAACACGGTATGCAACGTGGTCCGAACGAATCGATTTCGAGAAGTGCGAACGAATCGCTGTAATGCCTCTGGAAAGTCGATTAATATCAAGGTCGTTCGTTAAAAATAAGGACGATCATTGACGCGAATAATTGATGATAGAAATCCGAAAGTAGTGCCTAACGTATAATTCTTGATAAATATGAATCATAGATCAACTATCCGTTAACCGTTTCTTACATATGCTATCTATATGCGATAACCGAAACTATTCAATCCGTACATAACGTACGTAGATACGCGTACCTACTTTCTTAATACTATTTTGTTAAGATAGTTCAAACTTGGCACGTTCCGTTTTTAGTGACGTATTTCGTTTCACTCATAATCATTTCGATTAACGTCACGCGTCCCGATCTTATCTATCGTATTGCTTTCATAAAACCAGTCCTGGTAAATGCGATGTTTACGCGCGGAATTAGATTTTTTTTTTCCTATAAAAACCGTACTCCAGAGATTACGCGCCAACGAGTAAAGAAAAATTCACCGAGCGATGTCAGGGTCGATAGTCGTTGCAAATTTTAATCTCTCTCGAATCGTCTTAGAAAGCATCGTTCGAAGCGTCGTCTTTCGAACGTTCGAGCGCTCCGAACCGTCCAATAGGCGGATTAGAATCGAACGAGTCGCGTAATTATCGTTACGCGTGAAATAAACAGAAAATAGGGTCGTAATATCTTTCGGATTATGACGTCACGAAGGCGTAACAAAAATTCGAACGTACGGAATTTATATCGGAATGTCGTTCTCTCCACCCCGAACGAAACTTTCCAAGATAATGATCGAAAGATAGGCGACGGAGAAAAGGAGATAATCGTTCGGGAAAGATTTGCATTATCCAGCGAGATAAATCGAGTTTCGAGAGGTTCTTTGAAATTCTACTCGGCCGGTGAGACTCAAGGTGAGTCATTTCCTTTTCGTCGAGTCAATGCGCCACCTGATGCACAATTACGCGTATGACTAATAAAACCTAATCTCGTTCTCTTGTAACTTATATTTAAGAAAAAAGAGTAAGTAGAAAGAAAAGGAAAAAAGAGACAGAGATAACGCTAATGGCGTCTAGTAGTTTACTGCTTTTTACCTTTCTAAAGGCTACTTCTTTCTTTCTTCTTTGACCTGTAATAACGGAATTTATCGCTTCTCTTTAAATTTATCAACGATGCTGACCGGCTAAAAGTTATTTCGTGAGTTTGGTCTTGTTAGCGATCGACCTCTCGAGGAGATGGATCATCGATTTGCGTTATTGAACGCGTCAAACCCATGTCCTAGATTTGAAGGATCCTGTGTACAAAAAAAAAAAGAAAGAAAATCCAACGTTCGCGTATCGTTTTCTTTCGATGATACTTCCGATGAAAATAAATTTGCGAGGATAATTAAAAATCGACGCAAGTATTTTTTTCTACTATTTTTTTTTTTTTTTCTTCAGAAGTATTTTTTTCTTTCTCGTGTATATTCGACGATATTCTGTAACGGGATAAAGTAGATTAGTTTCCTTTTTTTTTCGTTCGCTCCATTTCGCAGATAGCTCGAGGGCTCATCCTTTCTTTCTCTGAAAACTCGACAGGATATTCTCCAACTCGATCGTTTTTTTCCTTTTCCCGGCGATTTCACGCTTTTTGAAAATTTCCACCCTACTTCTGGATGTTCATTTGCATTCAAAATACATACGTTCGTGCATGCGGAAAAAGTTGGCACGAGAAAATTCGAGCATACGCTTAAAAAATGGTCTTTGAAACTTGAGCTCCCGCGATATTTCTTTTGTTTTCTGTTTCGAATTAACGTTATCGCGATCAGTTTGCCATTAAATCATTATTATCTTACTATCTCACTGTTTACTTATTATCGGCGGTGCAACATGAGCTCGGTGAGGAAAGGAGATAGAGAGAGAGAGAAAGAGAGATCTCTAATTCGATGAAAAAGGGACGATCTTCTGAGCGAAACGATTTTATTAGAGAAAAATATGTGCCAACGCGTTGCAATTAGCTCGCATTCGTAAAAGTTACGAGGTATGAGGTAGCTCGGAAACTGGAAACTCGTTTGAAACTGCATCGAACGGCCTCGGTCGGCGAGCTATTGTGTGTGTCTATGTGTGCGCGTGCGTCCGCGCATGTGTATGTCTGTGTGTGTACTACAGAAGTCCACCGCGCGAGCATTGCGCCGAGCGATAATGACGAAATTTCAGTCATTATAGTTTTACGCGAATTCGCAGAAGCATAAAGTGTGCCAGGTATCTCCTATGGCATCTCACCTCTTTCTCTCTCCCTCTTATCTCTCTTCCCCTTTTACTCGTACCATCTCTCCCTCTCTCTCTCTCTCTCTCTCTTTCACTCACCCTTTTTCCGACTCTCTGCGTCAATCAGAAAGCAGGCGAATAGACACAAAGTACGAACGCTGCTACCGTTCGAGAAACATTTTTCTCTAATCTTTCCATCTCTCCTAGGATCGATAGTGTGCCGTTCGAGGACACGTCTAAGTGGTTATTTAGAGTAGCGAAGCTTATCGATGAGTAACTTCGAAGACTCTCGTTCAATCAGACGGTCTTCATTTTTCGCTTTTCCGTAAATCACTCTCCATTTTCTTCTTTCTCATAAAAGACGCTTATCATATAATACTCGTTTATCGATCGAACGATGTATCTCACCACGAGAGAGAGAGAGAGAGAGAGAGAGAGAGAGAGAGAGAGAGAGAAAGAGAGAAAAGAAATCCGATTGGAAAGTTATTCGACTAATGCACGGTCCTGACCTCGCGCAATCTTCCATCTAGCAGAGCTGGATTGAGAAAAAAGGAAAAGGATATATAATCCGAGTCCGAAGGCGAAGCCGTCTATTATTTTGCGACGTTTTGCCAGGCAGATAAATCTCCTACGAGAAAACGTACCGGTTAATGCGATCGGCCAAGGGAATTTTTGCAAACGGGTCATACAACACGGAAGCGGGGCCTGTGCGTCGCAACAGAGAGAAAGAAGAGAGAGAGAGAGAGAGAGAGACAGTCATGCGGATCGGTGATAGTGACTCACCGCCTCACCTACACCCTGACGGATATACGTATTCGCAGAGATCGTGCGTGTTCGCGCGAGAGAAGCCCTAGGAGTTCCTTTTTTATTAGTATTTTCTTTTTTTTTAAATCTTTGTTTTTCATTTTCGAGTCCGATATCGCGCATTTCCAAGGTACGCGCTCTCCTCCGCCAGAATATTCATTGAAATCATTTCTACTTCTACTTCTACTTCTGCTTCTACCTCTTCGTTTTCGAGATTTTCTAAGTAGCCGAAGATTAATCTTCTCGAAGTAAAGTGGCGTTATAAATGGCAAACGATACTTCGATCAAGATGATTTCTCTTTCCTACAGATAACGTCGAAGTCGAGCGTTTACGAGTAACGGTGATCTCCCATGGCACGAAAATCAAAGAAGCTGCTTAGAAACGATAGAAAGTGCGATCAAGAAATATTGAAAAAGCGGAGCTGTCGGACAAAGGACGAAGTAGGAAAAGGTCAAAGCCCTAACCGAAATAATTCGATCCATCCTTTATGAAATCTTCGCCCTCTCGAGGAATCTCTTTTGTACGGAAAATCGTGCGTTCGACCATTTCGATACGATATTAAAATAAATCTACTTCTTCTCTTGTCTCTTTCTTTTTTCTTCTTACGAGCAAGAGAAAAAGGATGATAGCAAACGCTTCTTCCACGTAAACGACCGCTGTCGCAAATCCTTGTTCGCGATACAAGCACGCGCACGTATACGAAAGCCCTTTGGTATTGCTTCATATCGGAGTATAATACAATGGGGATTCGCGACACCCATTGTTCGCTTATGGTCAAAGTCTCTCCCTCTTTTTTCTTTCTCTCTCTCTCTCTTTTTTTTATATCTTTTTTTTGCTTCTCTCTTTTGCCGTAGCAAGAACTAGTTCTTTTCCCCGTCTCTCCGGGATTAAAAGAGCCGACAACACGAAGAAGAAAGGACAAAGGCTCGCCATGCTATTGGTTCTTCTACGAATTCGCGAGATCGTGCTCGTCGTCTCCCAGCTAGGAAAATTACGATACACGCGGCGGGGAGAGGGATGGCGAGGGAAAAAGAGCTGTCCAACGAACGCAGAATATTTAAAGACTCTTCTCGCTATCGGGAAGATGAGGAAACCCGTTAGCGGGAAAGCCTATTGGAAATTTCTTTTCCATCCCCGGTACTTAACGAGTTTCTCATCGCGATCGATCGATCCTCCTCGGTCGACTTAACGAGCAACTTATATCTCCAAAAAAGACGATACAAGCGATACCAATCTTTCCTTCGACGGAAATGCGATCCTATTTTCTATAGTCCTTTTAATCGAAACGTCCGACGTTTATTCGATTTTATCGATTCCGTATATATCTCGCGTAAAGCGGAAAAAAATGCACGTCGTTTCGGAAAAAGGGACGGAACGCGATCGTCGGAAGTTTCGCGGTCAGTGGAATGTCGTTCTTTCGGATTCCAGGAAAGACGAAATGCACGAATCTCTCGACGGATTTTTACGAGAGATAGCATTGAATCGCGAGAATAGAAAGCGTTTTATGAGTCAACGAGTTTACACCGTGGATATCGCGCATCATCTTTCGGCGAACTCGCGCGTTTAATAAACGGTGAATGTTCTCTCTTTGTATTCTCGTTCTTTCGCTTCCTCGATTAATTACTAAATTATTACAACGATAGAAAATAGCAATTAAGGAGAGTTCGACGGCGATGCGTAACGAAGCGCGTCGCGATGGATACTTTTTCTAATATCTCCGATATCTCCGGAAGCTTCGGAGGTTTGTCAACAAAACGTTTCTCCTCTGGAAAGCACATGTTCGAAAAGAGGAAAGTTAGTCACCTGTCGAGTAACAAGAATCTGCTGGCGAGCCGGTCGAACGGACTGCGGTTTTCTCCGTAGTACGCGGTCGTTGGGTAACGCCTATCTCGAATCACCTTCGATATATACGAATGCGTGGCATAACTTGGAAACATTGATCTTCGAAGCGATAAAATGTACCGAGCAGAAGGGCGTAACGCGCGGTCACGGGTAGCCCGAGAAATTTTTACGGCCGACTCTTCTTCCTGCATCCAATTCGTCGTCCCGTGATTAAGAAAGCTTTTATTTTATTTACTTATCCATCGCGTCGATGATATCCAATACGTTATCGCAGAGATCGTAAAGAGGTGACGCAATTAGTTACGTCTTTCTCTTTATCGCTTTTGTAAAGTTGTTATTCCGCGAAGGATCTATTTGACGCTCGTCGGAACGAATTTCGAAGAAAAAAGTACACGCATCGACGTCTACTTTTCGTTGAATGATATGACGCTGCTTTTAATTAATACGGCTGCACGATGAGCGTACTCGCTGAGCAAACAGGTACATATATCATCTCTCCCTTCCTCCCTCCCTCTCTCTTTCTCTACCTTCGAATCACGTCGAGCACTCCGGACTCTTCTTACTCGAAGAAATACCCAGGGGTTCGTTCGCTTTCGGTAGTTTTAAGAAGGAAAGATAAAAGGGATGAAAGGAAAAGGGTAACTTTTCGAGTATACGGAACGTGCTCTCAACTAATTTGCGAATTTACCACTCGCTGGTTCTTTCGGAAAAGTAAACGTGGTAACAAGTTCGATGACGTAACGTAGAGGAGATATAGTTACGATCGTTTCTAATCCACCAAACCGCGATACAGTACCAGCGGACAGCGTATTGCACGGGTCTAGGATTTTTTTCTCTTCTTCTTTTTTTATAGAATATCAACCCTCTACACCCTGTACGAAAATTTACATTCGATCGATCGAAAGGACGATAACTTCGGAGCAGCATTCTCTCCCTCTCTCTCTCTCTCTCTCGTACGCTTTTAAAAATTCCCGCTTTATATCCTCGCGCTTAAAGCGGGAATTTTAAAAAGGGAATCTCAAAAGGGAACATCAGAGAGGATCAACGAGCACTCGTAATCGAAGCGTGTATTGCCTCGGCAGGACGTCGTCGACGAGCCATGAACCCTTAACGAGCATCCCCTCGTCCCCTTTACCCCCTCGACGACAAAAAACAACAGAGAACGAGCGTGGTATCCCCTTCGAAACGTTCCTTCGAAAAGTGCGGGCTTTTCGTCGAAATTCTCCCTGGTGAACAAACGCGACAAAGAGACCTCTACGCTTTACGTGTCTCTCGTGCGCGTAAAACGAAACACGTATTTACACGCACGTACACACAACCCCGGACAAAAACGTCTATAGATTCGCGTTTATGGAAATGTGTAAGACCAACCGGTGCAGCCGTACCTGCCACTCTTTCTCCGTCTTATTTTCTCTCTCTTTCTCTCTCTCTTTCATCTCGTTGTATATCTCTCCCTTTCGTTCACAGACGCGGTTTTCTCTCCTCTCCTCTCCGATCCTCTCCTCCTCGTCGCACGCGTGTGCGTGCGAGCACACTTGGCCGAATGGAAGGGAGGAGAGTGAGCCTGAGCTAGAGAGTGGTGGGGGGAATGTAGTCGGAGTAGGGAGGGACGTGCCTACGATTCCACTCGGCCTTTCGTGTTGTGAGTGAGTGAGTGAAAAGCAGTCAGTCAGTCAGTCAGTCAGTCAAGCAGCCAGACGGACGCGCGCACGGTGTGTCGCGGCTCTCTTTTGAGAGAGAGAGAGAGAGAGAGAGAGAAAGAACATAGTTGGAATATAGGAAAGGTAAAGAAAGAAAAAGAGAAGAAGAGATCCGGATCTATCATGTATTCCGGTCCAACGTCTTCTTCGTCCTTGATCTCGTAAAAAAATTTCCAAATTTCGTAGTCAATTATTTTGTATCGAACGATCGACCTTTCACTGCCAATCGACACTGCCAAAGAACGATAGATAGAGCGTATCCGATCTAGTGCGTTTGAAAAGGATCGTGCTCGTATATCTATCTCCCTTTCTCTCCACCGTTCGCGCGAGATCGATATATATATATATAAAAAGTAAAGAACAGGAAAAAAAGAGGGACGAGAAGAGAAGAGAGAGAGAGAGAGAGAAAGATAAATAAAAGATAAAAAGAAAGCAATATCGAAGTTTCGGGCTCGTGTGACACACCGATGGACGTATCACATCAACGTAGTGACGTGCCGTTGCCCGTGAGCGTTGAATTACGCGTGACCAGTGAAAAGGGATCCGAAAAATGCCCAGCCAGACGACGACGATTCTCCTCAAGTGCTCGATGGTCGACGTGCCAGCCCTTAATCACGTAAAATTAAAGTCCCTTTACGGAGGAGTGAGTATGAAAAGTTACACTTTCTATTCTCTAATCGTTATTTTCATCATGTTTTCCTCGACGTCTATCATTACACCTCGTTCGAGTCGAAATTACGAGGGCATTCTCGGTCTCGCGTTTCGTCTGAAATTTTCATTTATTTTCTATCGATCGATACGACGATGTTCTACGCATCGGTACGTCGTCGTTAGGATCTCGTCCTCGTTTAACGCGTAATTGTATCCTTTCTCTCTCAATGTCGCAGCGACGTGAAGCGGAGAGGAGGGCAAAAAAAAAAGAGAGAAGAAAGAAAAAGGATCGTATCCTACGGATTTCCCGTTTATTTTCACGAACGGAGTTCCACTTTCGCGAGAGTACACGTATTGTTTTGCGTGTACATACGTATGTGTGCGCGTGTGCCCGTGCGTGCGTCATTATTGGAGAAACATCAATCGATCTCTCTCATCCTTGAGATACTATTCGTCAGAATTTTATCCTCTCTCTTTCTCTCAATGTCGGGACGCGACTTGTTTGTTTATATATACGAAAGAAAGGGAGTTGGGTGTGTATCGGGAAATAAGCGTGTTCCCCGATGAAGAAGGAGAAAGAGAGAGAGAGAGAGAGAGAGAGAGAGAGAAAGAAAGAAAGAAAGAGAGCCGGGCCACAAACATAACGGTACGGACCATGTAGAAACTCTCTCGTCGAGTTTGTCGTCCAACCCAGCCATTCCACAACGGTTTTATAAAAGGAGACGCGATATCGCTATGTAGGTACCTTGTATGTACACCCACTTCTCTTTTTTATCTTTCTTTCTCTTTATTCTTACGACCTTTGTTTTCCTTCACCACCTTTCAATCCAAACTTACTTCATTCTCCAAGAAAGAAAGATGGAAAGAAAGAGAGAGAGAGAGAGAGAGAGAAAAAGGGAGAATATCTTCTTCCGCATTTGGTATTCGATGTTTCATCCTCGTCGTCGAGCCAGGGATAGATTCCTCCTTTTTTCCTTTCATTCTCTTCCTTTCATTCGCTTCTTGTTTAATGCAAGACTTTGACGTTGCGTAAGTCGGTGAGTGCGCTTTCTCACGGAGTGTCCTACAAGTTTTTCTTTTAGTTTGTTATACCAGTTATGTTAGTGGTGGACGAACGCATTGGATATTGCACGTTGTTA
The DNA here is from genome assembly GCF_905475345.1 of Vespula vulgaris. Taxonomy (NCBI): domain Eukaryota; kingdom Metazoa; phylum Arthropoda; class Insecta; order Hymenoptera; family Vespidae; genus Vespula; species Vespula vulgaris. Next base: position 624,500 of record NC_066592.1, read on the forward strand.
TGGGAGACACGACGACGATGACGACGATGACGACGACGAAGTACCCGTAGCCTGGATATAAGCGAGAAAACGTTAGTTTTGTAGCGTGCAATTTTTCTGATAAATCGTTGTTGACTCATCGTAATCATGATGAACATCGTCGAGAAAGAACGAGCGGATGAAGCTGAGAGAAGAAAGAAACGTAATATAATATAGTTGTTAAAAGAAAGGGATGTATGTAGGAGAAGTTGCTTGGACTCGTATGGATACCTACGCGTCCCTCTTTACTTTTCTATGACAATGCTAAGCAACTACGACAGTAACTCGCCTATGCGCAAAGCCGCACACGTGCGCACGTGTGTCAGGAAGGCGAGGGAAAAGTCTAAGTACGTATGTATATTGAGTTTAGACCGACCGACCGACCGACCGACCGATCGCATACGGTACTTGGTTGGTATCGACTAAGGTGAACAATAGACTTCTCGTCCTGCTGTTAAACCGCGTGGAGCTCTATCCGAGAAAAGTGACGAGCTCATTGTTCCGTCCGTAGTCTGTAATGATATATATACATATATATACATATATATATGTATGTATATATATGCGCGTGGATCGATGAAAGTAGGAAAATAACGCGTTAAGAAAAAAAGATAGTCTCTCTATGATTTTCAAACGTATGTTTGTATGCGTCAGGGAGAGTGAGAGAGAGAGAGAGAGAGTAAACATAATGATATTAACAGTAAGTTAATGACGATAGGTCGCTCTCCTGGTATTTCTTTACGAGCGTGAACGTAAAAAAGGGATGGGGAATAACGCAACGAGGCGATCGTTAAGGAGAGTCGTTTCGAGACGTGGAAAATCGTCGAACAGCTGATCGCGAACCATCGTGGGACTTTAGCGTGGGCCGACGGTATGCTCGTGGTATTTAAATCTCGGTATAGCGTTTACTTGGCTATCCGTTTACAGCAGCATCAAATCTTTTTTCTCGATCCATGCGATTAGATCGTCTTATCTTTAGAATGATCGTTTAAAATCGTTCTTTATGTGTATATGTATATATATATATATATGTCTGTGTATAAAAGCGTCATTAAATCGCAATGGTCGTAACATAACCTTCGCCTGACTCGTACTATTTCGCACAAGTGCGTAACTCAACAACGAGACTTGTAGCTAAATTACAGTGCGATTAGGAGTGGAGTAGAAACGTGTGTTTTATCCGCGCGATAGAACGACACATCGTGGCCTTGAAGAAACGGGAAGAGGAAACATAACGCGTTCCACTGCAAAGTCGAATCGAAACACCGAGTCCGGGATTCGAAACGAGTTGGAAATAGTCTCTCGTGTCCTTCGGAATATCGGCTTAAGCCCTCGCGAGAATACGAATTATTACATCGATTTCTCTTAACCCAGAAAGATTTAGAATCCCTTTTGGTATTTCGTTGAAAAATTGGACATTTTTATTGGAATCGAGAAGACGACCTTTCGTCCCGATCCCTTATTACATCTAGTAAATTTTATTTTCTTCTTAAATAGATAGAACGTGTTAGAAAGGGAAAAAAGCGAAGTAGCTGTCGGTATTATCAGCGAACGTCTTCTAATAATATCACTAACGACGATATCTCTGGGTTGATCGAATTAACGTCGATAAGGATATCTTGGCGTCGTCGTCGTCGTCGTCGTTGTTCGAACAACGCGTTTCTTTCAACGACGAAGCCCTAGGAAACGACACTTTTGACTCGACAGTACGTTCGTGCGTCGCTCTCCCGTGCATCGTTCGTATTCTAAAAATAAAAGGGGTGCAGTAACCCGTGGATTACAGTTGGGAAGATAGAAAGAGAGGGAGAGCTAAAAAAAGGAGAGAGAGGAAGGGAGAAAGAGTCGCGAGGGTCCTCGAGGAAGAGTCGACGAAAAATTGGACGCTCTAGGAGAGTGAGACGGAGACACGTGTGCGTCTCCGTTGCCGTCGAGTCTCTATCTCTTTCTCTCACTCTCCCGCTCTCTTTTTTTCCCTCGCTCTCGTGATACATGGATGCGTGTACGTCTCTCTTTCTCTCTCGTGCGAGTCGTTGTATGCGTCGAGAAAAGCGCGCGTGCATCACCGGGCCCTCTTTCTTTCGAGATTCAACGCGTCGTTTCGAGTGAGATTAAATGGATCGACGTTGGAAAGTGTGTCTGCCTCTCTTCTGAGATGTCTCTCTGTGCGTAGATACGTACGAGTTCTTTTCTACGATATCGCGAAGAAGGAAGTCTTTGTAGGTCTTATTCGAGGTCTCTCCTCTCGCCTTCTGGCCCTCTTTCTCTCTTTCGGTGGAATCGATAAAATGCTTCGGAGAAGTTCCCGGAGTTACTCGATATTTCTTCTTCTTTTCTTCTCGTTTCTCTTTCCTCCTTTTTTTGTTTTCTTCTTTTATATAGAGAACGCCCCACTTTTTTCATCGTTTGCTTTATATTCCCAGTATCTTTCCTTACAAATGGAATACATTTTAGTAACACAGAAATTTTTCGAAGAAACTTTAAAACCGTTCGATACGTACTATCTTCCTTCCAAATCTCTCCGTATAACCCTCGGGTATGAGAAAGGTTCGCCGGGGAACAAAATTCGATCCCGTTTCCTTTCGAAAACGAGAAGAGATGGAGAGAGAGAGAGAGAGAGAGAAAAGAAAGAGAAAAGAGAAACGAAGGCGGCATCGAGAGGGAGGGAGCCGGTGGCCCGATCGTTTTCGTTGGAACGAAAGAACGGAGGGCATGGCCGAGTCGGCGTCCCGTATAATACCGTTGCCTCGCCGAATACGTATCCAACCTCGAAGATTGGCCTCGGGATAGAAATTACAGCTCGGAGGCTGCTATCGAGCCAGTGGTATCGCTTTAATTCGATAACCTGTTTCCTTTTTATGCGTCGATTCTCTGCCCTCTCGAAGAAGAGCAGCAACGGCAACGGCAACAGAACGAACCAACGAGCGTCTCCTTGCTGCTTCGTTTTTTGCAGTCGAGTCCTCGTCTCGTACATACTCGTCCATATATGTAATAGGTACGTGCGATCGCCTGGATATATACCTGGCCGTCGTCGGTACCAGTAAGTGACCAGGTCGGTGGGCCCGTGGCCGTGAAAGTTCTGTTTCGCTTATATGTTCACGGGCCAACAGAGCCACGTCGTATCTCCGTAAGACAAGTTCGATATGCGATCGTCTCGTCTCTCGATCTACCGAACCTATCTAGCAAACGAACGCAGTTAGAGAAACAGGGAGAGAGAGAGAAATTCGTCCAAGTTAGTCAACGTCCTGTCATCGTCCGTGGAAAGGGAGAAATTTTCGAAAGCGATGACGAGTGTCTTTAGTTTCGCGAGAGTTAGTTCCGACGGATCGAGAAAGTTTTTCTTCCACCCTTCGTTCCGTCGTTACGATTCTTTCCGCTGTACGATCGAGAATTAAGTAATTTACAAATTGGAAATCGAGTTTCGTTGACGTCGATTCTAGATTATTTTTATCGATATCGCGGTACATCCTTCTTTAAATATTTTCGAATAGCCTCCGACCTCGGAAAAATAAACGTCGGGCGTCTTTGAAAAGAGGGTGCGGTTAAAAGTGTGTCGTCGAGGGTCAAGGCCTGATTTCTATCGATCGAGCCGGTAAATATCGAAGACGGAAATAAATAACGAGTAGGTGGGATTGTGTTACTTCGTTTCTATTGGAAAAGCATTCTGTTTTTACAAGAGTAACGGAAAATGAAAGCGAGTGAAAAAGAAGGTCCTCTCTCTCTCTCTCTCTCTCTCGTTTTCTTAAAAGAGAACGGAAAAGATAGTTCGAGTCGATAAAAGTTTTCGAGTTAAGATGTTACTTCGAATAAATCAATCGGAAAATAGCTCGGGCCTCGGTATGTACTGTACATATAAATAAAATGAAATCAAATGGAATTTAAAACTTCGTACTTCTATTTATTTTATAAGTTTTTCGTCGTCGCAAAATATCTGATCTTTCTCTCTCTCTCTCTCTCTCTCTCTCTCCGTCTCTCCTTTGTATATACTCAGACGCAACGGAAAAAAATTTCCGAGAGACCTCTAACGTGCTAGCGAGCAAATTTAGTCAGGTAAATAAATAAACAAAAACGGTCGCGTTCGTTTAATTGTAAGGAACGTTTTATTTATACTCTCGCAAGATTTACGTTACGGCCGGTGTAGACGTACACATTCGTACACGAGCTACGAGAGGAGAAACGACCGCCGAGATAAGATACGATTCTTTCCATCTACTCTTTGTAAAAACGTGTATCATTATATCTTTTTCTCTCCCATCCTGAGATTAGAATATTTTCCTTCCGACCTTCGAAGCGTGGACTGGTACAGGAACGTTCGTTCCGAAACTTTGACAACTTTTAAAAACGTTCCAAAAATAATAGTTAAGTATGTATTACCAATTCATTCGATAAAAATTTATAAACCACGAATCATATTGCTCGTATATATATATATATATATATATGTATAAATATACGAGATTTTTTAGAAAGCGACGTCGAATAACCACGAAATATTAGAACAGCGAAGAGCATAGAGAGCCGACCGGTAGATCGACTTAATAATATTCGATCAATAATCGAAAGAAGGTCAAGTCTCTTTCTTTCTCTCTCTCTCTCTCTTCTTTGCGAGAAGAGAATATAAACTTGCGCCTTACAAAGAGAGAACGTCGTTCGAATCGATTTAAAAATCGTCTTATTTTGCGAAAATACCAAATTCATCGACCTTTGGAGCATCGATCTAACCGAGAAAGAATCTGCTTGAAAGACAAAAAAGAATAAAAGAGAAAAGAAAAACGAGGAGAAGAAAGTTATTTACACTCGCAGTCATTCAAAAGTCACTGAAATCAACACTAATTCCTATGTGTATAAGCTTATGCGAGCTAGAAAGCTTCTCTCGAGATCGTTTCTTCTCGTTCGTCGTTTTTCTCTCGTTTCGCGAGAGGAAAGCCGCGCTTGAGCACGATCGAACCCTTTTCCCTTCTACCCTCTCCGCTCTCGCTTTTCTTCGACGGTCCATCCGTCCTCTGTTCGCATCCCGTATTGCCTCTCAGGATCCTTGCAACCCTTCTTCGACAACTGCCACTACTTCTCTCTTTCTCCTTTTTTCTTTTTCTCTTTTTTATCCGCGCTCGTCGTTCTCCGTCACCTACGCCAACGATCCCTTTGTTGACCGATCCATAAGGAACGAGAGTAACAGAGAGAGAGAGAGAGAGAAACGAGTTGTCGGGAGAGGAATAGAGAAGAATCATTACGAGTTAAGTATCTAGTCGTCGAGTCATTGCTTCACGAGGAAGTTACGGGAAAACATACACCGATATATAGGACAGGGGGCTCTAAAAATCTAGATTCGAGACGAGTTTTCTTCTCCGCACTTTTTCCTCTTATACGTTCGTACCGTATGAGTGAGTACTTCCTTTGGAAATGGAAAAGTGGATTTATCCCTTCTCCTTGGATTTCTAGGTGAAGTACTTTCCAGGAACTTTGCAAAATAATTCCAGGCCGCGATATATCTCGAAAAACTTGCGATTGTTACCTCGAAAGTAGGAATAGCGAGTAGCACTCGGATAATAGATATCCACTTCGTGGAAAGATCGGGACGATGATCCATTTTGTGAGATTCTTAGAAATTGTTCGACCGTCATGAAGAGAAACTTGTGTTCTTTTGATCATCCTAGAATAATGAGAACCGACTGATCGATCGATCCTCTAATACGTTTCTCGTTTCGTTGTAAGGAGGTTGCGAGTTTTTAGCTGGGTTAGATTCGCCAAGAACGGTTTTTTTTCTCTCGATCGACGATCAACAACTAATTTGGTATTCGTGAAAACGTCCAGACGCGGCTAGAGAAAATCATTGTATATAAGTAGCTGGCTGAGCGGACACGTTTGCGTATAGGTCCACGGTAAAAGGTGGCTGGTTCATTGGTTCTTCACAACCGGCTGCTATTACTCGTTCGAGGACGTAGCTGCGCATCGAAACTTTTACCAGCTTTCAGGGAAACGCGTAATTGCTTAGCGAGAGAGCGAGTGCAAATCGATTTCGACTCTTTTTATTTCCATCCTCTTGCATTTTTCGCGGTCAATGTGCAAGGCCTCGACGTATCCGGCCAAGAAACCATCGTTCGTAAATATGTAAGAAATAGTCGTCGGTTTCGGAATTAATTCGTCGAGACGTCGGTCAGCTCGTTTCGAACGAACGTAAGGAAGAAAGAAAAGAGAGAGAGAGAGAGAGAGAGAGAAAAGCGATAAAACGCGCGGACTATGATCGATAAGAAGACGATGTCTTTTCGACGATCACTATTAGATCGAAAGACGCGATAACTTTGAAAACGAATGAGTACGTTCACATTAGAACGGTAATTAATAACGTGGCTTGCGATCAACAGCGGTTAAGTCACACGCGTTCCTCGTGACGATGGTGCGCGCTCGCTCGTAAGACAATTGACAAGTGGCCTAGATTCGAAAAATGACGATACTCTGTGACGCCTCTTTTATTACTCCTTCCAACGGTTACTCGTCGTTATTCGACGAGTGAGTAAGTACCTTCTCTTCTTCGAACGACGATTACATATTTTTTTATTATACATCTATAAAATTATTAATGTCTGTCTATAAAATTATTAATGCATCCCGTAACGCGTACACTTTCTTATTTCTATACATCTATATGGCGCGATTCGAGTTGGTGTAACAGAGATATACTTTTAAATTCAGTGCCTTAATGAAGTTGTGCCAGGCAATTATATAAACTCGAGGTAGCCGTGTTGAAACGAATATCGCTCTACTTCGTTAATAATCTATCTTTTCTTTTAATAGTTAACTATTCGCGAATGGCGAAACTTTGAACCAATTTTCAGCAGCTTTCCCCGTTTGCGTTATTCGAAACGACAAAACTTCTCGATATATAAGCTCGCGTCGTATGCTATATCTCTAGGAAGTGAAAAGCGATCCTAGAATCATCCGCTTATCGCGGTCGTGACTGCTGCGAGACACTTGTCGTCGAGTTCTACGCGGCCGACTTAATTCCCTTCTAACTGACACCCATAGCGTTATATATCACTACCCTCGTTGATTGATCGATTAGAGTCAAGATTGTATTCGTAATTTTCTTTGATTTTCGTTCGAGGAATCGAAGAAACGGTTTCAACAATTTCGAGCGTTGGCGTTTACGACGATAGATTTATTTTTCTTTTTATATATCTGCTTAAACCCATAAAAAGTGACGTTAAGTTTTATAAATTGCCTTCGATTATTATCGAGAACTCAATCGTATATTTGAGTATTGAAAGCAATCAAAGAATTCTCACGAGAGACCTATAAACGTTTCGACGAGTCGAAGAAAAACAAAAAAAAAAAAAATAGAAAAAGGTTTAAATACCCTTTCGCCCGTGGGAGACTGCAACCTCGTTCTCGAGGAAGGAAGGGGGACCGATAAAAAAGTGTAGGTAGTCGAGAGGGAAGGTGCCGAGTGAGAAGGACGAAGGAGGAGCGCCAGCAGCTGCTGTCCTAAACCTATTCTTTGTGTGCTCCTGCAGGTTGGCAGGTGTCAGAACGAGATACATCTGCTAAGCTGCACGCATATCCTGCGACCATGTTTTCGAGGGACCAAACAGGCTATTCCTACCTTATAAACTCGCTGATCGTCTCACACTTTCAGCGAGATTTCACGTACATGCGATGCAGAAGCAAAATCCGATCACCTGCTATCAGAACCTAACGCGTGCTGCCAGGTGTCTCGATGGAGCAAAAAAAGACAGAGAAAAAGAAAAACGAAAAGAAAAGAAACGAAATTGGGAGAAAAGATGCGAAATCCGAAAGAGATTAAGCTCTCTGCCCTGGGCAAGGGAGTAATGATAGGCTTCGAAGTTCGACCGTGGGTGTCTCGCTTTTCTTTTCTTATTCTCTTTCTCTCTCTCTTTTCTCTATTCTCGTCGATTTATAGACCACTTCTTTTTCTTCTTCCTGTTTTCGTTCTTTTCTTCTTCATCCGGCCGGACCCTGCCTCGGCCCTCTCCTTTGTCCAGCGGCATCCGTTCAAACCTCTTCTCTAGGCTCCACCCATGTGTCAGTCTCTCTTGAATTTTCCAGAAGAAAAATTTGAAAGTTCTCGATATCTTCTTTCCAGGGAGGGTTTACCCTACTCTACTTTCAGACTATTTCTCTAAAGAAATTTATCGAAGCACGTGTTTGGTTTAGGAGGAAGCGTGGGACGTCAAGGATTCGTGAGGATTTTCTTCGACGGAACGCGACACGGTTTCTACCGAACGAATTGTTTCATAATTCTTTGTATCTTGACGCACTTAGGTATTTGAGATCGGTCGTTTTACGTTCACAGTTTTTTTTTTTTTTTTATTATTATTATTTTCTTTTTTTTCGCTTCGTCATATAAAATGACAAAAATCGTTTCGACATCGCTGTCGATCGCGAATAAAACCTCTCTCGCTTCGCCTCTCCGAGATTCGACAAAAAACGTATTCGTTTCGTGCTAGCATTCGCGATCGCGTAGCACACTTTACGTTTCTTGCAAACTTAACGGGAACAACCTTGCAGTTTACACACAAACGTCGCTCTGAATCACGTGTTCGGTTTGACCTAAAAAAGGAACGTGACTACGCGCATACTTCATTATTTCTTCAATAATTAAGACACCGTTGGAAAACGGGGAAAGAGAAAGAGAACGAGAGATATTTTTAATTAAGAAGTAATCGTGAGTCCGCGCGAAGACAATGGCTCGTGAAAGTGATCTACAAGGTTCGTAGGGGCATGAACATCGATTGGAGATCATTAAGAGAGAGAGAGGGGGGGGGGAGAGACCCCATGGCTTTCTTTCGTCGCGATTCTTTCACGACTCCATTGTCCCGATGACTGTCCTAACGGAGCTTCTTTTAACTCTCCTTTTAATGTTCGTTCGAAGCACTTCGATCTCGTTGAGATATACTCGGCGTCTCTTTGTAGACCATCGTCGATATCTCCTTCTTCGTATATATTTTATCGTAACGCATAAAAGAACGTTTATGAAAACGGTTTCGTTCGTAAAACGACTTCAATGAAATCGATTCGATATAGATACGCGTCGTAAACGTACGTTGACCTACGATTTAACGGGACGAGAAACGGCCGAACGATTTGACATTGACAATGGATCGGTCGTAGAACGAACGACCGTCCCGGACATTGCCCTGTGGTTTCCGGACACACCTGTGTTTTCGTTCGAAATCGAATCGTTGCGGATAACACGTTTGCAAAGATTCCAAATAGATTTATCGTTTTCTACTCTTAATATCGTCCGTTTAATCTCGTATATTTTATCTCAGTGTATGGTACAGCATCGTCGTCCTCTTCTCCTCGCGAAATCTCCAATACGCGTCCATGAACCGTAGGTTCTCGGCTTAAACAAGACGATCATTAATTAGTTGAACATTGTTTTGAAAATCTACCGACAGATCGCCCGTCACACGGCTCATTTGCATTCATTGTTTTCGCGTTATTTATCGCGTGAAAGTGTATTCTTTCGATTTGACCTTTGGCCTAGCTTCTACGGAGATCGTGTACGTTACCACTTCGCTCGATATAGAAGAAAAATCGAAAGAGAGCGCTGGAAAAAATCGTATCGAAGAAGGGAAAACATTGTTATTGATAAGAATTAACGTCGAGAAGCTCGCGATTGAAAGACTCCATGGTCGAAAGGTTAAAAAGCTCGGGCCTCGGGGAGAGAAGAGGAGCGAGGGAGCTTTGGAAACGACGTCGAGATACATCGGGGGGGATTAAAATTAACGAGTCCATATTTCATATGTTGCAGAGTCCCGGAACGCTGCACAAAGATGTCGGCGGTGCTGGTACCAAGGTCAGTGGAAAGACGGTCGGAGGTGTCGGCACGGCAACCCTCACCACGCTCTCCTCCATTAATAATACATCCAACGCCACTCGAAACAAGAACAATCCAGTATCTCACGAGGTAAGAAACGAGACTAGAGAATTTTGTAAGAGCCAGAGGCGATTGTGTTCAAACCGATCGCGATACATCATCCTTGGACAAGAAAGCTGCCGGCCACGTACTCTGAATTCTGATAAGAGACTTTCGATAATTAACCGGTTCTCCATGTTAATTTATCACCGACGCAACGCTTATTCGCCTTCACGATGTATTGGAACGAGGTCGGACTATCCGGCTCCTTTTTTTTCCTTTTTTGTTTTATCTTTTCTTTTTTCATTTTCTCAATTTTTTTTTCTTTTATCGTCTACGTATGTGTAACTCCGATACGCGTGCCAGTCGCGCGTAGGTGTCCTCTAGCGCACTCACTCACGCGCGAGCTCTACAAGTTCACGAGATATTTCATTTTCCACGATTTAAAAATCTTCGCCTCGATCGGAATACTTACGACGGTATAATCGTTCTCGGAGGAATCACGCTTTAATCTATCCTTAGAAACGTTTGTTCCGTACCATACGATTCGTCGAGGAAGAAGGAAGGAAGGGGGGCGGGGGAAATGGTGCCAAAAAAAAGCAAGTTCGTCCTTCGAGCTCGTCCAGCCATAAATATCGGCGATATATATCCACGTATTTCTTTTCCCTGACAAATTCGTTCATCCCAATAATTACTTCTTCCTCGCTGCTTACGACCTCGAGCACGCGGCTACGGTTTCTCGGTAGAAAAGAGAGAAAGAAGAAGAAAGAGAAGGAGCTAGGATCGCGTGGAGTCACCACGTCATTATGATTTGTCTCTTTAATATCTTTCTCCCTCCCCCTCCCTCTTCTTTTCTCAAAGTTATTATGCGGCAGGGACGATCGAATTTCGTTATATGCTCGACCCGTGGTCGTTGCATAACTATACTCGAGCCTTTTTGCAACGTGCAATTTTCAGGCATCACCTGGTACGTGGAACACACCGATGCACGTGAACCTCTCCTACACGAACATACGCGAACGTATACGTAAAGAGACATACAGAAGCTTGCCCACAACGGCATATTGCAGTTACCTTTACGTATGTATTACGTGGGTAAATATTCATCCATCCCGTGTACCTCAGTCCCGGGCAACGTAGACAACCGACTTAGCTCGTACGTGCGGTTTATCGGACTTCTCCGAGCTAATTCATACGTGAATTTAGAAAGTTTCTTTGCGGGATTTGCACCTAATTGTTGCAGCTTGCGCAACAACGACCGTCCGTTCCGCGAAAGTCCTCTCTCGCGGTGCTCGCTCGCTTTCTGCTCCTTTTGTTTCAAGTTCTCGATGCTTGCTGTATATCGTACTAAAATATAACGTAACAATAACAATAACAATGATATAGGAAATTCTATTATAGCGTTAGGTTACATGCAAATTGTTGATGCGGTGTTAGAAAGCTTTTCTCCATTATTTCCAAAGCTTCGTCATTTCGTAAAGCTTATTCGAGATTGACAGCGAAAAGTTTGTTTTAATAATAGATACGTAGATAGGAAATACAGCTGGCCAAAGTTGTATGGTCGAACCTACGCGTTTTCAGGGGAAAGGCCGACCGTGTTCCGGTGGCAGTTTTCGTTATCGTTATTGGCAAACTGATCGGTGTTTATTATCACCTATATACATACGTAGATAAGGAGAGAGAGAGAAAGAAGTGGGTCGATCGTCTGGCTTTTAATCGACGTTTTATCTTTTGATTCTCGAGATTGGATTTTCGGTCAAATCTTTCTTCTTTGTTTCCTTTTTTTTTTTTTTTTCATTTATCTTTCGACAGCATTAGATATGAAATAATTCTTCTAAAATCTTTTCCTTCCAAAACGTATTAAATAGTTCTGTTCAATGATAATTCTCAGGATTAGAGATTCGAGTTATCCGTGAGACATATTCAATCCTTTGACAAGGATATAAAGAAGAAAATAAGTTTGATAATTCGGATTAAAATGACGTTTATAATCTAATCACGAATACGTATAAAATCTTTTAATACGCGAAGCGATCGAAACGAGATTATTTTACCCGGAAACCGAATAAACTGACTATTTCCGTTGGTGGGCCTTCTCGAGAAACCCGATCGTGACTCATAAACGCGATTTCTCTGACTCGAAGTCTCTTGGTTTTTCGAAGCGACGAGATAAGGGAACGATGATCCACGAACGTTTCTGCGAGTTGTACTAATCGGAAAGTCGTCGTCGTCGTTGCGTCTCCTTGAAACGTCGGATCGATCGGACATACGATTCTCTTTTGTTCATTCCGTGACTCTTACTCGAGAAGATAGCAACAAGAAGTTTCGCTTACGTAAACTAACAATGATATTCGCGCCTTCTTGCACGCTCCTCTCATTACGCGAGTATCTTGCTTCGCTTCTGGCCGCAAGAAACTCACGATCCAACGTGAACGTTCCGTTTTTTTCTTTTTTTTCTTTTTCCTTTTTTTCTAATTTCTTATCCATCCGGATATTTCCAGTAAGACTGTATACACCGTAGTAAATTATATACTATTAAAGATCGAAGGTGACATGTTTGTAATCGTTAAAAGTTTGTTTAACGACTTTATATACACGTACACGCACGCGTATGCATATGTCACTTAATGAAAAGTATAAAAATAAAAGAAACGATTATTTAAATATCATCGGTTCGTTTAGTAATAATAATTCTAAACGCGAACGTTTAAGAATCGTAAATTAGAGGTAATTTCTCGAATAAGTGCGTTTCGCCTCAAGATTGGCACGTTTTCAGTTTACAAATTTTTCTTTCGTTTTTACTTTACGAACGCTCGGCTTTCATCATCATCACGACGATTGTTTTCGAACGAGCCACGAGTTTGTTAAACTTTCTTTCCGAATCCAACGTAAGTCGCTCGAAGACGATAAACGCTTGACCGATAATCGAGCTTGCTTACGAGATTACGCTTTATCCCTGAGTCACGGGGAAAATTTTGCTTACCATTTCGAAATAACTGCTTGCTCGGAAAGAAGCGCAAAACGTGTATCTCGGTCAACCTGTAAGATCGAATTATACGATTCAAAGAGTTTCCTTTAATTCTCGTATCGTTAATGCTCGTTATCACGCTCGCTCGATCGATCGATCGATCGTTGGAACGATCGTTGGAACGATCGATCGATCGAGCCGCGCGGATCGAGTTCCTCGCGTGAATCTTAACTCGAGTTTCGTTCTTTACGTTTCGATCGAGTTACGATTGGAACTTTCACGACGTCGTCGCATCGTTAAAGGAAAATTCGATAATTTCCGTTCCTCGTAAATACGCTTTATTATCTTCTTTTACGTGAAATCTTAATTGCCCCTGCGACATACCAGAAGAATATACGATAAGAGGGATATTGGAAATTTCTAGGCTATCGTACAAATATCTTTATCAAAGATCTCCAACGACATTTTATCGTATCGAGTAAAAGAAAGAAGAAAGACGAAATGTAAATAAGTCGCGAAACGTTTACCGAAGTGTGCGCGAGAGTCGTCGGTGCGACGTTGATAAAAAAAAAAAAGAATAAGAACACTTGATACGGAAGCTGTTGCGTCTTTTGATATCAACGTTACGAGAGAGACCGCAAGGAAGATTCGAAAGAAAGAAAGAAGCGACAGAAGCTGGTTAACGCTCGCAGTTGTGTCGCCGTTAATGCTGGCTCGACGGTCTGACACTGTAACTCGATCGCTCGACATTGTATCTCGCATTTCGCAATAATATAAATACTCTACCTGTGGGATGGGCCGACGTTAACGATCCTAGATGAAAGAAACATAATAATGCTCGTACTGTTCCGGCTTGCGATAGCCTCCTAACTGTTAAAACGATCCTTTCGATTCAACTTTTCCTCTTCTTATTATTATTCTTTTTCTTCGCTGGCTCGGTGAAATTATCTTTATTAAAAATGAAAAAACGTCCGACCGACGTCCGTCGGCATTTTTCTTTCGATCGCGAGGTACGATCGCTGACGTTGGAAGATAACTTGGGATCGTTAGCGATTTACATACTTTTGTTTTTTGTTTCAACTCTTTTCCTTCGAGATCCGTGTCACGATCGATCGGGGATCAAAGAAGCGTATCGTATCCGGGCGTACGTAACGTATCCAGGCTTTCCTCGATAATTCCTTCAAAACGAATGGTAAAGAGACACCCGGCACTGGTAAGAAGTAACTAGACGAGCGTCGAGCGCTAGTTAGATTAACAAGAGCTTTCTAAGTTACTTATCTCCGATTGTGAATACTCACCGCCAATAGAGTCCGGAGCGTGCGAACGTAACGCGGCGAGCTAAACCACACGCGATTAGTTATTGACGGTTCCGTTCGATCTTCGAAGGCGAAACTCTTTGACAACCAAGAGAATGTACCGGGTGTTGATTTTTTTCCAATACAACCTTACACGTACCTACGTAAACGCGCGAGTTACTCGTACGTACGTGTATGTAGGAAATACATAAACGCAAATACGAGCGTCGTACATCCTTTTACCGTTATAACTCCATACGCACTTTGACTTTATGCGCCCGTGCATATATGGGTCCCTGACTATGGCCATGCACTAATGGAGATATTCATTTCTTCGTCCGATTACAAGACTGCCGTTGTGAGACCGCCATTATCTCTGTAGGTACATACGTCTAACTAGAAAATACGCCTATGTGCGTACTCTTTTTCTACTTAAGTGTGTCTGTCCCTCCGTAGCGACGCGTGCATTAACGAGTCTCTCTTCTCTTCTCTTCTCTCTTCTCTCTTCTTTAACTCTCCGAGGTTTGAGTTCTTTCGTTAACGAGCAACTAAGGAGAAGAGGCATGGCCGATAATTAAATATCGGTTGTCAAGAAACAAGCAGGTGCGATCGAGTAATTATTTCTCCAATACGCGACGTTCGAATTAATCGAATTCTCTACTTCCATCGGTGAAAGTTCCGATTTTCAATTCCGTTGTCGTTTCTTCTTGTCTTATTTCCCTCAGGTTATATATGTTCTCGTAAATGATAACACATATTCGCAGATTTCATAGCTCTCGAATTTCTTTCGAGACGTCGTAATCGACCTTTCGTCGTCGTCGAATCCCACTGTTTGTTTAACTTTCAAGAGATAGATCTATCAAGCGATCGTTGATTTTCTTCGACGTTGGAAACGAAATCTCTGGTATAGGCAAAGAAGTTGCATGGCATTTAACCGAGACGAATATCAATGAGAATAACAGAAGAGACGATGGAGTCGATCGGAGTCATCGTACGCGACGGGCTATCGATTACGTTCATTCGCATTAATTTCTTGCGTAACGTTAGAAAGTCGCAATGTCGTAGGTTTGCAAGGTTCGTTTGATAATGTCGATTGTTCGGAGAATGAAAAGTTCGATGAAACGATCGATCGGCTATTTTCGTTCGTATCGATCGAAACGATATTAAGATCTCGCCTCTCTTCTGCTCTCTGGTTATGAGGCGCAATTACCCTTTTAGTAGTTCTATACGTACGTACATGCATACATACGTGCATACGTACATATATACATACGTTATGTGGCCGAGAACGAGACAAGAGGACAATGAACCGTGGCGAGTTACGACCGGCTTAAAAAATAACCGGTTTCGCCTATCAATGAGTTCGAACGAGCGAGCGCGCGTTCGTTCGTTTCTTTCTCGCGGGAAAAACTCGCGTTTAGAGATTTTTCAAAAGTCTCAGAAAGCAGGAAGGATATCCCAAAGAAAAAAGAAAGAAAGAAAGAAAGAAAGAAAAGAGAAAAGAGAAAAAAGAGAGAAAAAAAGAAACGCGTTAACCACGTACTTCGGTTCTCCAATTAATTCCAAATGAAAGCAGGATGGATGGTAGAGAAAGAAATAAGAAATTGTAGTATGAAACGATCGCTTTGAAAGGTTTCTTCGAACTTCCTCGACGAAGCACCCGTCTATTTCGATTTACTTCAAACTCGCTAGGAAGTAGTCGAGTCAGCTTCCCTATCAAACTTCATAATTTCATCTGCCTCCTCTCGTGACAGTCC
This sequence comes from Vespula vulgaris, assembly GCF_905475345.1. NCBI lineage: Eukaryota > Metazoa > Arthropoda > Insecta > Hymenoptera > Vespidae > Vespula > Vespula vulgaris. The sequence continues at coordinate 640,415 of NC_066592.1, forward strand.
TTTCCTTCGACCATCCTCTTCCTCTTCTCTTTATAATATAACCCTAGTGTGGCGTGCTCGCGTATTAATTTCGTTCCGAGGTAGGTATATCGTTAAAGAAAACGCCCTGGGGTCATGCATATCCCGTTACCTTGGAAGGGATCAGAGGGTTAATGGAACCGTACCGATGATTCTTCGATGCTGATCGTACAGTTGGATAAGAACGTCGCTATTAAAGCTTCTCTCTCGTTCTCGCACATTTCTTATCCTCCTCCTCCTCCTCCTCCTCCTCCTCTTTTCCTTCGCTTTCTTCTTTTTCTTACATAATGGGACTGTTGACGTTGGTTCGTATCGACGTTACTTCCTGTGGGCCGTGCGCGCGCAAGCTGCCACGCACCACGTGACTTCCGGTAGCACATACGAGCACGACGTCAAACAATATAGTATGCATTTCCATATTTCACTCGATGCATACGAAATTCTCGGCGATAAGCGTATGCACGCGTTTTTTTTCTTCTTATTCTTTCTCCCCTTTCTCTCTCTCTCTCTCTCTCTCTCTCTCGTTTCGTTTCGCGCTTCTTTCAGAAGACGCAATCGTTAATTCTTAACGCGTCTGGAATTTCAACCTTGTCGTAAGACGTCAATCGCGTCACAAAGGACGTCCACGACGGACGTTGCTTCGAGACTCCTTGTTAAAAGATGGAAATATCTAAGGGCTAATAACTTATTCGTTCGTTCGTATTTAATCGGAGCATTCCCCCTTAGTCCGTTTCGAGTAGTGAGCGACTAATATCGGTCGGACGTCGAAATCCGTAGATAGTACGTAGTTTCGTAGTAAAAAGGGAGTTCAAAGTACGTTTACCATTCTCCCACAAATTCTCACGTTATCTCAAGTTAATGAATTTATCAAGCGTTTCCATTTACTCGACGTAAAAACTTAATCTCCATCGCAAATGGACTTGCTCGATTTATTTTTTTTTCTTCTTCTTTTCTTCTCTTTTTTCCAATGCGACGCGCATAATCGATACGAACATTCCTCGCGATGTATCATTACGTTGGAATCATCACAATTAGCAAGAGAAAGAAAGAATCGAGTGTTGCTTCTTAAACAATCGTTGCGACGCGTGCGTGCTTGGAAATTTAAAGGGGAAGGGGAGAAAAAAAAAAGAAATATCCAGCAACAATTTTTCATCGCATTCGATCGATCGATATCGAATTAGCATCGGCGTTCTTAGCTTAACGATCGTTATAGTCGCGAGGAAGACTTTTACGAGCGTTCCTCGAGCTCCGTAAAGTTCTCTTGCTATTTAAAGATATAGAAACGGTTGGTAGTAATGCGATTAAAATTCTTCGAGCGACTTGTTGACACTTCTAACTCGCTCCAGTCTTCTTCCAACGATCGATTTCATTAGCTTTTTCTCCGTTCGACTCTGATCCTCGTTCCTTCGTTCGTTCGTTCGTTCGTTCGTTCGTTCGTTCGTTCGTTCGTTGGATCGATCGATGGATCGATCGACGCGAACGGAGACATTATTTTCTTGCGACCTCTCCGATCATACTCGCCGTTTTTCTATGGAAAAAGAAAAGCGATAGAGACGTTTACGATACTTTCAAACGATTCACCTATCTCGAAGATGCTGTTGTCGTTGCGTCGTTGCAAAACGACAGGACGATTAACGTTTTCCGGCTTCTGGAGTGAACGCCTCGTTGCCGCGTGTCAAGGTAACAAACCAGTATGGATTTATAATCCTTCGTGAAAATCTATAAATCTTTTTCTTTATCCCGCGTCAGTTTTATAGGATTTAGATATTCCACCCTCTACGACGACGAGAATTACTAACTGATCTCACGTCACGCGTATAGATATATTTTATTTTCGACCCACGTCGCATACATATTTTATCTCGATTCCGTCGATTTGATCGCTCAAATGAATAAGTAAAACTATATACGAATACATGCATATGTATTCACTTATCCAAACGAGGAAGGCTAGTTTCGAAGGAGTCGAAGGAGGAAAAAAAAGGAACGGTCGGGACGTCTTATCGAAGTTTTCATTTTTATTCTCCTCGTTCTAGAGATATGGCTTTTGTCTTTCTCTCGCGAAATCTTCTGGATCTGGTCCAAGTTCTTCTTAATCGTAGGCGGAGAGCATCGATCCGTCCTTCGCTCTGTTCTTTCTTTCTTTCTCTCTCTCTCTTTCTCTAGCAAAAAAATGTATTAGGTGTATCGCTCCGCAAGGAAGAAAGTTTCGTACTCGCTTCATGCGCTTCTCTCTGGCTCTTTATTTCTTTCTCGAGAGATACAGAAACGTTTCGAAGCACGCGTACACAAAACACGTGTACGACTTTTCCATCGTGAGATCGCGACTCGCATCCGGTTGTAGTTCAGTAATGTCCATCCACGTTCAATGTTGCCGTAAGAAAGGAAACGAAGAGATATGTTTTCCGTTATTCCTTCTACCATTGTTACCCGCTTCTCTCGCAGGAAAGATATGAAAAATGTATTCGATCGAAGGAGAAGAGAGGAGACTGTATGCGTCCTTTGAATAACTAAATACAGTACGCGATATAACAGAGATAATCGACAATCGATTTACAAATTCCCGAGTAAAACTGGCGTCGCGACGTATTATTATAGGAATACGAAGGGATAATTAGTCAGTCACCGGGCGTAGATGAAGAGTTGCGTTGCTGCGAAGGATCATGGAAAGAGAAAGAGAAAAGGGGTAGAGACACGAATCGAAGCATTCGAATTCTCCCTCCTAAACGGAAATTGTGTTGGCGCGGCCTACGACGTGAACGACAAAGGCATCTCGGATGCCGGCGGTACGATTGAATTTCAATACGTAGAAGCTGTTTGGCAATGAAAGGTTCTATGGGCTTGACGTTCGATTGTCTTTCCAGTTTCCCATTGTCCTCCCTATCGGACGAGCGTCGAAAAAAATTATAAAATAATACCGTCGTCGAGTTTACCATTAAAAATATTTTAGCAGCTGGTGCTCTTTCCTATCTTTCCTATATGTCACTCGGAGCGAGCGCGCAGCGAGCGGCTATATAAAACGTTACGATAAGACAACTCTTATCTTTCGAAAATGGAGTAGTTTGGTCGTCGCTAGAATTTCTGACATTTGATCTTTCGTATACGAAGCCGATTTTGCTTTTTTTTCATAAATTCATACCAACCAATATTTTATATATATCTATACATATATATATGTATATATATGTACACGCGTATGAATATAAGATATAAAGCCTCGAGTATAAACAATCGTATCGAGTATAAATATCATTTTGCTTGAGAGACCCACGATATCGATACGTTCCGAATAGCAACGTGCGTGAAAACGATGTAAACCGTTTCTTATTGAGAGCAAAGACTTCATTTGACGAAGTTACGAGATTCCAAGCACCTAGCTAGCGCGAGCGTCTAACACGAGCACCTAGCACGGCCACCATAGGTGATTAAAACGGGGTACTTAACGTCTATTGGAATTTAGCAAAGAAATAGAGATAAAGAGAGAAAGAGAAATAGAGTCCGAGACACGAGGTCTCGTTCCAAGTACGCGTAATAAAGGTTTCATTGCCTTATTAAGGCTGCCCGAGTTGCGTCCAGCTGGGTGAGACGAAGAAAGATGGGAAACCGGAACTTTGAAACCAGTTTATTACTCTAAACTGTTGGTACGCACGAGGCTCGAATAAAAAGCGCTGAGCTAGTCGTATTTTCTATCAACTCTCTCTCTCTCTCTCTCTCTCTCTCTCTCTCTCTCTCTCTCTCTCTCTATTTCTCTATTTCTTTCTACGTGTTCGAGGTCAGGCTCTCGGAGAAGAAAAGAGAAAAGAAACGAGATAAAAAATGGAAGAAGGGAATACACCGGATCTTTCTCCTAGATACCTTTTGTTCGCGAGAAGTGGAAAAATGTCGTACGAGTTCCTGCTCTTTCTCTCTCGTTTTATTCGTCGAAGAAACCTTTCTCCCCGTTCGTCCACCGACGCTCTCCAATATAACATTAATCCATCGAATGTTAGCCAACAATAAAACTTCCTTTCGAGCGATAAAACATGACGTTTATATTCATATACGCGTAAATACGTACATACATACACGCGCATAGATATACATATATATATACATATACATATATATATATATGGTAGTCATTCTTTTGCGAATTTCACTTGGACATTTTTATCACCGGAGAAATAAAAAAAAAGAAACGGGGAAAGAGAGAGCTGAAAAAATAAATAACAATAAAAAAATACATTTGACTCGTATCGCTTCGTTACTTCTTATGACGTCTTATTACTCGTGTCACTTTCTTGCACGGGAAATTTGAAAATGTCGAATATCGAACGTTGCTCCCGTTTCTGTTTAATATTTCATCGTCGTATTCGAGTCGGTCGTGAACCGTTCGAGCGGCCCAATCCGTTTCAGGATCTTGTCTGCGAATCGTCTGCTATGGCTAGTACTTTCCTCTCGCCTACCGTGCGACGCCCATAAAAATTAAATTAACGGCTGGCCACGTGACGTTATCGAAGGCCTTTCTTTTTCGAGAAGGATGAAAGAAGACCGCGATACGATCAACTTCATTAGCCGCGAATAAAGAATAATCGGTAGAGATTAAGAGGAGGATCCGGAGAAATATTTTTTCTTTCTTTTTTTATTAACTCGTCGCAAATAACACGACGATCTCATCTGCGAGATATTTTAATTCTCTCGCTTAAAAATTCATAAAAGAAAATAAATCGCGCGATAAAGTTTGTTTCTTTGAAAAAAAAAAAATTTTTAAAGATTCTGTTCTGAAATTGTAAAATTTGAAAGAAGAAAGGAAACATCGTAGCCGTCTCCGCGCGCCGGATTACGAGCACTCGTCGCTTTTTCGATTCGGTCAATGTCAATAGATAGAAACTGGATCAAGTTCGCTAAGAGCGCATCGATACGACCGTCGTCTTTTTGAGTGGGAAATGGCCGTGTATCTCGAATCGCCTCTTCGAGGACAGCGCGCGAGATATACGAAAAATCCAACTAATAAATCAGCAGAGTTGGATGCTGCTGACGTTTCGCCAACTCGACACTTATATAGTTACGTGTAGGCATCTTGAAACAACACTTGTCGGTTCTTCGTTGGTTGTTATTAGCTCGATGCCAAATGAAATCTTTCGGCCGACGGCTATTTTAACGTTTGCGGAACAAAGCGACATTCGGTCGTACAATCGATCCTTTCTTTTCATTTATTTACGGGTCCACGATTTGGAAAAGAGAATGAAACGCGATGAAAATCGGACGATGTCCGATGTTTATTCGTACAAATGAAATGAAATCGATTTATTTCGATTAAAATTATCCGAGGAAAAATCTGCTGCCACGCGATCAAAAGGAAACCTTCGAGGATCGAAATACAAGCGGGTTTGGGGGTGTACGTTCGAAGAACCACGAGGTTTATAAAGCGACAGTTCCTTGAACGAAAATCGCAACAACGCTATCGTCTTACCTTCTCCAAAAGATCGATTTACTGGCGGTAAATCGAACGTAATAGAAACGTCGTTTTAGATCCAGGAGGGCTCGGAGAACGTTCGAAGAAGGAAATATTCTTCCCACGCGATTTTCATTCGTTCGTTAATTAATTCGATCGATCGCCGATAAAACGAGTAATATGATCAAATAACTCGACAATGATATACTATTATTGCAAAGATTTACGCTAATTGACTGAATAATTAATGATTTTATTAACGTTTCACACCTTTTTAAACGTCTCTAACAGAGGGAAACGAAAGGATCTTGCACGATCTTGTCGCTATTCAAGCGTAGAATTTAATCGTAGTCGTGCGTAGGGTGTCGCAGGTTAACGAGTTCCTGTTATCTCCGTCAGGTGACGTTTTCTAACGTGCTTCCGAGGCAAAGACGACGCCCACGTGGCCGTCTCACTTTTTCAAAAGTATCGTACGCGTAATGTAACTCGCTGACACTTTGGAATCGATATCCATACATAGGTGTATGCATACATGCGTACATACGTCTATGCGCGGGCGTTGCATTAATCTAACGCTTTTCTAGCATTAGACGTAGCAATAGGCCATTAGAAAGGACCACGCGTGACTGCAACGCGGAGATGTCACAAGGTAAACCGCATATATACATAACTCGAGTGCAAGGAATGATTGTATGTAACGTGTCGTATACGATTATTTCTAGGATCGATAAGCTCTATCGAGAAAACGGACGTTTCGATCTATCGGACTTGTCACTTTCCTCCGATATACCTACTTGTGCTTGCTTCGGCGCCGTCTTCCTTAAAGAAAAATAACGCAGCTGTTTTCTTAATACCATTTCATATATATATATATATATATATATATATATATATATATTTGCTTTTCTTTCCTTTTCTTTTTTCTTCTTTTTTTCCATTCCTAACTTGGAAAATTGCGTGCACAGGTGCGATTTACAAACGCGCACGGTTAAATATTTCCCAAGTCTTTCGTCTATCCTGATGATACGGATAAAAATTGTTGATATTAATTGTCGGAAGTGATAGTCCCTCGTATCGCGATACGAACACTTTCTTTTCAAGGCGGATTGAAAATCGTTAAATCGGAGTTTCTCGTTTCTTTTATTCATTAAGCTAGCTAGACGCTATCGTTAAGAAAGTATTTAACGCAGTATAGCGGAGATAAAAATTGTAACGGTAGATCTTCTTTCAGGAAAATTAGAAAGGATATATGCCTTTTCAAGAACAATTCAGAAGGGGCCGTAATTTCTTAGAAATCACCCTTTTTATTTCGACGTCCGGACGTTATCCCGTAAAAAAGAGAAACTTTGACGTAATGCGACACAACGTGTATATACGTTTGGGACATGTATATACACTGTTTACGAACGTACAACATCGAGTACCCTCGTTGCACGCTAGAATGCACGCGTCCGTCCTTGGAGAAAGAAGTACGCGAGCGTTACGATCGTTTCCCATTCTTTCCATATTATTGTTATAACTATTCTTTTGTAAAACTATAAGTATACGTGTATAGTACGTGAGTACGAGAATACATCATCTAAATAGAATTCGACACGCGATGAAAAAATAATTCGCGAATATGCTCCCGAGCTCTCTCGTTTTCCTTTTTCTTTTTTCTTCTTTTTTTCGTTTTCTTTTTTTCCCAAACGAAAGCGAAACGAGCGAGTCGAATATTTTAGAAAGTGTACAACTTTTCCAAAAGAATCGGTGATCGTTGAGAATGCCTCGTTGAGGGAGTAACGATCGTATTTGAAAATGATGTATTATGTATTAATTTGATACCAAGAAGAAAAAGAACGAAAGAAAAGAAAAAAGAAAAAAGAAACAAAAATCGAAGAGGCGTTCTCTCGATGAGCTATCGCGAATTTCAGCGATCGTTTTCTTCGAGCAATTAATTCCCGTGGAGAGATTTTTAGCTCGAGGCAACAGCTGCGCCACGAAAACGGGTCCCAACCGTGGCCTAATCAACGTCGACGAAGGAGAGAAAGAGAGAGAGACTCGTTTCGGATCTCGTGTCTCAGGATTTTCGTGTTCCAAGGGTCGAACAAACGCACACGTTTACACGCCCGTGCACACGCGTACATATATAAATATATATATATATATATATATATATATATATATATATATATATTTGAATTCGTTACGCGCGAGCTGCCTTGGCTCGATCTTTCGTCTCTCTGTGTGCGTCCTCGCGCGTTTGTGCTGCTCGCAAAGGAGCTCTATCGCGTGCTCGTCGTTATTTATGAGCGCGTTAAGCGCGTTCAACAATGTCGCTTGGTCAGGACGCTTCGTGAGAAGGAGAGAGGAAGAGGAGAGGTGGGTGACTGGTCTCGAACGAGAAGAAGAAAAAGGAGAAAGAGAAGAAAGAAGAGAAGCCGGTGCACGGACAGAGTTAAACGCGTACTCGTAACTCGCTCTCGATATTATTTCTCTTTTCCACGTTTATCCTGCTTCCTCTTTTCCTTTTTTCCTTTTTCTTTACTCCTTCTCTTTTTCCTTTCCTTTCATTTCATTTTTTACTTTATTATCGCCCGGTCCTTCGGGTGCAAATGTTTATGCGTAAACACGATTCACGAGATATGCGATGGGTGGTCGATCATAATTTTTCATTACCTACCCACCGAAGAGAGTCCTTGCGTTTCTGAAAGCGCTATTCTAAATCTCCATTTTTATCAGGTTTTTCTTTTATTTTTATTTTTATTTTGTTGTCGATTTTTTATTTTCGCTCTCGCGTATATATATATATATATATATATATATATATTTACTCTCTCCTTTTTGGTACTCGAAAATATAGTTTGATAAATGATTTTAATTTTGTCTTCCTTTTTTCTTTCTTTTTTAACAGCGCACATTTTTGTCCAGTTACGAATTATTACCCGAAGTAAGTAGCGTTAATAAGAGAGTATTACACTTCTCGACGCTTCATACAAACAAAATTGATTCTTTTTTCTTTTTTTTTATTTAATCCCTCCGCTCGCGAAGAGAAGGACGCGTTCGATCGTGACTCGTGAGAACACTCGTTTACTATATACTGACCCCTTGATAGAAATTTATGCCAACATTCGTCTGGCCTTAATTGTCGTTAACCCCAATCAATCGGCGCCAACCTCGGTTGACGGTTTCTTCGTCGGTTACTACTGCATTTGCGACGAAGAAGAAAAGAAAGCGACTCCACCGTCGTCCACTTCGATAGGATCTTCAAACTTTTCGATAAAGATCTAAATACGTTCTTTGGACCGCTCGTTAACACGAACGATAATGAGTCATCGTTCGACGTTGAAAAAGCTCTACACATAAAAATTGAATTTCGAATTACTCCATAAACGATGTCTCGAACAGCGTAAATCTCGTTTTCTCCCTCTATCTCTGTCTGTCTCTCTCTCTCTCTTTCTCTGTCGTACTTTGCTTTTACAATAAAAGATATTTTCGACCGTACGTAAACTTTCTCGTACGGGAAATTTATAATCTGGTTTGGTATTTTATGACCATCGTAAAGAAGATTCGAAGCTTTTAAATTGAAAGAAGCCTACTTAATACTTAGTGTACCACTTTGAATGAACCACGCAAATATCGTACCCGTAGATAGGCAGCACTCCATACTTTGCTCGGTAATTATGATAGCGAGCGTCATCTATTAGCAGTATACCTTTCTTTTTTTAATCTCTAGTAATGGGCAATATAATTATAGATATTAGTTCTAAATTACACTCATATATACGTATAGTGCTTTGGCTTTCACCGGGAGGCTTAAAAAAAATATTCTACTGATTAATGACCTTCCCGAACATAATTATCGACGATGTCTCAGGTGTTACATATTCCAAAGGCGCCACGTTCAACATTTGCATAATTATTATATTCATTCGCATAAAATGTAGAAGTTTATTACGCTATTCGAAGGAAGAAAAGTGAAAAGGAAAAGCGAGGGAGAATTAGAGAATTAGAAAAAAAAATTAAGAAATAACTGTGACTCCGTAACCTTTAACGTGGAACATATATCGTTCTTTAGAAAATCATCTCTGTAAGATGTAAAATGCGATATTAATATCGTTCGACGAATTCGAAAAGGTCCTCGCTCACGAATATCCCTTCTTCTCCCCTCTCTTTTATCTCTACCGTACGTAATTCCAAAGAACAAGGAGCGCTACGCGTTTAATTATCATTCGAATAACGTTCCTCCGAAGCGATGCCGGCCTGTCGGTGACTGCCCTTCTGCTTGCTGCTTTTCTTCTCTACGAGGAAGAAGGAGAATAAAAAGAAGAAGAAGAAAAAAAAGAAAAGGATGAGAAAAAAGGTGGAGGTGGTCCGCGAGAGGAACATTTTTATCGCTTTAAAAAGCAAAGAAGATAACCGAGAGAACCCGCGTCCGTCTTCGTGTCATTAAACTCTCTCGAGAAAAGAGGGAGGGAAAGAGATAGACGATGACGAAGAAGAAAGAGGAGGAGGAGGAGGAGGAGGAGGAGGAGGAAGAAGAAGAAGAAGAAGAAGAAGAGAAGAGAAGAAGAATAAAGGGTCGGTCATCCAAGCCGGGCAGATGTCCGCCTTCGATCCGTCCCACTTTCTCAAATGCAACTCCACTTTCGAGAAACTCTGACGAATCTTCCGAGCGACTTTTTCTTCTTATCATTTATTTCCTTTCGCGTGATTTACGTTTACTCGGTTGCCCAGACAGAGGCTTCTGTTTAAATATACTCTGACGTTTCGCTTCCGCCTCGAGTGTTCGCGATGCATCTTTGATCCTTCGATATCGAAATGTTGCGATCGTTGATTTTTATGATCGTTTAAAAATGTTATCTAATTAAAGACCGTTGGGATAAGAGAGAACTAAAACTATGTTCCAGTCGTACGAGAACTCAGTTACGTTATAAGATATCACGAAGCAATCTTAGGAACATCGGTTATCACGATATCAGCCGGATAGGAGGATTTACGATCCTTCGAGCAGATGGAACGTTAAGGGCCGAAACTTCTTTCGGAGATTAACGTTGACGCTTCAGCCGGAATTTATCGTGACCAACACATACACGCGAGCTCTTTCAACCCTCTTTCTCTCTTTCACAATATCTCTCTTTCTTTCTTCCTTCCCCACTTTCCCTCGAGAAACTCGGTGATTGTAAAATACTGCAGCGAAAACGTTGCTTCCATTGCTCTTGAGGGTAAATAAATCTGAAAGTTACACTGCGAGCTCGAAGCCGAAAGGTTTTAGGTCGAGATAACATTAACAACGTTCTTTTTTCTTCTTCGACTTCTTTTTTCTTTTTCTTTTTCTTTTTTTTTACTTTTTTCTTTTCTTTTTGCGAATCCCTTCGCGCAAGATGTTGCTTATGCGCCCTCGGATAAATTTTATTTTTAGCCGTTCGCTTCCTTCCTTCCTTCCTTCCTTAGGTCATTCCGTTGACGAAGAAGAAAAAAAGATCTTTGACAAAAGTATGCCTCGGAATTAGCAGTCGATGCGGTTCGTTCGCCGAACGATCAGCTTTTACGCATTTTAATCTCGTTATTTGCAGAGAAAGTAACGGCAGCTTTCTTATACGTTCAAGAACAGCCTCCCGTTTTATTTTCGCTCGGGCAAACATAGCGGTGCATTTAATTAACGACGGCACGTTTATGTTCCTCTGTTTCAGAAATTACCGTCGTTCTTCAATACGAAGCCCACGCGGGTGGATAAATCGAACGCCAAGAATGCAAACAATTCTACCAGCAACAACATTCACAATATGTCGATGCACGAATCACACAGTGCCACGTCTCATGAAGTTTATCGTACGTAGATACGTTTTTTCTTCCTTTATTTTTTCTTTTCTTTTCTTCAGCGATTCAATAAACGAACAATTTACTCTTGCTCCTTTTCACTCACTTTTTCTAAGTGATTTCATTGGAGTGAAAGTTACTTAACATTTCTTTTTCTTTTTTTCCCTCTCTTTTTTTTATTCCAACAAATCAGCCGGCAAATTGCCTATGACACCTCAGGAGGCTGTGAAATATTATGGATATCGACTTCCCGATTTCGAGCGCGCAGAGATTGAAAAGTATTCCGAGATTTGGTACTTGGGTTTGTCGGCGAATAAAATTCACGGAGAGGAGGGTGCATCGCAAAACGGCGGTTACGACGACGAAAACGGTAGCTACAATAAAGTCCTGCACGATCACATTTCCTACAGGTACGTAGAATTTTCTCTCGCTCCTTCACGAGCAACTTTCCTACGTAAAAATCTTTTCTACGTCGAACATGCACATTTTTTATGCAGATACGAGATACTAGAAGTTATTGGAAAAGGAAGTTTCGGTCAGGTGATTCGAGCATTCGATCATAAGACAGGTCAGCACATCGCGATCAAGATCATCAGGTATTTGGAACGTTCCCGCTCTCATTAAAAACATGTATACTCTTTCTCGTGTATTTCGTACCAACAACAAACGTACGTTTTCGTAGAAACAAAAAGAGATTCCATCATCAAGCACTGATCGAGGTTAGAATCTTGGAGCACCTGAAGAAGAAGGATCTGGATGCCAACGCGTCGCACAATGTGATACACATGTTAGAGTATTTTTATTTCAGGAATCATTTATGCATCAGTTTCGAATTAATGAGGTAAATTGAATATGAATAATTACCAACGTGTCTCGGCTCGAGCGAGCGAAACTTAACGAATTTTCGCATTTGCAGTTTGAATCTGTACGAGCTAATCAAAAAGAACAATTACCAAGGATTCAGTCTAAGTCTGGTACGACGATTCGCCAACTCTCTGATTAGCTGTTTGAGATTGCTCTATCGAGAAAATATCATACACTGTGATTTGAAACCGGTAATTAATTTCTCCTTCGGAAACATGCATACGTAATACTTCTCCTACATTCTTGTTAGATCAAAGTTGTTAACTGATCGGACGGACTTTATCGTTTTACAGGAGAACGTACTTTTGAAACAACGAGGTAGCAGCTCGATCAAAGTCATAGACTTTGGCTCCTCCTGCTACAGCCATCAGCGTGTATATACCTATATTCAATCGAGGTTTTATAGAAGTCCGGAGGTGATTCTCGGTCTTCCGTACGGTACACCGATCGATATGTGGAGCTTGGGTTGTATTTTGGCCGAACTTTATACGGGATATCCTTTGTTTCCGGGTGAGGACGAGATCGAACAACTCGCGTGCATCATGGAGGTACTCGGACTGCCTCCGGAACACATCACCAGTCACGCTTCGCGTCGCAGACTCTTTTTCGGTAAGTATCGTACCGATGACTCCGATCGAAAGTAGTTTCGCGTCGGAAAAAGAAGAAAAAAGAAAAGGCAAGAAAAGAACAAAAGAACGGATATGCGTGACGCGATACTTGACGAAACAAAACGTGATATTACAGATCAGAAGGGTACTCCACGATGCGTGACAAACAGCAAGGGCAAAAAGAGATGGGCTGGCAGCAAAAACCTAGCGATGGTTCTCCGATGTACCGACACACATTTCGTCGACTTCGTTAGCAGATGCCTCGAGTAAGTCGTACGCAAAGTTCGTAGCACCAAATTGGATTTGTCTAACTATATGTTTGTGAACTCGTTCTATAGCGATAATCTCTTGGAAAAATGGTTTAACTTAGAATGATACCATAGAAAATGCCAAGGGTACTTTACGGTACTTTGATAGTACGTCCGTTGGTGGCTTACTCTACGAAAGCGTTAAAGAAAACAAACAACAAACAAGAAAAGAAAGTAAAAGAAAAAAAGACAGAGAGAAAAAGTTTGCTTTGTATTTCTTAGGTGGGATCCGAAGAAGCGCATGACCCCCGACGAGGCAGTGCGCCACGAGTGGCTGCTGAGCTCTTCCTTCTCTCATGCGAGCTCCTCGTCGTCGTCGTCGACGATGACGTCGTCGACGGTGAACGCGAACAACGGTAACAACGGTAACAACAGCAACGCTACGGCAGCGGTCGTCGAAACGTCTCAATCATCTCACGCGCAAACTGTAACGCGCCTGACGGTTAGCGAAGCGTTGCAGCTACCTTCCAACATGGAATACGCTCCGTACAGTCTCCTTGCTCTCTACCTCAAGCACGATAAACACATGAAGAGGGTCGGCACGTCGGAGAATTCAAAAAGCGGCGGTGCAGCGACAACGGACAATTCCAAGAGTAGCAGCAGCCTTGTCGTAAAGAGCAAGTTAAATGGTAGCGCGAGTAGTCATGCCTTGGCCAGTAGCGCTCAAACAACGACGTCCAGGCACGCCTCGACCGGTGACATAGTTTCTAGCTTGGACCCGAATCTCGACGACTCCGGAACCTTCCTACCACCGATATTGTGAAGTCGGGTTTACGCTAGCCACTTTTAAACGTCCTCCGTTTGAGTTCGTTCTCTGCGTCCTTCCTCTCTTTCTTAGATCGAACGATTGAGCGATCGTTAGCTGGCAACTTTTGTTAGCTTTTCTCGGCTAAGTTTTTGGATCTAAGAAAAGCAACATGGAATAGCAACATGGATAGCGTACATGTAATAGGAGGAAGAAGCTTGATACGTAATCGAGTAGAATGTTACTCAATAGGATAGTAGTCTCGTGCGCGAGTTAAAGAAATCGAAGGAAACGAGTAAATTCGATAGAGTTATTTCGAAAAGAGCGGGGATTATCATCAGCGACTCGAACCGATCATCAAAGCGCGTCGTCGTCATCGCATAGCGTATCGAGAAAGTCATTATCGATCGATATAACGAGCGAAGTTTCTTTTTTTTTTTTCGAGTTTAGACACAGTACGCTTTCCAATTTTCTAAGAGCAATATCGGAAAATTGATCGTTTCGATAAATCAAACGTCGTCGTTGAAACGTAGGAGCACGTGGTGAGAGCGAGCACATGGGTGTGTGCGCTTAGAAATGGCTGGCCCGTGTAAACGCGCTTGACGTTCTCGATGCCAAAAGGGCTTAGAAGATATATTATCGATAAAATTCTCAGCCCCTCCCCCTTAATATCGAGCTACGAGGTCGAGATCGCACATCCAAACGTCGTCCTCGTTTGGCTGATCGTAGCGAAGTACATGGGATATGTCGTTATATCAGATCATCGCTTGCAAGTACGGTGGAACCTAAATTAAAATGGCGTAACGTCGCTCGAGTATCAGATTATTTTCTCGTTTAGCGGGACAATCGTTCCCTCCATCCGAAATATATTTATTTAATGGCAAAGCTGCTGACTCGTCAAAATATCATGAGATTTCACGCGGAATAAATCGTCAATATCGTGAGAAATTACTTTCAAAAATTATTCCGAATGATCGACATATTGTTCTCTAAGGAGAGTAACCACGAATGGTTTTCATCGATGATCGCGCGATATCATTCAAAAGCATAACGTCGCGCTAATCGATGGTCTAACGAGATAATAATTTTTTCCTTTTAAGCGATCGCAAGAGCGAGCTTAAAAATATTCTACTATAATTTAAAGATATCGTCCGTGTAGTGTGTCGAATGGATTTTTCATTACTTGTAGTAGGTAACTGTTTATGGCGATGAGAAAGTATAAGGAGGATAAAGAAGACGTTCGACGTTTCAAAAGATCGTTCCTTTTTTATCGTCCGATTATTTTTCTCGTCACGGCGAGAAGATCTGAGCGAATTTTCGTAACCATCTGCGGCTACGAAAATCGCGATCAATAATAATGAGAATTTGAAAGGAGCAACCTTAAAATGAAAAATAAAAAAGAAAAAAAAAATAAATAAACGAAGCGTGCCCCAGTTTCGCGAGGCCTGTGTAGTCTTATTGTGATATTAAACTACCACTGTCTTACTTAGATCTCTGGTATTAAGAAGTAATAACGATCGTTAATAATTTCATTACTATTAATCACTAATATTTTCTTTATAATGAGTATCGCAAAAACAAGCTATTGCTACAAGATTATAATTACGCGATTAATGTGTGCGAGAGCGAGAGAGAGAGAGAGAGAGAGAGAGAGTGAGAGGGGGAGGGAGAGAGAGAGAGAGAGAGAGAGAGAGAGACGGGAAGAGATGATTAACATTGACGAAGAGTTTAATATTATCTTGTAGGATTGTACAGCTTTTAATTAAGTCTGCGATATATATTCCTGAGTAGCACGCGATTTGCTTGCGTAATCGAATACGTAAAATGCCAATTTCACAGAAATTTCCATATCATTTGAATTTGTCTTTATATATCGATAATGCTTCTTTTTTATTATTATTGTTATTATTATTATTATTACTATCATCATCACTATTATCCTTACTTTTACTACAATTAATATTAATGTTATTATTATATTATTATATTATTATCATCATTGTTCGTACGATTACGATATTATCAGTCACACGTTAACAACGCGATATCTTATGTAAAAAACGATATCACACTTTATAGATTGTACTTTAATTCACCGAGATTATTCATCGACGTCCAGCGTTTTTTGGATGTTGGCGCAAAAATCAATGAGATATCCAGGGAACACTCGTCTTTATGAACGCGGAATGGATTTAACGAGAGATTGTAATACTTGTCTAATTTTCACGTCGTCTAGATGCGTCGATTTTAACGAAGTTCGTAGAATCACGAATGATTGTATATCCGAGCTTAATATTCATCGTAGAATTCGCAAAAGAATTTGGCCCCCCCTTCAATCGAGACTCGAACGATCGAGGATTTCATTCATTTTTCTTCCGTGTCTTTCTTTTTTCTTTTCTTTTCTTTCTTTTACTTTTTTTTTTTCCTTACCATTGGAACTTCGCTCGAAAATTTCGCCCATCTCGTTCGATCGTTCACACGTCACGCTTTCATACGATTTCATACGATTATATAGTCGGACCAATAATTGTGCTCTTCGGTCCAATTAAGAGGCTTGTAATAGAAAATAAGCTTCGTCAAATGTCAGCGCTAGAACGATCATACGACATTGATTTTACCATCTTTAGTTTCTCCCTTTTACCTTCCTAAACCACCCCATTGGCTTCGAAGAAGGTGTATTAGATGTTAACGAATTATCGATTCGCGTAATATCTTTTCTCGACTGATCGTTAGTTTAATTAAATTCTCGTGGACCACCATCTTTCTTGTTCGAGTGTCCATTGAAAGAAAAGACAAAAAAAGTAGATGAGTAAGTGATCGTAACAATAAACTCGTAAAACAACAAAGTACTTGCAACAAGACTGACTGATTGTATACAATTTCATCACAATTATCACGACGTAAATCAATCGTGTTCTTGCAAATTAGTGTCGTCCTCATCGCGTATTTATACATACATATAAAACGACAAAACGTTCGCAGATCTTCTAGACTCTTACGTCGTGTTTCCTCGGATCTCCAATTAGAAAAGATTCAAGTTTAGCTTATACCGCGCGTGTTATCCCGTGTCGTTAATTTTTATCACGATTAAAATCGATTCTTCTTTACTTAACGAAATTTTGAATCAGCGCTACTCTGAAAATTATTTCTTTTCTTCGAAAACACGTATCGCCGTATATTATATGTCGTTTGAAAAGATCCGCGTTCGTCGCAAAAATAGAAAAGAATACGAATAGTCTTCTTTTGAAAAAGAAAAAAAAAAGAAAAAGAAAGAAAATTGTTGCGAATGTCGATGATACACCGAAAATACATATATACGTATTCGTAATTCAACAAAATTGCCGGCATTGTTTATCGTTGTTGTCCATTAACACGCCTAATTATTGTTTCGTTTGTTCCTTAATCAATTTTATCGCAGCGTTCTTCAATTTGCCGTTCGCGAAAAATCTAAACGAGGAAAGGGAAAGGGGGGAGAAGAAAAATGAAGAAATAACAAATATCTTTTCGCGAGATGCGTTCGATGAACTCGAACGAAGAGAGGAGTTGCAACTTTAATGTTCGTAGTGACTATATAAGAAAGAAATGAAAAAAAAAAAAAAAACAGATGAAAAGGAAACCGAGCATATACAGTGAAGGAGATATCAAACTGTGTATAAAATAACGTTTTAGTAATATGTGTGTATGCGCGGGTGCTTCAAAAAGTATGTACGATGTGTGTTTGCGTGTACGAAAGAAAAAGAGAGAGAGAGAGAGAGAGAGAGAATACAGAAGACCGAAAGAGAGAGGGAGAGAGAAAGAGTGAAAGAATGAATCATATTTACGCGTACGTGTATATATAATATATCCATACCTATATATTATACACACTTGTGCGCGTATTACTTTGCATATACATATTATATACAAGTATGTATTAAGAGAAATCACGCAAGCAAAAAACGAGTTAAATATAGTAATTAACATAGAAATAATAGAGCATTAAGTAATATAACCCCATAAAAACTCGGGGTACCCTAAACAAAAACAAAAAAAAAAGGAAGGAGAAGAGGAAGAAAAAAAAAAGGATAATTGTACAGCCCTAAGTTTTTAGTTGTGTTCATTATTATATACAGCGGGATCAAATTGTATGTGTATAGGAGACACTGTTGTATAATCTGCGTCGAAGAAACGCATTCGCGCACAGTCATACGTGTATCCGTGCGTAGGTTCGAAGAGAAAAGAACGAAAATAAATTCGATAATTGTATCGATCCCGATTTCATACACGGAAGAAAAATGTGCGATGGGAGATGGAGAGAGAGAGAGGGAGAGAGAGAGAGAGAGAGAGAGAGAGTGAGAAACGGAGAGTAAAATACTTTTATCGATCCGCACAAAAAGAAAAAAGAAAAACAAGATCGCGGACGAAAAAGGGGCGTTTGCTCTCTAGTCCTGGATATTACGAACGAACGTGATCCGAGTTGAAAGGGGACGAATATGACCTTAGAGATATAAATGTTTTAACGAACGTATAACGAAAGAAAGAGAGGAAAAATTGTCTCTAAAAAGAATGAAAAAACCCCCTCCAGCGTGCGAGCGTGCGTGCGTGTAAAAGGCTCTAGCGTATATCTTCTTAGAAGAAAACAAAAAAAAACAAAAAAAAGCAGTTTGTAAAACTAATTATCGAGTTAACAACGTGGATAGATCTATCAATTTTAAAGTTAGTTAATAAAACTTGTATGCGTGACGCGTTCTAAGGAGAATAGGTAAAAAGAGAGAAAACGAACTATCATCGTCGGGCGAACGAAGAGACACGACCACTTCCTACCAACCAACCATCAACTTCACTCTCCCTTTTCATCCCTCGATGCTCTCTCTCGAGTTTCGATAACATGATATCGTCAAAAAAAAAAAAAAAAAACAAATAAATGCGCGACCCGTATTCGAACGTCAATCATTTCACTTTGTAGTAGCGCATCGTCGAGAGTAGAAGGACAATCATAGGAGGTAGTTGTACGCCATTTTGAATTTGCGCGTATTTAACGAGGCTTATTTCATCCGAACCTTTTTAGAACGAGCGTCGCGTAGAATAATCGATCCCGACGAGTTGTTCCGTCTTTGAAGAACAAACGAAACGTTTGTCCGATCCTTGATCGAAGACGAGATGATGGAGAGAGAAAACGAAGGATTAAAGGTCGTTTGTCTTTCTCTCTCTCTCTCTCTCTCTCTTCTCTTTCTTCTTATAGCCGTCAACTTCTTTTTATCGGGTTGTCCCTCATCCTTCGTATTTGCCGATGAGTCGTTGATCAATCTTCAACCCTTCGTTTTCTTTTTTTTTCTCTCTCTCTCTCTTTCTCTTTCTTTCTTGTTCGTATCAGTAAGAACGTCGACGAATCGAGAAGAGGAAAAACGAAAAAGGAAGAAAAGAAAGGAGAGAGAGAGAGAGAGAGAGAGAGAGAGAGAGAGAGAGAGAGAGAGAGAGAGAGAGACAGACAGAGACAGAGACAGAGAGATAGAGCTGCGAGAGACGATGCACGATGATTTGTAATTTTCGCGTTAAAACGACGGGACGGTCCCTTGTGTTACGCGTACGACCGTCGTGTAAGTGCGAATCGTCGTCAATTTATGCCTGCAACTTTAATTATAGCAAACAAGAGAGAATTGCTAACGATAAACGATTATGATAATGACATTAGTATAAAGAAAAGTATATGTAATGATACGATACTGAAGCATCATCATCTTTTGTATCATTTGTTCGTTTGTTCTTATCTTACTGCGTTTGTCTTTCATTATTAATGCAATACCAAGATGACTCGGTTTCGACTCGGTATCTTGTGTGTAAATATATACTAATAAAGAAAATTATAGCGAACGACGGAGGAATTGTTGTTTGATCCCAATTAACGGCAAGGATTTTCAATGAGATACAATTACAGAGAAAATTTCTCTATAGCGATTAGAGCAGTTTATTTAACATATCAGTATTAAATATGTGATTCATTTAATCAAAAAAAAAGAAAAAAAAAGAAAAAAGACAGTATGCCATGCATACTGGTAAGTACAATACGTATATACATCGATAATTTGAACAATTTTTAACTATAAAATTTAACGGAGCTGTGAATATTACTCGTATACAAGCTCTGAATGCAGACCGCGAAATACGAACGAACGTGGATATCGTAAAGAAAGTAGAAAAAGGATAAATGGATAGGAGAGTCTCTATGGAGAGATGTTATACCGAAAGATGGTGTATATCAGACAGATCGAAGGCACGAGAAGATTCGCTATTATGCCATAAGAGATACGAAGTACGTATTATCTCGACGAAGAAGCATCGCATAATTCGCTTGAAAAATCGTGCATGTGTTTCTTTCCGATGATAAAAGAGGGATTAATGAACGATAGACTTTTGCATGCGAAAGAGGAAACATGGATAAGTAAATCAGCCCATAATGGGATCCACTTGTTTTAAAATGAGGAAGCGACTGTACGATTTCTTCACGATCGTGCTACCTCCTTCTCTCTCCTTTCTGTGTCTTGCGCTTCTCTTTTTTCTCCTCTTTTAATTGCTTCTGTTTCTCTCTATAATGTAAACAAGTACCAATTATATTCTTCTCTTGCGAGTACGTAAAGGAATATTAAAATCAAAAAGCTTACCTGTCTTCCTTATCTTTTTCTTTCTTTTTTTGACTTTCTAACTTTGCTTTCTCTCTCCTTTCTCTTTCTTGTTGCGCTATGGTAGCAGCGTTCAAATTCTTTTCGATTCCGCAGTCTCCACCCCCTGCGCCGTCCTCTTCCCCGTCACCCTCGCTATCGCCTTCATCGGACATTTGACTGTACTGGGCCAATATAGCTTCGCGTATTCGCCTTTCTTCCTCCGTGTAACTTCTTTGAGTGGTAGTAGGAAGGCTCTGCGACTCCAACATACGTGCCAATCTGACATCGACGTCCTCGGTAGGGACGTTAGGACTGGCAACTTCCTCGGTTGGTAACCATTCTGCCCAAGCGCTTAAGATTTCGGCTACGTGCTTGCTTATATTGTCCTCCTATAAAGAAGGGATATAAAGATTTCCATCATTTTATTACGTTAGAGGTTAAATAATTCCTTTAGACTAAAACGAATCGAAATCGGTCGTATCGTTTCGTTCTATGCGTATAGTTATCGCAAACGCATACATACTCGCACATGAAATATTTAACAAAAATATGCAAGTTACTTCTGATACGTTAAGAAATAAACAAAATAAAGAATTATAGGGCCATGCTAATAAAATCATATGTTACGTAAAGCAGATACTTTCGTATTATTTCCATAAGAATGTACATGCCAGAACGCCATATAAACACAGCTTCTGCTATTTTTGACCGGCTAACGAATCTCGTCTACGTACAGCAAGCACATTCTAACCTTACAATCCGTGCCGTCCTCACCGTTATGCCCGCGAGTATGCTTTCAAGCGCCTCGATCTTTTCATCCTCCGTTTCATCGCCCTCCAATATTCCTTTGATGTACGATCCGAAAACACCCTCGTCCGTATTTAGTGCTTGTAATTTTTTGCTTAACCAGCTATCAAACGAATTCGTCGCGACCGCCATGTTCGGCGTTTTTCCGACGCCTCTGATTGGTAATGCTCGAATTGTCCTATACTACCAACTATTGTCATTTATAATTATCCATGGTATACGTAAAAGTAGTATCGAATTATTACGAAATTATATAGTTAAATTATTTCTCTAGACGAACGCATTTCGTACATCGGAATGGTAGACGAACGATGACGAAAGAGAGAGAGAGAGAGAGAGAGAGAGAGAGGGAGGAGGAATTGCTTCAAATAAATTATTTTGCGAAATTCTGTAGACACATTATCAAGGTACTATTTTTATTGAACGAACAACGAACGTTGAACAACAACGATCCCTCTGTTGCATTTCGACGAGTACTATCGAAATATGTATCGAGAAAGTTCGTCGTGTTCGTAAATCGGAAATATCGTATCGTTCGTGCGTTCTTTTTTCCTTTTCGATGAAAATAATATCAGTTAATATGGAATCGACGAAGTCGTTTACTCGTTTTTTTAACGAAGAAATTCATTTAGGATATCTTTGTGTAGAAAGTGTTCGGAGAAGAAATGTGATTTTATGTAACGTCTACTTTTAGATCATACCTCTCGCAGATCGCAGTGCCATCTGTTCGAAATAACGTCTTGGTAGTCTGCTCGTTTATTGCGACTTAGCTGTCCGTTCATTTTTGCGTAAGTCTTCGCGTAAAAATGAATGTGATCGCGAGATCTGCGAATATTTCGCCGTATTTGAAGGCGACGGTGACGGTTGTTTCAAATGGAGGAAGAACGGTCGCAGCGACTGGTAAGGTTCAAAGACCACCGATTGTCGTTCCTGCTCCCGTCACACCTATACTCAGTGATACTATGCAGCAGAATATTATTTCTGGAGTTGTAAGAGTTAACTCAAGTATCTCAGGTTGGTCCTGATGCATTCCCTATTTGCATAAATCGCGATTCTTCGGTCCCTTTGATAACGTCGAACTTTTTCATTCGATTATATAATCGTCATTGTAGCGTACTCGTACGTGGATTTAAACTCGTGTACGTAGATCTCTTTCGACGGATTACGAAAAAAAAGACAACAAGGGAGAAAGTTATGTCATTACCCAGTTAGCACGTAACTCGTCTCACGCTTATAAACTTTTCAAAAGTACGTTTCTTTCGCAGCATCCACGCAAATACAACAGTCTCGCATGGCTCACTCCGACATCCAAGTTCCAGACTTTGTGAACTACCGCAGAGACGAAGTTAAAGATCCGTACGCGAAAAGTCGCGAAAGCGCTGCGTCTAGGAAATCGTTCTCTTACGTTTTGGCAGCAGGTATGGTCGGTCTATCCACTGGGAAAGATAGAACAGTTGTCGCTTTATCAAAAATTTTATTTTCAGGTACTGGTTTAGCCGCAGCTTATTCCACCAAAACAATAGTCTACGATCTTGTAGCGACTTTGAGCGCAGGTGCCGACGTATTGGCACTGTCGAAGATAGAAGTAAATCTAGACGACGTGCCGGAAGGAAAGAACGTAGCGTTCAAATGGCGCGGCAAGCCTGTATTTGTCAGACACAGGTATGTTCTCGCAGAAACGTTTTTACATAGGCGTGCACATTTCAAATGTATTCTTCGTACGCGTTGATGATATTGCCTTTCCAAGTATATCGTGTAAAATAAGTATAGAATTTGAAATTTCCCATCTCTTAGAACGCCAGCCGAAATCAACAAAGAAGCCGCGGTCGACGTAGCCTCTCTCCGTGATCCACAACACGATAGCGATAGGACGCAGAAACCGGAATGGTTGATTCTAATCGGCGTATGCACGCATTTGGGTTGTATACCCGTTGCGAATGCCGGAGATTTCGGTGGTTATTATTGTCCGTGTCATGGTTCGCATTACGACGCCAGCGGTAGAATCAGAAAAGGTCCAGCTCCGTTGAATCTCCAGGTTCCGCAGTATAGTTTCCAAGGGAACATACTGATCGTCGGTTAATGATGGTTCGGCGTGTGTAGTAATAAATTGAACATATTTCATAATAGAATATTCGACGTATTAAATCCTTTTCCTGACAATAGGATAACGATTAATCGAATACGCGTCGAGACGATTTCGTATATTACGAAACGTCGGTGTTTCGCTGTTCGCGGGTATTCGACGTGACTTACGATGTAAAAGTTGTACAGACTCTGTAATAAAAAGAGAGACATGTACACGTCGCACTCTCACAAGTATTAATCGTTGATTTAATATTATTTATGAAATTTGTATGGATCTGAAAGGATCGGCGAGTGGATTGCGATCGGATGAATGAGCATTGATTGTAAGATTTAATGATTAAAGGGAAGATTAAACGTTTAAAAAGTACCACGAACAGTTTGATTTCATTAAGAAACAGAGGAATCGTCGCTTGCACGATCGGGTACGACGATCGAGCGATACCCGAAATGGCGATCCGAAAAGCCCGCGTCGTGAGTTTGTACGGTGATGTAACGATTCCCGCTTTCGATAGGTAGCGCTGCGAACGTTCTTAAGGAGAAACATGCTCGTCCTTTCGGCGTATGTGACAAGGGGCGTCCACGAGGCTCCCGATCCATCGTTTTTCAGTTTCCCTCGCTGCTGGCAGCGTACGGACGGTGATAAGGATTGAATTTGTCGCTCCGTCAAAATTCGTTCTCAACGAGTCGCGCGAGCTCGAAGAAAATTTCGAACGAAACGTCGTCGGCTCGAGCTTGCCGCTTTTTCTAACGTTTCGAGGGAAAGAGAGAGAGAGAGAGAGAGAGAGCGAAAGGGGAAAAGAGGAAGAGATAGAAGGAAGAAGGGAGATGCGGAATTACGATGCATCGTTCCCACGTTTCTTCTCGTCAACGGGTCGTGGTACGTCGTGAAAGGGTTAAGAAGTGAGCTCGAGCGTCGAGTGGAAGAAGGAAGGAAGCAAAGGGTCACGGGATCGAGGTGGGAGGACGGATGAGAGAAGGTGCCACCGACTTTTCGTAAGTCTCTTACTCCTTTCTTTCTCTCTCTCTCTCTCCCTCCCTCTCTCCCCCCTTCTCTCTTCACCTTCTCACTATTGTTTTATATTCTTTCTATTTTATAGTTCGAACTTTAAACGCGCTTCCGCTCGTTATCCTTTGATATTCGCCGCCTCTGTCGTTTGACAGTTGTTCCTCGAACTTCGTTCGTCACCGATTATGTACCTCCTCCGACCTAAATCCGCGCCTCCGAGAATTCGAAAGCGCGACGAGCCCGCGTTTCTTCCTAGAGAGAATCTACGCTCTGTGTGCGATGTGTGTGCATATATATATATATTTATTTATATATATATATATACATACACACGCGCGCGCGCTATACGCATCTTATGTACGTACGCACGTACGTATGCGTTTCTCGCGTTTGTTTTTTACGTGACGGATGTGGTAGGAGAGCGCGTGTCAACGATATACTGTTCTTAGGTGTCGCGAACGAAAACGTGCAATTATGCGTTTATATATCGTACGATGACGTCGAGCAAACGTTTCGCATTTTTTCTTTTTTCATTCTTTCTTTTTTATAACTATAAAAACATTTTATTTTCCAGAAATATATTATTATCGCGTTTTATTTAATCAAGGAGAAAATAAAAAATAAAATGAACGCGCACTTGACTCGATCGACATCCCCGATAATCGTTTTGATTCGCGTAGTAGCCAATAAGCGAGTTCGAATTATTTCCTCGCGTTAAATGTCACGCTTCGTACTTGGATTCTTCTTTTTTTTTTTCCGGATATGTACAAACGAATTTCCGCTAGTTCCGTTGTTCCAAAAATTACGAACGCATATATACGCGTGAAAGTGTGAAAAGAAAGTACGCAGAGAATAAAAAGTGAAAATGCCGGATATGGGAATCGTTAATTGTGCATCCATTTCAAGAATTCTCGACGAGCGTCTTCCTTCCGTATTCTTTTGTTGGCAACGTTTTTATTCGGTCGTCTTTGATAGTCGCCTTTTTCTTAACCTCTATAATGCACCTTGGAAAAAAGAATTCTTCCTTTCTTCTTGATCTTTCGCGTGATCGATCAAAAACTTTGTCCGTATTTTTAGAAAAAAGAAAAAGAGAGAGAGAGAGAGAGAGAGAGAAAGGAAAGAAAAGAGAAAAAAAACCTAAGCAACGAGAAAAACATCGATCGAGGTCAAAGATAACCGATCGCAATCGTCGAATATTCGAAACGCTTGAAAATTACAAATTGAACGCGAACGTACATACATTTTATATGTATTAACCAGATAATATTTCAGCTTTATGAGCGTTTACACGTTTCTTTCTTATCTTACGAATAAGAAATAACGCTACGGAGAAAGAAAGAAGAGAGAGAGAGAGAGAGAGAGAGAGAGAGAGAGAGAGAGAGAGAGAGAGAGAGAGAGAACGAAAAGTATTTATGCGTTCCGTTGTAAAAAGAACCCGTATTCGTGGAATTTGTAGAAAAACTCGAAATTCTAGGAATTTCGTAGCTCGTATTGAAATAAATATCATTAATAGGGATTACGTGAAATTTCATGGGAATTATTTCTCTCTTTCTCTCTCTCTCTCTCTCTCCCTCTCTTTTTTTTGCCTAGCAATGACAAAGCTAGTGTTTATCGTTTCGCGAACGTTGAAGCTTCGAAATTATACTTACTTATCTAAGGATTCGACCGTTCTAGCTTCTAACGATGACATTCCGACAAACGCGTTGTATTGTGTATATACATACAACGTTTGTGTATATACCAAATGTGCGTATATGTATATACATATATCCTTGTGCACGCTCCTCGAATGACTTTTAGAGAGATATATACCAAGAGCCTTTGCATCTTTCTACTCGGCAGTAGAGGTTACGGTACCTCTTTGTACGCATCTTTCACTCTTTCGCGAGTGAAACGCGAATCGATTCTTATAATTAAGAAGAGAATAAAGAAATTCTTATTCGTTCGAACTCGTTCGTACGAACCGAGTTACTCGGCTTTATCCTTATTTTCGTTAAGGAAGAAAAAAAGAAGAGGAAGATCGAAAAGAAATTACAAGTGTCATTGCATCGAGGACTTTTGGTAAGATAACAAGGACGTTTCTTTCCAATAAGAGTTTTTATTTTCTTTTGCTTTCGTTCTCATCTCTTTTTTTCCCTCTTTGTTTTTCTTTTCTCTTAAACGATTTAACGCTCGATTAGCCGTTTAATGATATCTAACATCGACTTTGATAGATATTTTTTTCCCCGTATATTCTCGATAACTGAATATCTTGCGGTTGGCAAATAGATTTTGAAGCCGTAAATTGTATCAACGTTTGAAAATAATCGATCGGAGATATTATCCTTCGTCGTTTGTTGTTTCTCTGTGTAACGCAATAACAGGATGCAAGCGCGAAAGGAGATCGCGAGTTATTCAAAAGGAGGATAATATTTTTTTGTGCGAACGCTCGCACGTGTAAACGTTTCTCTCCTCTCTCTCTCTCTCTCTCTTTCTCGTGCTTCTAATTCTTTATGCAGCCGAGAAAAGAGAGCGAGGAAGTTCACAGTTGGAGGAATGCACGGAAGGGATGTTGCAGAATCCAGTTCGACTTCTTCCCTCCTCCTTCTTCTTCTTCTTCTTCTTCTTCTTCTTCTTCTACTTTGAGCCTGTCGGATTTCGCTTTTGTGTTATGCATATGACCGAGAATAGAATACATAGAAGTAAGAGTAAAAGAGAGAAAGGGGGAGAGAGAGAGAGAGATAGTACACTCGAGTTTTCGGACACAAGTACGAGTACGCGCGCGCAAAGTGCGTTTGTGCGTGTGGCGGGAAAAGCGAGTGGGACACACGCACGGAGACCTTCACGGGCGAAGAGAGAATCAATAGACGTGCGCGTTGCATCTTTGCGCTAGCCCTCTCTCCATCTCTTTCTCTCTTTCCTTCTCCCTTTTTGGCTATATACCGGCACGCGCAGCAGCGCACACCCTTCCGCTCCTGGTTCGCAGTAAAGCTCGACCTTCTGCTACCTCGCGAGAGTTCACTTTCTCCTTCTTTCCTTTATTATTTTTTTTCTTCCCCCCCCTCTCTCTCTCTCTCTCTCTGTTGCTTTCTCTCTTTCTCCACGTTCGTGTTTTTCGCCAATTCGTTCTAATCTAATCGATTCGTTACGGACGTCATCGGAAACGTAATAATAATCTTTCTCTTTCGCACAAATCATTCGGTTTTCATTATTATCGTGCGATCGAAATTTTCGAACGGTTCGGGTCGCTCCTAATTACACCAAATTTTTACGTACTTTGAACAACGTCATTAACGCGCTCGTCACGTGACATTCATTTCGCAATATCGGCTCCGATCGCAGTGCTGGCGAAGCGAACTTACCCGAAGATCGTATCGGCCGTACACGGCGCATAAATCAAGATACATAAGCGGATAAAGGGCTAATTCCCACGTAGCCGGCACAAAATGGAGTAATTTCGTCTACTCCATGCCGATGTACGCGTGCACGCGCGCGCGTTCGCGTGTGCGCGCGCGTACACGTACACACACACACAGGCACACGGTGTATACGTATGTATCCGTTTCCACGAACCGCGTATCTCCACCCTCACCCCCCATGACATCGATCGTTCGCAAAGATACAACACCGCGTCGAGAGCATACCGACTCCGTTCTCTTTCGTTTGTCCATTGAATTATTTAAATCGAGGATCGTCCGTGTCTACGATCGACCACCCTCGCGCTTTCCTTTCCCTCGATTCGATCCAACCTCGAAAAATATTACCTCGTCATTCTCGTTAATAACAATTAAATCGATAACTTAATTTCAATGTATTTTCTCAAAAGCAAAAGCTCTTCGCTGTTATCCTTAATTATCTCATCCATTCTTTTTTCTTTTCTTTTCATTCTTTTTTTTTCTCTTCTTAATCATCTATCAAGATAAAAGTCGAATTCCGACCAAGACATCGAATACGCAGATATCTCTCTTCCATTGAGAATTAAAGACGAGAATTAAGT
The DNA here is from genome assembly GCF_905475345.1 of Vespula vulgaris. Taxonomy (NCBI): domain Eukaryota; kingdom Metazoa; phylum Arthropoda; class Insecta; order Hymenoptera; family Vespidae; genus Vespula; species Vespula vulgaris. The sequence goes on from NC_066592.1 coordinate 668,703, forward strand.
AACGCGTGCGTAAAGCTGCTCGAGCGTAGAGGGATATCGACTTTAAAGATCGCCGATATCGAGGCAAGCCTGGTGGCTGCTTTACGGAGGGTGGCGACGTGGGGTTGCGAACGTGTACGCACGGAAAGTCACGTCAAGGTTTGGAGGTCGATAGGACGTTCGAAATCGAAGTCGAGAGAGAGAGAGAGAGGAGGGTGGGTGGGTGGGAGGGAGGAAGGGATAGAGGAACGAGAACGAGTTAGAGACTGGCGAAAGTGACGTAACGTAGTAGTAGTAGTAGTAGTAGTAGTAGTTGTAGTATAACAGTCATTCGAAAACTTGGCTGGTTTCGGACGATCTAATCTATAGTAAGATAAAAGGAAAATGAGGGAGATAGTAGACGATCAAACAGCGTCGAGGAAAGTGAAAGAGAGAGAAGGATATATAGAGATAGAAGTACAGGTGAAAGTGAAGCGAAGGTGCTCGAGTTAGAAGCAACGTTTGAGGGAGGGTGAAAGGAGGTTAATGATTAGTTCTTCCGAGGTCGGGGGCTGTTGCCGGGTGCAGGTTGCTCTGCCTCCTTTCTCCCTCCCCTTTTTCACTTTCTCTCTTTCTCATTCTACCTCCTCGTACTCGACGCACTTCCCCTCTGACGCTCTTCAACCCCCTTCGTCCTTCCTCGCTGATTCTGCCAACCTCCAAAAATTCAGGCCCTACCACCACCGGCGCAACTACTCGCTGTTACGTGGTATGAGGGCTTGCAAGGTTGTTCTCCCCTCCAGTCGTACTTTGCTCAGGACCGTCGCAAGCTTCACACGTGCCATTTTACCGCTAATACGTTTCATATTTTTCTTTAACTTGTTGCATTTGTATTTTTTCTTTCTTTCTTTCTTTTCTTTTCTGTTTTTTTTTTACCGCCATAAAAAATTGTTGCCTCTTTCGTTAATTTACCATCAAGTGCATTCTTATCCGCTTGTCCATTACAAAGTATCGATCTCTCCTTCTTCGAATAGTAAAAAGGAAGTCGTCCTATATCTCTTTAAAAGGTTACTCTGGTCGTGCTCACGCTAGGCAATATTTTTCGCGCCTATCGGCGGTGTCGTTGATACTCCGAAGCGAGACGCTTCGGTGTCACCTGCCTCATTTGACTAACAAATGTCAAAGGAAACACCGGCCTTCGTTTCTAATGGTTATAGAAAGTCGTCTCCTCGCTAGGACGCGCACAAAAGGCTCGCGATGCACGTCTGGTTAAAAAAACATATTGTCGAGTCGACCTTCGTAAAAATCATCGATCCATTTAAAAAATCCTTTCAATTCTCATTCCATCGAATACTAGTCGATCGAAATTTAAGCCAAATTGAAATAAAAATAATGCGATGGAGCGGAGCTGCCTGTATAAAATATCGATCGAGACCGAGAATAAGAATCTCTTTTTTTCGAGTGCGATGGAGGAGGACAAGGACAAGTAGGGAAATAAAAAGGACAGATAAGAAGGTGGAGGGAAAAATCGGGATGACGATGGTGCGCCGCCCCTTGCAACGTCAGCCCTGGCTGAAGACCATCCCACGTAGAGAATCGGTCGGAGGACTTTCTAGCGAAAGTGATGGCCGTGGTGGTTGTGCGTGGAAAGGAAAGGAACGCGAAGGGATGGCATGGCATGGCAAGGAAAGGAACGGAAAGGAAAGCCAAGGCAAGGCAAGGCAAGGCAACGCTAGGCAGAGCAGGGCAGGGTAAAGCAAGGAAAGCAGTAGCAGCGGAGCAGTGGGCTGAGGAAGAGGAGAGAGAATGCGTGGCGGGGGTGGCTAGGTCTGGGTTCTGGACGGTGGAATCGTAGGTGGAGGTGGCGGGAGAAGGTTGGTTGGTCGTTCGGAGGACGTCGTTGACGACGACGACAACGACGACGACGACGACGACAACGACGTTGGAGGAGGCGGTGGGTATAACCTTGCAACCCTCTTGCGTACGTCGAGGAAGGGGAAATGACAGGAATCCCGGGAGAAAGAGGGAGAGGGGGAGAATGAGAGGTAGAAAGAGGTGGTAAAGAGAGAGAGAGAGAGAGCAGTGGTGGTGGCGGAGGTGGTAGTAGTGGTGGTGGATTGAAGGCAGTAGTCAGGGGTGCAACCGTACAGGGCGGTAGTGACGGGCGTGACGTAGTCGGTGGAGGATGTACGCCCCTGTCGGCGAGGGTACCAGCAACCAACGATCAGCCCTGGTCAATCCATGGTGGTTTCATCCGCCAGGTAGAACGCAACACCAACAACGTTTTCACCTGTTTTTACGCGAACGCCATTTTTGATTAGCCAAAAAAGAAAAACAAAATCATCATTTCGCGAGAACTCTCGATCGTCGATCGACATTACGATTACGTATTATTTTCTCGATATGTTGGTGGTCGTTGATTACTCGGTGGATCTCACCACCGGATGGTATTAACGAATATTTAACGAAGAGGATCTACGATCGAGTGTATGAGGGAGAAGGAGGGATAAGGACGTGCGCGAGCGCTGTGAGTAGTTTGATCTTTGAATAGGAGATTTACCATATCCGATCGTTTTTATATTTGAAATTCGTCCCGATCGAACTCGGGTCCGAGCCGTTAAGTACTCTTACGGTTCTTGGGTTATTACACGCTTCCTTCGACACGAACCTTCTGCATTACATGCACGTGCTATGCTCACGTACGCACACACAGATACGTGCACCGCGCATAACGGTATCTGACGGAAGTTTGGCTTATTTCATGGCTTGATAAACAGCGTTCGTCTTCTTTTCGTTTCTCTTTCTTCTTACAGCCGAAAAAACTCTCCCGAACCGCGTTCCATCGTACGCTCCTTTATTCCATGGAAAACGTTAACGATCTCGATGTGGAAAATTTATTACAACGCGTTCGTTTTGTTCCCAAGCAAAAAGACGTTCTTGTAAGAGTTTGTTCGAAGAGAAGGAAGAGGAAAAAGATGCCCGAATTCCTCCTCTCTTTTAGAATCGTTGGAATGCGACGTAATTTCGTATCCTCCCTTTCGACGTTGCATAGACGTTGTTATAAATTACTTGGGACGACAAGAAGAAATAACGTAACTCGTGAACCTACAAAAATATGACGATTTTGTCGTAACAAAGATCGCGTTATTCGTAAAGTCCTAACGCGATTTGAATTCGGCTTGAGTAGTTTAAATACTCAATTACGTCTGATCAAACAAATACATTTCTTCATCGATCTCTCGCGAAGATCGATCTACGTATCGATCGATTAATTTTGCAAACTCTCATACTCTATCATAGATATCATAGTTATCCCATCATATTTTATCATCCAAATACATAGATATTATACAATGCGAGATTCCCTAAGCGTCTTTCTAATAGAGAAACCGAAAGGTTTGACGTACAGTAGTAGGGGCCAGGCTGTACGTTACCGATTTGGCCTAAAAGACTTTTCAAACGTAGGGCCGACGTATAGAACAAGAGAGAAGGAGAACGAAAGAGTAAGAGGAAGAGCGAGAGCGACAGAGAGAGAGAGAGAGAGAGAGAGAGAGAGAGAGAGAGAGAGAGAGAGAGAGAGAGAGAGAGAGAGATAGGAAAGCGTAAAAGGAAAGAAAGAGTGGGAGAGATGAGCCCGGAGAGAAAGAACACGGCTAGCTTCTCGTAGGACAGCAGTCCGATTCAGATCAGCCTACGTGCTAGAGGCGGTGTGTTTCTTTACGTCGTTTCAACAGAGAAAAGAGACATTTTTAAAGGCTTCGATAGATATTCGCGTTTCCCGCCTTCTTTCTTTCCGTTCTTTCTGTCTCTCTCTCTCTCTCTTTCCTTCTCTCTCTCTCT